>NC_041749.1:99347642-99654222 GCF_004115215.2 Ornithorhynchus anatinus
GGAGCACACATGACAGTAAGGCGGACATGGTTTGATCTTCTTATTTTAGAGGCATTTGTCACAGCTTGTGGTTTATTTTTCTGCCCAAATCTAGGAGATTAAGTCATGGTTTCAAAATCAGAACAAAAACCTACCACTAAAATACAAGGTATTTGTCTTGTTTTTACTTTCAAGTCATTTCCGACCCAAAGTGACTCCATGGACCCATCTCTCAAGAAGCAGTGTGGCTTAGTGGAAAGAGCACAGGCTTAGGAGTCAGAGGATGTGGGTTCTAATCCCATCTGGCCACTTGTCTGCTGTGTGACACTAGGCAAGCCACCTAACCTCTCTGTGCCTCAGTTACCTCATCTGTAAAATGGGGATTAAGACTTTGAGGACTACGTGGGACAAATTGATTATCTTGCATCTACCCCAGCACTTAGAACAGTGCTTGGCACATAGTAAGCATTTAACAAATACCATGATCATCATCATCTCTCCCAGAATGTCCCCCCTAACTGCAATCATTCTGGTAGTGAACCCTTAGAATTGTCTTGGTAAAAATATGGAAGTGGTTTACCACTGCCTTCTTATGTGTGGTAAACTTGAGTCTTGGCCCTCGACTCTCTCCTATACCTCTGCTGCCCAACACAGATGAATTTTGACTTGTAGCAGATTTCCTGCCACTTGCTAGCCATTGCCCAAACTAGGAACAGAATGGGTATGCCTCTGCGTGACTCTCCCTCTCACAGCCAAGACTGGTAGAGTGCTGGAAACTCTCCAGGTGCGATCCTGAGAGGAGACAAGGTGTTTAGCTCAACTATTTTCTATAAGTAGGAGGCTCATAGTTTTCTGGGAGTGCTTTTCTTTATAAAACTTCTTTCCCACTTATAAGTATTCAAATCACAATTTTCTGATTCGTGACTGGCATCTTGACATTCTATCCTACTCATACTCTTGGCAGTGGACTGTTACAGGTGTTTCAAACTCAGTCATCTGTATAGGTACTTTTGAACATATTTCCACATGATAGACACATTCCCTGCCCACAGTGAGTTTACACCTTCCTTAGCACTTATGCATATTCATTTATTTTGCTAGTGTTTTACACACTTCTATGTTTGTCTCCTGTGCCAAGATGGACCTGGGCACCGGCTACCCCAAGGTCAAAATGCCATTGGTGACATAACCTCTCTGGCCAGAGGAGGCAGGATGGGAAGATAGGTGTCCCTCACCTCCATGCCCACCCAATAAGGTATGGAAGGGAAGGGAGTGGAAGGGGTGGAGATTAAACAGGAAGGAAGTTGGGACCACCCAAACCACAGGTAATAAATACCTGTCGCCTCTGGTGCTCTGGTCTCTCTCTTGGAAGATCACAGCGGTAGCAACAGCCACCCACGTGTCTTTCCCTGCCCCGAGTACCAGACACCATTCTGCCACCAGGAACAATGCACAGAGACAGGGGTCGCAGGACAGGTGAGTGTAATGCATAACTGGGTAAATGCATAAGTGGGTAATGTATGAGTGTAACACATAACTGGGTTAAATGCATAAGTGGGTAATGTATTATTGTAACGCATATGTGAGCTTAGTGCATAAGCGGGCAATGTATAAGTGAGTATAATGCACATGTGAGTTTAGTGCATAAGTGGGTAGCGTATAAGCGCGTGTAACGCGCAAGTTAGTTTAACGCACGCGTGAGTGTAACGCATAAGTAAGTCTAAGGCATAAGTGGGTTCGGCGCATAAGTAGATTGAACGCTTAAGTGGATTCCTCCCAAGTGGGTGCGCACATGGTGAGAGCTAGCTGCCTCACCACATGCAAGTAGCGCATACGTGAACTTAACGAACGTATAAGTGGGTTTTAACGTGTAAGTGGGTTTAGTGCCTAAGTGGGTGCGCACATGGTGGGAACTAGCCGCCTCACCACGTTGTGAGTAAACCATTAACGAGCTCTGCCTGGGCGGGCCCTGGTGTCTGCCCATACGCAAGTAACATACCAGTGTATTACTCCCGTTAGGGAAGCTCTAACACCATATTCCTCCCAAAGGGGAAGCTTTGACACCATGTTTCCCCCAAAAGGGAAGGCCGATTGTCGCGTCTAAATAATTAATTAAATTCAATCTGCCACGCAAAATAAATTCTATACAAAACTCAGGTTTTTCCATCCCCAGCCTCTCTCTCTCTCTGGCCGCGTCGATTCCGAAAGAACCTGTCCCCGGCAACGGGTGACATAAATGGCGACGAGGATGGGATCGGTGATAGGTGACAGAGAGCCGGGAGAGCTGCTTGAATTTCTTGCAGATCAGGAATGGGAAACCTCAAGCTTGGCCAGTTGGCCACATGGACGTGAGTCCACAAGAAAGCAGCCGCCTAGACTTGGGCCTAGGGGTGGACCTGACCCATACTCATGGTCACGGTCTTGCCCTCCAGTGGACTAACCTCACTACATTAAACCAATGCTAATCAAGTTTATCTAGTTTTAAGTTGCAGGCACCAAACTATTCTTACATGAGACATCAGTGTGTGCTGAAATCTGATTCTTAACGCCCTCAATGGAGAAGTTCCTGATACCAAAACCAGAAAACATCTCCGTTCTGTTTTAAAGTACTGAAAACATGTGACTGTGGGATTGGGTGCACCCTCCTCTTGAGTAACAGTGTGAATGAGCAGAGTGTTCTGCTTTAAGACATCTTGTTTAATAGGGGGAATTGACTTTACCCCCGTGTCGGTGTGAAAGTATGTTTAGGATGCGTTATGTTTGAATGAACTGGCCAGTGTTGGGAAACGTGAATTGTTCATTGCAGAGAAATTCCTAACTGAATTTGAGTATCTCCTTAGATTGAGAATCATTTTGTTGGCCTGGAGTTTTTAATTCTTCTCCCTTCTCTCAGCTCAGTTAAGGCATGGAGGTAGGAGATTTAGCCAATTTGCCTCAGGGCCAGAGCTATCAGTTGGAAGATCAGAAGGGAATTTCTTTGAGAAAAGGCACCTCCCTCTAGCAAAGGGTTGCCTCCCTCAAGTGAATGGTTGCACTCCTCAATCTAAGCCACCTCTCTCTAGAAACTGCAAAGGTGGTAATTGGGTGTGAATTTGGCATTGTTCTCCCAGCCTCAGAATAACTGGGGGTGGTGATTTAACCATTATTTCGCTAAATTTGGCTAAATTGGTAAAAGGTATATAAGCAAATAAAATACAAAAGTCATCTTGACATATTTGAAATATACATATATATATGGCTGGTGTAAAAGAATATTGTTGGGGTAAAAGAAGTTAACTAAAGTGGGGTTAGGCTGAGAAACTGTGTCAGCCATTGAATTTAAGGAGTGTCATAAGGAGACAGCTGCGTGCAAAGTACAGATTTAATTGCTGAATGTTACAAATTGGATGTATTAAAAATGGAGTCTATTTGTTCATCTTTGCTTGTTACATTGGTTCAAGTGGTTTTTAATATAAAGTCTCCATTACGTTAAGGGTTAACGCAAGCTCTGTGTTGCCTCTGCTGTAGCCTAGCTAAGGGGCTAAAAGCAAATGTATGTTATTCGGTATCATGGAAAAGCTATTATTTCAAACTTAAGTATACTGGCTATATGATGCTCCTGGGTACTTCTCTGCCTCACAGTTCTATGGTTAGGATTGCCTGACTTTCAGATATAGCAAAGGAATCATCACTGAACTGCTGCCCAGAGATCCTGTCTTCAGCCTTAGCCATGGCATGACAGCATTGGGGAGGGGAGCCTGTTTCTACCAGACCACCTGCTTCAACCTGACCTGTGACCTTCACCCCTTCATCCCGGTGATTCTGGACAATTGGACGTGATCATCTCTGGCAATATACCATGCGGCTAATGAGTCCACACCATGGAAGGAGTTTGGAACTGGTTCTAAGGCCTCCGTTGAGAACTGAGACAACTCCCTAATCCATGGGTTATTAATTAAGGGTGTGTTATTGGGGGGGGGAGGTTGTTATCTGTCCCACTGCTGTTGCACTCAGTCAGCATGCAGTGGACACTTCAACCATCCCTGGCCCCTTACCTCAGTGCAGTGCCTCAAAGCCATGGTGGTCCACCAACCACATTCTATACCTCCATACCTCCTTATTTGCATGCCTTAAAGGCGGTTGGGGAGCTGCCTTCTGTTGGCCCTGGCCATGGGATAAGAACCATCCTCTGCCCCGACCCATGGATTTGCTTTCCTGGTTCCCGTGGCAAGCCAGGGAGGTTATCGGTCTATGTGGTCAGGGGAGGGACAGCACTGGAAAGCACGGCTTCCAGTGCCACCCCACCACCACATGACCCAGGGAGGACATAGGAAGGAGTGGAGTCAGGTGGGCATGGATGACGAGGGCCAAGGGGTGGTATGTCCCAGGTGATCCTGGGGTACCGACCATCTCAAGGTCAAGCAGAACTCGGAAGTGAGGGTGGGACACGGCCCCCACAACCGAAACTGCCAGATTGACAGCCCAAGCTGGGAATAGAGAAGGTGCCCCTCGCCCCCGTGCCAATCAAATTAGGAATGGACGAGGGGGGAGGGCAGAGATTGGATAAACTGAGGCGGGAAGCTGGAATGGCCTAAGGGCACAGGTGATAAATACCTGCCACCTCTAACCTTCTGTGCAGAGGAATGGGACTTGCAGCAACTGACTGTGGGTCGCCTCTGTCCAGAGCGTGAGAAGGCCGCTCTGCCCGCACCAAGTGAGGAGCCGTGGGATGGGTGAGTGTCCCTTCCTGCTGAGAGCTCGTGGGGTTGGAAGCCAGATGCCTCACCATGGGTTTGTAACGTTTAAAATGGATTTGATGTCTAAGTAGGTGCCTCCTGAGTGGGATGTGAACAGGGTGGGAGCTATCTGCCTCACAAAGTGCCAGTAACCATAAGTGGGTAATGCATAACTGGGCTTAACACATAAGTGTATGTAACTCATTAGTGTTTAACGCATAAGTGTATTTAATGCAAAGGTGGATTCCTCCTGGGTGGGGCGAGCACATGGTGGGAGCCAGCCGCCTCACCACCTTGTGAGTAAATCATAAGTGGGCTCGGGTGTCTGCCCACTCCCACATGCGAGTAACATACCAGTGTATTCCTCCCATTAGGGAAGTTCTAACCCCATATTCCTCCCAAAGGGGAAGCTTTACCACCATGTTTCCCACAAAAGGGAATGCCGATTGTCACGTCTAAATAATTAAATTCAATCCGCCGCGCGGAATAAATTCTATACAAAACTCAGGTTTTTCCATCCCCAGCCTCTCTCTGTCTCGCCACGCCGATTCCCGAAAGAACCTGTCCCCGGCGACGGGTGACATCTCCCCAGATTAGGATGTAAGCACCTTAGTGTCAGTAATGTATCACTTCATCATTTGTACAGTGTAAATCCCCAAGTGGATGCTCAAATGCTGCTACTACTACTAGTATTCCAATGTAATGACTTCCACATCTTAAAATGTATATCATTTTTAATGGCAGTTAAAAAAGGTTTGAAAACATACATTTTACAAATTTTTCAATTTTGCAACAGGAGTTTCAAACTCAGATATCACTAACAGAATTCTCAGACACCTTAATGCAATTCACCAGGGAACAGTTACTGAATCATTTTTTCCCTCTCTTTCAGATGTTAATTTTAGAACTACAATATTCTGGGAGCTCAACCACAGGGAACAAGGAAAGGTCAATGTCCATAACTTTAGAACAAGAGTTGCCATTTGAAAAATGCCATGGTTTAGTTTGGGTGTAGGATCAGCTGATAGGATGCTGATCGTAGAATGACAAATTCACTCATTCTCAGTGTAAAGTTATCTTCCCACCCAAACTCAGTCCTCCCCCTGACTTTCCTGTTGCTGTAGACAGCACCTCTTCTCTCACAAGCCCATAACCTTGGCATTATCCTCGAATCATCTCTCTCATTCAACCCGCATATTCAATCTGTCACTAAATCCTGTGGGTTCAATCTTCACAACATCGCTCAAATCCACCTTTTCCTCTCTGTCCAAACTACTACCATAATAATCCAAGCACTTATTTTATCCCATCTTGATTATTGCATCAGCCTCCTTGCTTACCTCCCTTCCTTCTAACTCTTCCCACTCCAGGCCATACTTCACTCTGCTGCCCAGATCATTTTTCAAAAAAAAATGTACAGTCCATGTTTCTCCCCTCCTAAAGACCCTCCAGTGATTGCCCATCCACCTCCACATTAAAGCAGAAACTCCTTATCAATGCCTTAAAGCACTCAGTCACCTTGCCCCCTCCTACCTCACCTCACTGCTGTCCTACTATAACCCAGCCCCCACATTTCGCTCCTCTACTACCAATTTACTCTACCTCAATCTCA
This sequence comes from Ornithorhynchus anatinus, assembly GCF_004115215.2. Classification (NCBI taxonomy): domain Eukaryota; kingdom Metazoa; phylum Chordata; class Mammalia; order Monotremata; family Ornithorhynchidae; genus Ornithorhynchus; species Ornithorhynchus anatinus. The sequence continues at coordinate 99,353,949 of NC_041749.1, forward strand.
TCTATCTTGCCACTGACCTCTCACCTGGAAAGCCCTCTCTCTTCAGATCCACCAATTACTCTCCTCACCTTCAAAACATTTTTAAAGGCACATCTCCAAGAGGCTTTTCCTGACTAAGCCCTTATTTCCTCTTTTCCCACTCCCTTCTGTGTTGCCTTGATTTGCTCTCTTTATTCACCCTTCCCTCAGCCCCCCAGCACTCATACACACATCTATCTGCTGTGTGACCTTGGTCAAATCACTTAACTTCTCTGTCCCTCAGTTACCTCATCTGTTAAATGAGGATTAATAATAATAATACTGTTGGTATTTGTTAAGTGCTATGTGCCAAGCACTGATCTAAGCACTAGGATAGATACAAGGAAGTCAGGTTGTCCTATGTGGAGCTCACAGTCATAATCCCCATTTTATAGCTGAGGTAACAGAGGCACAGAGAAGTTAAGTGACTTGCCCAAAGTCACACAGCTGACAAGTGGCAGAACCAGGATTCAAACCCATGACCTCTGACTCCAAGCCCGTGCTCTTTCCACTGAGCCACGCTGCTTCTAGATTGTAGCTCATCTAGACTGTAAACTCATTATGAGCAGGGAACGTGTCTACCAACTGTTAGATTGTATTCTCCCAAGCGCTTAGTACAGTGCTCGGCTCACAGTAAGTGCTCAATAAATTGTGGTGAGCCCTCAACAAGCTTCCTTACTTAGTGACTGTCTGTGATCCCGAAAACAAGGAAAAGACTGGTGAAGGCACTGATGGGCTCTACTTGAGGCGGGTGACTGTGGGCCTGTGGGGGCAGAGGATGGAGGAAGGTGGGGCTTTCTCTCCCTGTTCTACCCTGTAAGGGGCCTGGACCAATCAATCCCTGCCACGTAGAGCCATAGCTGCTACGCCTAAGCCAGATAAAAGGCAGTCTCTTTGAATCTTTTTAAAAGGCATTGGAGGCATGTAGAAGCACAGAAAGGGCATGCAGAGAAGCAGTAGAGAGGCAAGGCAGAGGAGAAGTACCTGGCCGCAGAAGCAGCAGGAGAGCAGCACTCGAAATCAGAAGGCAACAGCACATGGAAGCAGAAGAAAGAAGCATTTAGCAGAAGGGGCTCCCTTGACCAGCAGACTGGTATTTGATCCTTGGTGGATTGAGTGTGTGTGTGTGTGTATGTGTATGTGTCACTCCCTTGCATGTTGGTAAAACTAAGTAAAAAACTTTCCACAGTAACCTTGGTGATCAGAGGTGTGGTTTGATTTTACTACGTGTTACTGAGGCTCCCCTGGTCCAGGAAGGTCCTGGTTGGTATGAGCGGGGGGCTTGTGACACATGACTGATTGACAGATAGTCAGTAGAACTATCCACTTAGTAGTGGATGGTCATCAGATGTTGTGGGGGAGGTGTTCTGACTAGTTGTCTGAAGTGCATATTCGCAGGTCTAATATGTGGATGCAAGGTGTTTTACATGCTACAAAATAGATGATTTTTCCTAACCAAGGATAAAATGCCCTAATAATAATAGACAAAATGGACTGGAAATGGGAGAAGCACTAGAAAGTACTTCAGCTCTTCTGGCAATCTCTTCTAATTTAACAGGCCAAGACACCATCCAAATTCATAGGAACCCAGCCCACACACATTCAAGAGTTGCTAAATATGAATGCCTACTCAGTAGAAGCACACACTCTAGATGCATGCAAAAGGACTGCAAAGCTTCTTGCTTAATCAGGCACTATGGGATATGTCTGAAGAAAAAGTAATGCTTCAGCATACACCAGGAGCACCTTATCCATAATCCAAGGTTTCCATTGGCAACATTGAGCTAAAAGCAGTCACAGAATTCTGTTACCTAGGCAGTATGCTGGCAAATAGAAAAAAACAAATTGAGAAAGCCAAAATATCCTTTTGAAGTCTGACAGCAGTGGCAGCAGGCTATATTTTGCTCCTCAGACCAAACCAAAGATCTGCGGAACTGTGGCTGAGAGACCTGGACAACCCACTTATGCCACATTTGTCCTCAATTTGCTGTTCCATCAGTGTTACCTACATGGCATACCCAACATCAAGTGGAAAGGCAGAACCACAAACAATCAAGTCCTGTGAATAAAGTCAGTCTCCTGGGCTGAGCTATGCTTACCCAACCCAGCAGTACTTGGGGGAACATATGAGGTGAATCGATGATAGTGGGATGCTTAAACAGCTGCTGAAATTGGGTTATTGAAAACAAAGGGACAGAAGGAATGTTTTGATGATGCAGTATAACACACTTCAGACAATACTGCAGCTCAGTGGAAAGCTGAAAGACAACCCAGCACGGTATGCTGCCATCAAGAAAGGAAGGCCTCCTTTGGAGAAGGGGCAATGAGAGAATCTGGAAACAGAGACCAGAGTGAGAAAAGCATCCGTTGCTGCAAGCATAAGAATGGGTATTTCATGTGTGTGCATAGCAGGGATTGTATCTACCCACTCATTTGTATTGTACTTCAAGCTCTTAGTACAGTGCTCTGCACTCGGTAGGTGCTTAATAAATAAAACTGCTTGACTACTAGAACTGTGGATCCCTCCCTGCATTGGTCTTTTCAGCCACACATACACACATAGGTGAATTTCACTATTAGTACATATTGTTCTAGTACAAATGATGTGTGTGTGTGTGTATGTATATGAGAGAGAGAGAATTATTAAGACTTTTTTTAATAGATTACATAATCAGGTACTGAATGCTCATCTTCCCATTTGCAGAAATTTGGATAGTAATATGTATCTCTGAACTGACATATTGGTGGGTTCCTGCATTTATACAAATGACACTTATGTATAGATGTGATACCTCAGAACACATGCCTAACTTTGAAAAGGTGACAGAAAAGAAGAGATCTCCTTGGAGTCATATAGGAATTTATTTCCAAACTGATCTTTACTAGTAGGGCTGCCACCTGAATCCAGACATTAAACTGTCTGGGTTGAGTAGGAGGCCTCATTTGGATTCACTTCCAGGCACTAAGCAAAGTGTCATTGTAGTGTAGTTGCCCCAAGAGAATAAATTTGCTTTAGTTTGTTTGCCAGATTTAGATTGGGCCACAAGTGTCCGTGTTGACACACTATTGGGCATGTGTTTACATTTTCTACACTCTAGAAATCTTAGCTTTATACCTTTATGACACTTGTATTTAAAAAAAAATGTAGATTCTTTCCAAATTTGCATTATTTTAAAAAAGGAGAAAATGAGCAGTTAATGTAATTATAATAGTCTTTGAAATCTCTAAATGGCTTATGTAAATTTTGGAGGATATAGGACACATACAACAGAGAGCCAAGAGTGTGGGGGGCGAAATATTAAAACAGAACTGTAATCATGTTTTCTAAATTGCATCCTGAAATTTGGTTTTCCAATATCTTGTTATTCAGGGCTCCAACTTTTATATTTGGATCCATTATAATACATAAAGAAAGCAGTTAAGTAAAGAAGAGATCATCTAGAAAGAAGCTTGAGTATTAACACTATTCTGCCTTGGGTGAGAGGGTGATTTAAAAGTTACTGAAAAACCTTTATTTTTGTCCATTAGTATTTCAGAAATATTCAGCTTTTGAGAAACTGTGTTAATTTGTCATGACAACTTGAAATAAATCTGCACATATACATGACAACTTTTCATTTTAGACAGGAAGGCAAAGGGGAGTGGGCATCCCAAAGGATGGGTTGATAAATGAGTGGGAGGGAGAGAGAAAACCACTGAAAGGACCAGAGAGGAAAAGAGATATGGAGTGGAGAGAGGCAGACACAGAGTGTAGATAGAAAGAACGTAGCTTGTTTTGCCCCACTTCCCCCTGGATTACTTTCTTCTTTCACTTTTCACTACCCTTCAGACTCACATGGAATGTGAAAAAATTTTGATTCACAATTAATAAATATAGTTGACTGACATGAAATGAGAAGCAGGGTTTGACAGGAATATACCAATCAAATCTGGTGTTTATTGAGCACATATTGTGTGCAGAGCACTGTACTAAGCACTTGGGAAAGTACAACGGAGTTGGTCGATATGTTCCCTGCCCACAGTGAGCTTACAGTCCAGAGGGAGAGACAGACATTAATATAAATTAAATTAATTCATTTTTTACCCATCAATCAATTGCATTTATAGAGCATCTACACTGTTCAGAGCACTGTAAAATACTCTCCCTGTCAGGCTGCATGCACCGCTAAATCCCACACTGCTCTACTTCAATCAATAGTATTCACTGGGCACCTACTATAGGCAGAGCAATGTAATAATAATAATAATGTTGGTATTTGTTAAGCACTTACTATGTGCTGAGCAATGTTCTAAGCACTGGGGTAGATACAGAGTAATCAGGTTGTCCCACTTGAGGCTCACAGTCTTAATCCCCATTTTAATAATAATAATGTTGGTATTTGTTAAGCGCTTACTATGTGTAGAGCACTGTTCTAAGCGCTGGAGGAGATACAGGGTCATCAAGTTGTCCTACGTGAGGCTCCCAGTCTTCATCCCCATTTTACAGATGAGGGAACTGAGGCACAGAGAAGTTAAGTGACTTGCCCAAGGTCACACAGCTGCCAAGTGACAGAGCCGGTATTTGAACCCATGACCTCTGACTCCCAAGCCCGGGCTCTTTCCACTGAGCCACGCTGCTTCTGTACTCATCGCTAGGCAAAATACAGTAGAGAACTGGTGGGTCCCCCTAGGATCAGAGAAGTTACAGGATGGCAGTGGTTGCTTGTTCGAGTTTAGCAAATAGCAAAGAGAATTATAGCTGGCCTTATTCCTGGCCCATGGAAGAAAGATGAACAAAGTGGCTCCCAGTGTCTCAAGATCTCAGAACCATTGTCCCTGTGTTTATACAATATTTTAGTTTGCATCTTGAAGACATTTTACAATTGCACACTCAGTGCTGCCAGAGCATGTGTTTTAACTACACATTTTGGGTAGAAAACTATTAGGGGAATAAAGAAATATTCCTTCAAAAAAATGTAACTATATGGATAGAATATGATTATGATGTTGGAAGAAATATGAGTGTGCATTAGTGGTTGCCTATCAACCTCCGCTCCAAACAAAAACTCCTCACTCTAGGCTTCAAGGCTCTACATCACCTTGCCCCTTCCTACCTCTCCTCCCTTCTCTCTTTCTACCGCCCACGTCGCACGCTCCGCTCTTCTGCTGCCCACCTCCTCACCATCCCTCGGTCTCGCCTATCCCGCCGTCGACCCCTGGGCCACGTCCTCCCGCGCTCCTGGAACGCCCTCCCTCCTCACCTCTGCCAAACTGATTCTCTTCCCCTCTTCAAAACCCTACTTAAAACTCACCTCCTCCAAGAGGCCTTCCCAAACTGAGCTCCTCTTCTCCCTCTACTCCCTCTACCACCCCCCCTTCACCTCTCCGCAGCTTAACCCTCTTTTCCCCCCATTTCCCTCTGCTCCTCCCCCTCTCCCTTCCCATCCCCTCAGCACTGTACTCGTCCGCTCAACTGTATATATTTTCATTACCCTACTTATTTTGTTAATGAAATGTACATCGCCTCGATTCTATTTAGTTGCCATTGTTTTTACAAGATGTTCTTCCCCTCGACTCTATTTATTGCCATTGTTCTTGTCTGTCCGTCTCCCCTGATTAGACTGTAAGCCCGTCAAATGGCAGGGACTGTCTCTATCTGTTGCCGACTTGTTCATTCCAAGCGCTTAGTACAGTGCTCTGCACATAGTAAGCGCTCAATAAATACTATTGAATGAAATAAATACTATTGAATGAACATATGGCATATATCCTATACAGCAAGTTTCTGTTTGACTTAGAAATGATCAATAAATTACCCTCATGAAAAAAACACCAAACTGAGTGTGTAACAAAGGTTTATTCATCAAAGGCTCCATTGTCAAGAGCTGGCTTTGAAAAAAACACATAGAATGTTGAGAATTTATTCTGCAGTACAGTTGTTTACCTGGCTCTCTGATTTCAAGATTAAGATAGTTAACAGCTTTGCCTATACAAACATCAAGAGCAAGAAATGAATACAGCCAAGCCTGAAAATTACTTACTACTAGTTCAGGAAGGCTGAGATTGTGGTGATTAAATCATGAATATGCCTTTTCGTTGGAAAGATTTCTGAAATATTCAGATACCTTACAGACTGGACTGTATCAACTATTTTGGTGGATTTTTAGTTAACATAACCAAACAATTTGGTTTCAAACCTACAAAAGTAAGGTGAATTTCAGGGATCTATGAATTGAAGAAAATACATACATACAAAGAAGTCTTCCAGAATTCTAAAAAAACCCCAGAAAATTAATGTTTTTCCATAGCTAAAGTGGATTGACATGATATATTCAATAGTATTTACTGAGTGCTTACTATGTGCAGAGCACTGTACTAAGCGCTTGGGATGAACAAGTCGGCGACAGATAGAGACAGTCCCTGCCGTTTGACGGGCTATATATGTCCTGTAGTTGTTCAAGTGGCTTGAGCAAGCAATAGTTCAGTATGGGTAAGTTATCAGATTTGTGCAATGAAATCCAATCACAAGTTCTACCTGCTCCAATGATCAGATAACACAATAGAGTTCTGAGGTATTTCTTTGTTTCTACTCTTATTGGCAGGAGAGAGAGGGGAGGAAAGGTGTAAAATGTGTATATTTTGCACCTCCTTCACCTGAAATTAATGTAAAATTCGGGAGCTACTTCAAATAAAACTTGGCTTTGGCAAAATGAAAGGAGAATTGAGGCAAATATCTAGATGTTTGTGGAGGAAAATCATGCTGAGGGAAAAGAGGTTCATTGCTGACATCACAAAATTTATCTATACAACACAAATCCCACCAGAAACTGTTATTTAAGTGGCAGTGGACCGTAAAACTCATTTAAGAACAACTATAATTATACCTAAAGCATTAAAAGACGGTTATTACACTGACTTTGAAGTGAAGTTGTACCTGTATACTATTGGGTTCGATTCTGGGGACAATTCGAATAGTTGGTACAGTATTCTGCATACAATAAGTGCTCAATAAACAAGATTGATAGGAACAAAAATCTAGTGTTTGCCCCACATGAACTGTGTTTGACCTGATTATCTTGTATCTGCTCAAGTGGTTGGCACATAGTAAGCACTTAGACTGTGAGCCTGTCATTGGGCAGGGATTGTCTCTATCTGTTGCCGAATTGTACATTCCAAGTGCTTAGTACAGTGCTCTGCATATAGTAAGCGCTCAATAAGTACTATTGTATGAATTATTACTAGTGTCAAGTACCCCCCCCAAAAATGAAATCACTGAAAGAATTCAGCACCCCATTTTTCAGATAATTTGTCAGTCAACTCCATCTGGGTTTGCAAACATGAGAGATGAAAACTACTGTTTTATAAACAAAGAGAACATCCCAAGGAGAACACAGACCAAAGAAGAGATGAGAAAAACATTTAGATAAAAAGTGGAAATTCCAAATGTTAAAGAAGGAATAAACTTTGATTCAGGTTCATCCACTGAGTCTCAGCTGATTGCTCTAGGTTGGTGTGTCATCCTATTGTGAACTGGAACAAAGGCTCTGTAAATTGACCAGCCTTTCCTTTGAGTTAATGTCTCTTGTTGTAGACTTCTGAAAAAGCATCCTAGATGTCATCATTGACCATGTGGCAGAAAAATAGAATAGCAGGCCCCAGATTAAAAGGGTAAATTTACTTGGAATCAATTCTATTTTTCCCCTGACCTTGTATAGTTTACTATCACCATTTTATTCTATATGGTTTTTTTTCCCAAATCAGTGGCTAAATGATGCATAAGTAGAAAAATTTCTCCAAACACCCGTTGTGCCAGTAGAAAATAATAGGAGTACCAAAATATCACTTTGGCCCAATTAAAATACTTGAATTTCATTTATGTATGAGCTTGTAGAAAGATACACTAAAATTAATTGTGGGAACTGTTTTGTACAACTCTAAGTATTAACTAAAGAAAAGAAATCAATACAGTCCAAAGGTTGCCTTCCGGGAGGGAAAATAATGATTATAAATATGTTTGTGTGTCTCCTGTCAACAAGCCATGCTTCTAGCTCCTACAATCTTAGCTCTACAGTTATTGTTATAAGATTATAAGTTTAGTTAACCTGAAGAGCTCTTCTACTAGATCACTATGTGTAATTTCCAGGAATCTCATGGACAGCATCTTATAAAAAATAATAATGTTGGTATTTGTTAAGTGCTTACCATGTGCAGAGCACTGTTCTAAGTGCTGAGATAGATACAGGGTAATCAGGATGTCCCATGTGAGGCTCACAATTAATCCCCATTTCACAGATGAGGTAACTGAGGCCCAGAGAAGTTAAGTGACTTTCCCACAGTCACACAGCTGACAAGTGGCAGAGCTGGGATTCAAACCCTTGACCTCTGACTCCCAAGCACAGGTTCTTTCCACTGAGCCACACTGCTTCTCTAAACCTAGGCTCTGATTCCTTTCAATCCAGTATCTCTGAACTGTAGTGATAAGGTCATAAACAGGAAAGACGAAATTAGACCAGCTATTTTGCCCAGTTTCAACTCTATTTCTGAACAGAGTTGAACCATTTTGTCCTCCTGTTCTTGATAGTTATGATGGGAAACATATAATTGCATTAGCCAATTCAAGCTGTCCAACACACTGCAATCCTACCAGTCAAAAATGGCAGAAGGGTAAGCACTGGCTGATGGTTTTCAAATGATTGGTACCAATGGGCAGTTTTCTGCTCCTCTCTGTCATGGCAGTATGGCACAATGAAGAGAAAGCAGGAGTTGGCTTGGATAACAAAATATGGTCAGTGCCCAGTTGGTTGGCACTGACTTTTGTTTTTCATTTAACTGGAGAAAAGTTTCCTGCTCAAGAAAATTTACAGAGTTTGGGGTGCAGAATAAGGAACCATCATCCACTGGTTGCAAATGGACAGCCGGTGTCATATACTGCACTATCTCTATCCCTAATGCTTCCACTAGAGATCTGTAGCCCTTAGATGTATTGGTGTAGAATAATAATAATAATAATAATAATGATAATAGTGGTATTTACCAAGTGCTTACTATGTGTCAGGTACTTTTCTAAGTGGTGGGGTACATACAAGATAATCGGGTTGGATACAGGGACTGTATCCCTAGGGTTACATAGGGTTCACAATCTCAATCCTATTATATAGATGAGGGAACTGAGGCACAGAGAAGTGAAATGACTTGCCCAAGGTCACAGAGCAGGCAAATGGTGGAGCCAGGATTAGAATCCACGTCCTTCTGACTCCCAGGCCCATACTCTATCCACTAGCCATGCTGCCTCTATACTTAATTTCAAAGGATTCCATGATTTGAGTAAGAGAATTGCTTAAAGAATTGCCAAGGTCTTAGGTTCTAATAGTTTCAGAATAGGCTCTTTGAAACTAAATTCTAATGTCTTTCAGAACAAATAAGCCTAGGGAACAGATCCAGATTTGCAGCAATATTAATTTTGGTGATCATGAAAGGAAATTGCCATTAGACATTAAGCAGTTAACACTACTGCTCTAATTAGAGTAGTCCCAGACACCTAGATTCTTTTAGAAATTAGGCCAGGTTGAAAGAAATCATGCTGTGGGCAAATATGCATTTTCATTAAAAATATGATCCATAGTGATCTAAGGTTACTTCTTTAGGCTACGGATGCTTATTTATAGCAACCTCATATTCCTTTAGACACTGATCAGTTTGAAAAGCAATAGTAAAGCTTTTGTCAACCAGTAAACATGCTTGTTAATGACCTTTATCTGTCCAAAATATTCAGTTGTTAATTATAGAAGTACTAGCAATGCTAAGAGTCTAAGTGATACTTACTGCTGCTTCCACAATTGATTCGCTTCTGAGGTACCTAAAAGATTTCTGGTGACTGAAATTCCGGTGGAGACTGATGATCAGGAATGTGGACTGGGAGTCAGAAAGCCTGGGTTCTAGCCCACCACTAGCCTATGTGACCTTGGACAAGTCACAACTTCTCTGTGCCTCGAATTCCTTAGCTGTGAAATGGGGATTAATTATCTGTTCTCCCTCCTACTTCAACTGTGAACCCCATGTGGAACAGAGACTGTGTCTGATCTGATTGTATTTATCTGCTTGGCACATAATTAATAAATATCACTATTATTTGGGCATTAATGACCTTGGAGAGATCAGTATGAGTGGAGTGATGAGGTTGGAAACCAAATTGAAGGGGCTCTACAAAATAGTTGGAGGTGAGGAAGTTGAGTCAGAGTGTGTATGCAACCTGTTGAGTGAGTTTGGACAGGAACTGGAGGGAGAAGATGGAGCAATAGCTGAAAGGTGCAGTGAGATTTTAAAATAGAGGAGAGGTGAGCATGTTCTAAGAATCAGAGTGCTATTTTTAATAGCTACAGCAAGTATCAATTCTAGATCTTGGAGATTGTCCTAGAGATATGTGCCAGTATGGAAGTAAAAGAAAGAGTTGATTTCAGCTATACTTTTTTTTTTTTTAAAGTGATTTGTTAAGAATTTACTATATGCCAGGTACTGTTTTAAGCACTGGGGCAGATACAAGTTAATCAGGTTGGCACAGTCCATGTCCCACATGGGGCTCACAGTCTTAATCCTCATTTTACAGATGAGGTAAATGAAGCACAGGGAAGTGAAGTGACTTATTCAAGGTCACATAGCAGACAAGTGGTAGAATCAGGAATAGAACCCAGGTCCTTCTGAATCCCAGACCCATCCATGCGTGATCCACTAGTCCATGCTGCTTTTCTTTCTCTTAAAGATCCTGAAAGTACTTAAAGTACTGTCAGTGTACTGAGATATTGGAAATATCTGGGCTTCCACAAGAGCACAAACATCATAAACATTATTTAAAAGTGCCTTTCCCAACCTTGAGATGTTTTTCTTTTCATTTTCTTGATGTTTCAAAATGCTGTAGGCTTCTTCCCATCCAACTCTTAGGAGATTACAATGCATGCACTAGAGCTTATTGTGGAGTGCCTATTTTTAACTAAAAATAATTCAAAAGTGTAACAATTCTTAAAGCAGTCTCTCTGTCTATGTTGGAGAAATTGTGCAATTTAAAGATAGGAAGCCCAGGGCTGGAAGTTTCAGGGTACCATTGGAGATAAGTGTTTGGGCCTAACTAGTAGCACACTTCTCATCAAAAAGCATTTTGGGAGAATACACTTGCTTAGCTAAGTAGCAGCATATCCTAGTGGAAAGAACCCCAGCCCTTGGGGGTCAGAGAATCTGGATTCTAACCCTGGTTCCACAACTTGTCTGCTGTGTGACCTTGGGCAAATCACTTAACTCCTCTGTGCCTCACTTACCTCATCTGTAAAATGGAGTTTAATTTATCTGTGCCTCTGTCCAAACTGATTATCAGTGCTTAGTACAGGGCCTGGCGCATAGTCAGCCCTTTAAAAATGCCACTGAAAAACGAGTAGCAATCACATTGGACACAGATCCTCTCCCTTTCCAGCTCTCAATACAGCTCTGCTCATAGTAAACACTCAATAAATACTATTGATTGATTGATCAGCAAAGGGAGGCTCGAGATGAATCATGCTTCTCAGGTAACCCAGTTCAGGAAAAGAAAACCTTGAAGACATCAGTATTCCAGATAAGGAGATTTTAGGCTTGTTTTTTTTTTCCCCCTCTCTTTTCTTCACCATCATAGTTGATTTTTGACTTTATGCTATTTATTTCCATTTCTAAATCCCGCTGGTTCTTTCTTTATAATTTTCCAAGATCTGGTCATTTTGGCTCAAGTCTCTCCTCTTTTCAATCTCCCACTCAGATCACCTTCTTAAAACACCAATTAAAAAAAAAAAACCAAAAAATGCTACAATGGCTACCCATTCCTCTCCATATTAAACAAAGAAGCCTAACCATTAATTTGAGGATCTATCAGCTTCTTCCTTTTTCTCTACCCCAGTTCTCATGCCTCAATCCTTCAAGGCTCACCAACTGACTCCCCCCACATTTCTATGCCCTATTTATCCCACAACTCTCCACCTCCTCTCCATTCTTACAAAGCTCAATTTCTAAATGGATCTTGCTTTTGACTCTCCTACCTCTACCCTCTCACTCACACTGTCCCCCCAACTTGGAATCCCTCCCTCCTCAGATCTGACAGTCCACTGTCCTTCCCATATTAAAATTAAAAGCCCTGATGAAATCCCATATCTTCCAACAAGTCTTCCCTGATTAATTCCCAGCACCTAAGTCATATAATCCTATCAGTCATTGATAGCTCTCTGTGTGTATATACCTCCAGCCCAATAACTTGTGTATATTTTTATTCAATTATACATTCATCTATTCAACCTAATGAGAATAATTATAATAATGTTGGTATTTGTTAAGCGCTTACTATGTGCAGAGCAATGTTCTAAGCGCTGGGGTAGACACAGGGGAATCAGGTTGCCTCACGTGGGGCTCACAGTCTTTAATCCCCATTTTACAGATGAGGTAACTGAGGTGCAGAGAAGTTAAGTGACTTGCCCACAGTCACACAGCTGACAAGTGGCAGAGCGGGGATTCGAACCCATGACTGCCAACTCCAAAGCCCGTGCTCTTTCCACTGAGCCACGCTGTTATGGCACATGTTAAGTCCTTACTAGGTGTCAAAACACTATACTAAGCACCAGGGTTGATCCAAGATAATCAGATCAGACAAAGTCCCTGTCCCACATGAGGCTCACATTCTAAGTGGTGGGGAGAACAGTTACCTTATTGCCATTTTACAGGTGAGAAAGCTTAGACGGAGAGGCCAAGTAACCCGACTAAATTAGGGAGAGAGCAAGATTAGAACTGGAATCTCTGTGGCCTAGTGTCACATCATTTGCTTGTTGTGTGACCTTGGGCAAGTCAACTTCTTTGTGACTCAGTTTCTTCCTTCTTAAAATGGGGATTACAGGTTTTCCCTCCCATTTTAAACTGTGAGACCCATGTGTGAAAGGGGCTGCATCCAACCTGCATACCCTAGTCATTAGTAGAGCATTTGGCACACAGGCAAGTGGCTAATAAATACTATAATGAATTACTAGTCCCATGCCATTTTTACTAGGCTCCATGGGAAGCAGAATGGCGTCATTTGGCTGGGAGTCAGAAGGTCAAGGGTTCTAATACCTGCTCTGCTATTTGTCTGCTGTGTGGCCTTGAGCAAGTCACTTCACTTCTGTATGTCTCAGTTCCCTCATCTGCAAAATGGGGCTTAAGACTGTGAGCCCCATGTGAGACCAGGACTTTGTCCAACCCAATTTGCTTGTATCCATCCCGGGGCTTTTTACAGTGCCTGGCACATAGTAAGCACTTAAATACCACAATTATTAAATATCACTTTGCCTCTTCTCTCCCCGACAGAGCAGGTGTCAGGGATCAGAATGAATCAGTTAATCTGGGATCAAATGTCATTCCCAGAACTGGGCACTCTAGGCTCCTGCTGTTTCTCAGATGGTGGTAAGCGTGACCATTGGGGTAGACCAATGAACAGCTTCTCTCTTTTCTCACATGTTCCCTTTTCTTTGGCCCATCATTCTTTCTCCCTCTTTTCTATTCCTTATTCATTCTCATCTGTCTGGTCCCTTGACCACAATTTCTGGCCATGGCTCTTAAAGGTCCTACCCATCTCCTGCCTAAATTTGGACTCTTTGAAACATAACCACACTGAAAGTGTCTTGACAGTCTTAAATGCTATGAATTAGCTGTCTACCCTGCCTGATCAGTAGGTAGTTTACTTAATAATAATAATTATGGTTGTGTTACACACTTACTATGTGCCAGGCACCATACGAAACATTGGGGTGGTTACAAGCAAATCAGTTTGGACACAGTCCCTTGTCCCAAGTGGGGCTCAAAGACTCAATCCTCATTTTACAGTTGAGGTAACGGACCCAGAGAAAAGACTTGCCCAAGGTCACACAGCAGACAAGTGGCGGAGTAGGGATTAGAACTCATGGCCTTTTGATTCCCAGGCCTGTTCTCTATCCACTATTACACGCTGCTTCTCATATGCCAATGATTGTCATATGTTAATAATCAATGATTGGCCCTCTAGACTGTAAACTCATTAAGGTCAGGGAATTTGCCTGCTAATTCTGTTGTGCTCTCCCAAGTGCTTAATGCCGTGTTCTGTTAGTGCAGTGTTCTGCACATATTAAGGACTTAATACAAACCACTGATTGATATTTACTGAGTGCTTACTATGCACAGAACACATCCTCCATTTCAATTTCTATGAAGAACTGGAAAGAGGATATGAAAGGTCAGAAGATTTGATATTGCCAACATATTTTAGAACATCCAGTGGTAGAGAAAAAGCTTCCAGGAAATTGCAGGGGTTAACTTGGTTCTGGAGTGCCTATAGGATGATGAGCCTAGCACTACTATGATAGGATCTTGATGGTCAAAGCCAGGAAACTGGGGCATGCATTTCCTAATGATAGTTAAATCTTTGACCCCAAATACTTATTTCCCCTCTGATGTGTTTCTCTAAACAGGATTAGAAGCATTTGCATGGAAACCTGCCCCTAAGATGAAAGAACACACTGTCCTGAAGCTCACTTTCTGAAATATTTAGTCGGGCAGATTAGATCTTATTCAAACAAAGGAATTTCTATATCCATATCAATTGAATACTTTTGAGCCAAAACACATTTTTGCTGTCATGTAGTCATGGCCACTTAGTTATGAGACAGAGAAATTAAAGGAATTCACTTTAGGAACTTCAACTATTCTCTGGCTTTTAGGTGATATGGCTAGATCACAACACATCCCACTATAGCCTCAGGTGTGAAGACCAGACCCTTCAGTAATGGCACTGTCTCTCCAAGACTGGGAATGGGAGTTTCTGGTGTGGTTAAACACACATCCCCTGGCTGCATCAGAAACTCATCCTCAGTTCAGGCACAGTCTGTTGCCTACTGCCACTGCCATTTGGCATTCACTTCTACCTACCTTCAAACATGACCTGCTAGCAGCACATCCTCCCCTTCCCCATCCCTCTTCTCCCCACAACCTCTACCTTTCCTTATACCTTCCCTACTATTTTCTTTCCTCTTCCACTTTTACCACTCTTCTCATTCTGTACCTGTTTTCTGGTAGCTCTACTTCCTAAAATACCTATAGTCCCAAGAATGACTCCCTGTATCTCCACATCACAAATTTTGTCACCAAAGGTGATCATTGAGAGAGGGGTTGCTTTCCTTGAATGGCTTCGTGCACATCAGAATACCAAGAGGCAGATTTGAGAGGAAAAAAAAATCAATGAATCAGTGGTATGTATTGAGCTTCCTGGGTGCAGAGCATTGTACTAAGTGCTCAGGAGAGTAGAGTACATTTGATAGACATGATCCCTGCCCACAAGAGAGAAAGACTGCAACTGGCAAACATGTAAGGGTAGCATAGTATTAACAACCCAAACACAATGTAAACTGGTTCATCAATAACGCATGGACCGTTTCAGCAACACCCACATGCAAGGCTAGGAATTCAACATGAGTATCAGCATCTTGAAAATGGACAGCTATATACATATCTTTTTTGCAATTTATTCAGACCAATGTTCAGCAAATTGAGGGCAATTCAAACATTTTCAAATAGGTCTCAGTGGTAATACTGATTGTTCCCTAGGCTTCTATTGCTGTATTGTTTTGGCACTTGTCACCTGACAATAAATTAATTTCTCTGTAAACACTAATGTGAGCTATTATAATCACCAGAGAAGGGCAGGGATTGGCAGAAAGCCTGCAGAGTGAAACCACCTTGTCCTTTTTCACAGTAAAATAAAGAATGATCTGTCAGACTCACAGAACTGCAAAATTTTAAGTTGTGGATAATGACAATGCAAAATTCTAATGTCCTATTTTCTCATTTCCTTGCTGATTCTGAGTTCTAATTCAGCAAATAATGGTTTGCTCTATTTGGTCTCCCTTCTCCAGGGACATTTATTTTCATAATGTTTGGGGTAACCAATTACAACCCCAAATTGAGAAGCAGCTTGGTCTAGTTGATAGAGCATGGGCCTGGGAGTCAGAAGGACCTGAGTTCTAATCGCAGCTCCACAACCTGTCTGCTGTGTGACCTTGGGCAAGTCATTTAACTTCTCTGTGCCTCAGTTTCCTCATCTGTGAAATGGGGATTAAGACTGTGAGATCCACTTATATACATATCTTTAAATTATATATTTTAAATTACTTATTTATAGCATGGTGCAGAGAAACAGCAGGGTATAGTGGATAGAGCACAGGCCTGGAAGTCAGAAGGTCATGGGTTCTAATCCCAGCTCTGCCGCTTGTCTGCTGTGTTACCTTGGGCAAGTCATTTCTCTTCTCTGGGTCTCAGTTACCTCATCTGTAAAATGGAGATTGAGACTGTGAACCTCAAATGGGACAGGGACTGTGTGCAACTCAATTTGCCTGTACCCACCTCAGCACTTAGTACCGTGCCTGGCACATAGTAAGTGCTTAAATATCATCATTATTACTATATTGATGTCTGTCTACCCATCTAAAAGCTCACTATGGGCAAGAAACATGTCTAATTTTGTTGTACGCTCCCAAGCATTTAATACAGTGCTGTGTACCTAGTAAGCACTCAAAGACCATTGATTGATCTACCTGAGCACTTCAAACAGTGTCTGGCATATAGTAAGCATTTAAATACTATAAAAAAATCACTTTGTATAAACCTATTTCCAAATATTCCTATTTCATTTGTATTCTTTTAATTGCGGGGAGGAGGAGGTAGGTGCAGTAAAACAGGAATTGGAAAGGAATAGAGCAAGTTCTGGTAAGAGATTCTGGTAGTTTTGCTGAAAAAAGGAGATCCCATGGCACTGGGACCTTTAGGAGTTAACACTATTGTGGGAAGAGGTGCAAGTACCCCCACAGGCTGTTTGGGTTGGGCTCCCTGCCTCACTGATCCCAGGACTCTGATGAGTCTGGGAGTTTCCAGTTGGGGCTGGAAATCCTAAATGGTAGCTCTCCAGCTCATGTCATCTAGTCCCCCTTAAAATCTCTACCTCCTTTTGGCTCAAGTACTCAAAATTAAAAGCTGGGAACAACTGGCTGATACTTTGACTAATCCTGAAACCAATGATGGTTAGAAGCCAACCTCAGAGGTATGTTGAGATCACAGTGGGATGACAGCTCACTCCTAAATTATAGTGGCCAGAATCCCCTCTGTTTAAGTGCCCATCCCATTAAAGGAAATCCAAGGTAGAGGTGTGTGTATGTTGGCGACTGGGTATGATCAAATTTTTCATTGTCAGAATATGCAATACAGGATTTATTCCACTGTACAGATCTGCTAGGAAGATGCAGTCTAATTTATGCCTTATATCACTGTACTTAAAGCATATTTAAACTTTATTTAGAGCAGTCAGACTCATCTTGTTTAAAATAATTTTCTTTCCATTAAGAAGTCTAGTTTTGGGAAGGACATTTCAGGTTTCCTCCCAGTAAAGTCTCATACATCATCTAAAATTAGTCACATTTTTGTTTTGAACTTCATTGATAAAAATCATACCTGAATGGGACTGAGACAGTCAAACTTGACATGCTACATCTTTGGATAGTTGTAATAAAGCTGATTTCA
Source organism: Ornithorhynchus anatinus (assembly GCF_004115215.2). Taxonomy (NCBI): domain Eukaryota; kingdom Metazoa; phylum Chordata; class Mammalia; order Monotremata; family Ornithorhynchidae; genus Ornithorhynchus; species Ornithorhynchus anatinus. The sequence continues at coordinate 99,371,523 of NC_041749.1, forward strand.
AACAAAGGTAATCCAACTGAGCCAATTTGAAAGGTAGGCCGGTCATCAAGAAGATAAAAATTGGTACACAAGTGTCTGCTCTGGGCTCTTTAGCATCTATGTAAGAAAATACAATGAACTAATTAAACATGGCATCATTTTGAAAGGCACTATTCCCGGTGGTTTGTAACCCTCCCCTCCTGCCTCAACCCCCCCATGCTTCAGATGGAATCGCATAGAGAGAATAGAACTATTTTTCCTGTCTGCAAGGGGCAGCATATTCCTGTCTCCACATGTCTCATCTCAACCTAGGGAAAATGGATCAGTACACTCTAATATTTCTGTAAATCTTAACTTATTTTTTGAATAAAAAACAATACCATACTATTTCATTCATAATTGTATTTATTGAGCACATGTTGTGCTCAGAGCACTCTACTAAGTGCTTGGAAAGTACAATACAGCAATAGAAACAATTTCTGCCCACAACGAGCTCACAGTCTGGGGTGGAGAGACAGACATCAATACAAGTAAACAGGTATCAATATAAATAAAGAAGTTATAGATATATACATATATACACAAGTGCTGTGGGGTGGGTAGAGGGGGGAAAGAGCAAAGGGAGCCTGTCAGGGTGATGCGGAAGGGAGGAGATGAGGAAAAGTGGGGATTAGTCTGGGAAGACCTCTTGAAGGAGAGCCTTCAGTAGGGCTTTGAAATGGGGGAGAGCGATTGTCTGGCAGATTTGAGGAGAGAGGGCATTCCAGGCCAGAGGTAGGACATGAACCAAGGGTTGGCATCAAGACAGGTGAGACTGAGGCAACATTGAGGAGGTTAGCACCAGAGGAGCAGAGTGCAGGCTGTGATGTAGAAGGAGAGAAGGGAGGTGAGGTAGGAGGGGGTAAGGTGATGGAGATCTTTAAAGTGAGGAGTTTTTGCTTGATATGGAGATTGTTAGGTAACCACTGGAGATTTTTGAGGAAGTGGGTGACATGCCTATCACGTTTCTGTAGAAAGATAATCCAGGCATCAGATTGAAGTATAGACTGAGGTGGGGAGAGACAGGAGGTTGGGAGATCAAAAAGGAGGCTGATGCAGTAATCCAGTCAGGACAGGATGAGTGATTTGTACTGACATGGAGAGGAAAGGGCAGATTTTGGCGATGTTGTGAAGGTGAGACCAGCAGATTTTGGTGATGGATTGGATATATGAGTTGAATGAGAGAGTAGAGTCAAGGATGACACCAAGGTTGTGGGCTTGTGATACGGGAAGGATGATTGTGCTATCTACAGTGACAGGAAAATTTGGGAGAGGACAGGGTTTGGGAGGAAAGATAAGAAGCTCTGTTTTGGACATGTTGAGTTTGAGGTGGCAGGAGGACATCCCAAATAGAGATGCCCTGAAGGCAGGAGGAGATGTGAACCAGGAGAGAGGGAGAGAGAACAGGGGAAGAGATGTAGATTTGGGTTTCATCCACATAGAGATGATAGTTGAACCCGTGGGAGCAAATGAGTTTTCCAAGAGAGTGAGTGTAGATGGAGAATAGAAGGGGACCAAGAACTGAACCTGGAGGGACCCCCACAGTTAGGGGGAGAAGGAAGATGGGGAGAAGGAGTCCACAAAGGATTCCCATTCAGTGTATCAAAAATTATACTAAAAATGCAGTTAATCTCACTCAATGGAGAAAATACTGTTAACTGTATTAATGTGGAGGAATTAACTTATTTAAAATGTTACCCCAGTTGATCATAGCTAAGGGTCAGCAGAGAAGACTGTGAGTTTGTATTTTTTGGGCACAGGTATGATTGAAAAATTAGCTGGACCTATAATAAGAAATTTAATGAACTAAACCAAGACAGAGTCATCAAATGGCCATTCAAAGCGTTTCCCTTCTCAAAAGAAAATAGATACTGTAATGTCAACATCATTCATGCTATAAATACTTGAACCAGTAAAGTATTAAAGATAATTCAAGATGCTGGCATTAAAAATTAAACTAAAAAGAAAGTAATATCTCTTGCATCTCCATTGAATTTAGAAAACCTTCTGTCTGACAGGAACAAACCATAGGCTTGGGAGACTTAATTTTTCAAAAAGAATTTAAACTAAAATGAAAAGTAAAAAAAAATTTCAAATAATTTCAATGTGACCGCTGTTCTAGTTTTCTTTCCCAGTTCAAATATATTCATTACAGAAGGGTACAAAAGTCATTCAAGTGATTTGTAATAGTGCATATTTTGTAAGTTAATTGATTTAGTTTCCTGTATCTTGGGATTTTGCATCGTCAGAAGTATTCCCCTTTTTCTGCTGAATCCTTGAAGAATGAGTGGAACTGCTTAAAGATTTTCTTAGAACTTAAGACTTTAAAGAGGTCACATCATGACAGCAAATCTCATTTAGAGTTTTATTGGCCATCTGCCATTCTCTGAATAGTACTCAATAACGATCTGTCAAACAATTAACAGAGTTAATAAATAGTCACAAAGTAACCTAATTTGCCAGCCACCATAGCCACTGGTTGGGAATTAATGTACTGAAGCTATTCAACATCACACCTGATGCCCAGCCAGATGGAAAGGAAACATGGCATAACAGATGATGATTAATGATAAAGATGACATACGAGTGTAATGATTATTAAGATTCTGGAAATCTCTTCTTTCCTATCCATATGTGGAGTGTTCATGCCTTATTTTGCATCTTGAGGGCTATTTCCTATGACAAATGAGAGCTGAATTTCCCATATTGGCTTTGTTGAAAGCTTGGACTTCAGAAGGCCCTCCCAAGTAGTAGTAGCGGCGTTACTTACTGAAACCATAGAGAAAAGGAGGGATGTGTAGTAGAGGCAATCCTGTTCTGTTTACTTCATGATCCATGCTGGAAGATGTAACAGCCGGCCAGGATGCAGGTGTTAGAATACTTCTGGAAGATTCTTTCAAGTCAACTGATTTTGAGCATCATCCAAAGTCCTAGAGACAGTCATACAATAATTTTTGTACTCGATGATTACCACTAATTGATCAAAGTCTAAAGAAAAACTGAGATGCTATATCAAATGGCATGAAACACACATATACCACCTAGAGTCTATATTAATAACACAAAACTAAACACATTCACAGACTTCTGTTACCTAGGCAGTATGTCAACACAATGACAGACAGGGAAATAGAAAAAAGAAGTAAGAAAGCCAACACATCCTTTGGCAGACTACCAAGAGGTGTGGTGGAACTGTGGTAATTTAGCTCCGGGCCAAGCTAAAGTTCTCAGAGCTCTAGTATTGATCATCATTCTCTATGACTAAGATATCGACTCCACATAATCACCACATCTGACTCTGAGCAGCTCCACTGGCAACACATAAGTTATGCTAAACATCAAATGATTAAAACAGGATCACAGTCAAAGTTAGTTTCCTAACATTAGCTATGCCCATCGTAACACAGCTACTCTGAGTGAGACATGAGGAAAATGGACACAGGCCTGGGAGTCAGAAGGATTTGGTTTCTAAAACACAGCTCTGCCACTTGTCAGTTGTGTGACCTTGGGTGAGTCATCACTTCTCTGGGGCTCAATTATCCCATCTGTAAAATGGGGATTAAGACTGTGAGCCCTTCGTGGGACATGGACTGTGTCCAACTTGATTAGCTTATATCTAATGATAATAATAATAACGTTGGTATTTGTTAAATGCTTACTATGTGCCGAGCACTGCTCTAAGCGCTGGGGTAGATAGAGGGTAATGAGGTTGTCCCATGTGGGGCTCATGCTTATAATCCCCATTTTACAGATGAGGTAACTGAGGCACCAAGAAGTTGTGACTTGCCCAAAGTCACACAGCTGACAGGTGGCAGAGCCGGAATTAGAACCCATGGCCTCTGACTCCTAAACCCATGCTCTTTCCACTGAGCCACACTAAGTGTTTAAAAGAAGATCACTGAGAAGGAGCATGGCTTAGTAGAAAGAGCATGGGCTTGGGAGTCAGAGGTTGTATCCCAACTGAAAACTGATTTTAAACTACTACAGATAGACAGCATGATGCACTGCAATCAAGAAAGGAGCAGCAACGTAGCCTGGTGGAAAGAGCATAAAACTGGGAATCAGGAGACCTGGATTCTAATCCCAGCTCTGCCCTCATCTGTGGGACCTTGGACAAGTCACAACCTCCCAGGCTTCAGTTTCCATATCTGTCAATTAAGGACCCAATACTGTGAACCTCTTTGCAGTACAGGAACTAAAAATGATCTGATAACTCAACCCAATAACTTGTGACTTTTTTTATCAGAGGCTTCACAAAGATGATGAGACAAGGAGGCCAAAGGAAATATAGTACTAGGCATTGCAAACAACAAATATGACAGCACAACAAGCAGTCTCTGCTTGTGCACAATGTGGTTGGAAGGATGGGTATTGAATTGGCCTTCTCAGTTTACATGTACCCATTGATCAATTTCACGGTCAGTAACATCTTCAACTAAAAAAGGACAACTATGTACAAACATATGGGTGAATATATTTATAATAATAATAATAATGTTGGTATTTGTTAAGCGCTTACTATGTGCCGAGCACTGTTCTAAGCGCTGGGGTAGACACAGGGGAATCAGGATGTCCCACGTGGGGCTCACAGTCTTAATCCCCATTTTACAGATGGGGTAACTGAGGCACAGAGAAGTTAAGTGACTTGCCCACAGTCACACAGCTGACAAGTGGCAGAGCTGGGATTCAAACTCATGACCTCTGACTCCAAAGCCCGTGCTCTTTCCACTGAGCCATGCTGCTTCTCGGTAGAGTGGAGGGGACGGAAGCCAGATTGGAGGGGGTCCGGGAGAGAATGGGTGTTAAGGAATTCTAAGCAGCGATTGTAGACGACTCGTTCTAGGATTTTGGAAAGGAAGGGTAGTAGGGAGATAGGGAGATAACTGGAGGGGGAAGTGGGGTCAAGAGCGGGTTTTTTTTAGGATGGGGGAGACGTGGGCATGTTTGAAGGTAGAGGGGAAGGAGCCATTGGAGATTGAGTGATTAAAAATAGAAGTTAAGGAAGGGAGGAGGGCAGGGGCGATGGTTTTAATAAGGTGAGAGGGAATAGGGTCCGAGGCGCAGGTGGAGGGGGTGGCACTTGCGAGGAGGGAGGAGATCTCCTCTGAGGATACTGCAGGGAAGGATGGGAAAGTAGGGGAGAGGGTTGCTGGGGGGAGGGGAGAGGTGGAGGGGTGACTTTGGGGAGCTTAGACCTGATTGTGTTGATTTTTGTGATGAAATAGGTGGCCAGATCATTGAGGGTGAGGGATGGGGGAGGGGGAGGAACAGGGGGCCTAAGGAGAGAGTTAAAGGTCCGGAACAATTGGCGGGGGTGATGGGCATGGGTGTCGATGAGGGAGGAGAAGAAGTTTTGCCTGGCGGAGGAGAGGGCAGAGTTAAGGCAGGAAAGGAAAAATTTGAAGTGTGTGAGGTCGGCTTGGTGCTTGGATTTTCGCCAGGAGCGCTCAGCAGCTCGAGCATAGGAGCGTAAGAGGTGGACACAATCCCAGGGCTGTGGGTTAGTGGAGCGAGAGCGGCGGAGGGAAAGGGGGGGGGGGCGAGAGAGTTGAGATGAGTAGAGAGGGTGGAGTTGAGAGCGGAGACCTGATCGTCGAGAGTGGGAAGAGAGGACAGGGCGGCAAGGTGAGGAGAGATGCTTTTGGAAAGATGGATGGGATCAAGAGAGCGGAGGTCTCTGTGGGGCAGTAGCGAAGATTTGCAGGGGGAGGGAGTGTGAGAGATGAGGCAGGTGAGAAGGTTATGGTCAGAGAGAGGGATTTCAGAGTTGGTGAGGGAGGAGATAGTGCAGCGGTAGGAGATGACGAGATCGAGGGTGTGACCAAGTCGGTATGGTGGAGGAGGAGGTCGGCAGAGTCGAGGAGGGATAGCAGGCAGGCAGCAGAGGAGTCATCAGGTATATCCATATGGATGTTGAAGTCACCGAGGATCAGAGTGGGCAGAGAGAAGGAGAGAAGGAAGGTGAGAAAGGGGTCAAGGTGGTTGAAGAAATCGGAGGAGGGACCAGGAGGGTGGTAGATGACACAGTAAGCTCTCAAGAAATATGATTAATAATAATAATGCTGATGCTCGATGAAGATGATTAAGTAAAATGAAAGACCATCAGACTTGGAAAATTGGAATCTAAGAACTATCAAGTTTGAATCATTCTTGTTGATTTAAACAAAATATTAGTCAATTACCCATGTAATAATAATATTAATCTGTGGCATTTACTGTGTTTACTATGTGCTAAGGGCTATACTAAGCACTGGGGTAGATAAAAGATCATTAGGTCCCACATGGGGCTCACAGTCTACATAGGAGGGAGAACAGGTATTGAATCACCATTTTGCAGATAAGGGTACTGAGACACAGAGAAATTAAGTGACTTGACCAAGGTTGCACAGCAAGTAAGGGGCAGATCTGGGATTAGAACCCAGGTCTTCTACCTTCCAGGTCCACGCTCTTTCCGTTAGGTCATGCTGCTTCCATGTGACTCTTAGTTTTGGCCATGGATGATAATTTTGTCTTAGAACCAGAAAACAGGGTTGTCTCCTTAAGCTATGCAGATATAATTTTGGGAAATACATCCCCTTTAAACCAAATGCTGTTTTAAGTTGATGGTTTAGGCAAGTGAAGAAAATAGCCTTGGAGTGCTAATTAATGTTTCAAATGCTTACTGATGTTTCAAATTGCTGTCTGCAATGCTCAGGCGCTTCAGACAGAGGACTAGTGACTGCTGTGAGATGTTATCCAGCGGACTTGACAGCATGTTTCTGTAGTAACATATACATTCACAGAAAAACACATTCATAGGTTTTGAGGATGACAATAGAGGACAATAGAGGTTTAAGGTTGGCACCTGTTATATATTTTGTCCAGGTTTCAATATAATAATAATGGTTTTTATTAAGTGCTTACTATGTGCCGAGCATTGTACTAAATGCTGGGGTACATATCAGATAATCAGATGGATATATTTTCTTTCTCTTATGGAGCTCACAATTAAAGGGGGAGAGACAATGGGTACTGATTCCCCATTTTACAGATGAAGAGACTGAGGCAAACGGAAGTCAAGTGAGTTCCCCAAGTTCACATAGCATGGAAGTGACAGAGCTGAGACTAGAATCCAATCTATTGATGCCTGGTCCCAATTGATATTTGGCAAATAGCAAAAAAGAAAATCAAATGTATCTTCATATGTGTGTGTGCATCACATATGCACCATGGTGTGTTTACACATACACTCACAATACTATAATCAGAGTCTGTTCTGTGAAGATATTTTTGCAATTTGAATAGTTATTAAATTATGTGCTTCATTTTCACATAGACCTGAATGTTATAAGTGATTTGGGGTTCCAGAACTTGTGGAGAGTAACATGAAATTCCTTGACATGCTATGCACTGAGATATACATGCGTCAAATTTTCTAAGATGTATCTCTCGGTCAAAGAAGATTTAACTTCCCTCGAAGAGACTTAATTGTCTCCTGACTTCTCATTTTAACAATCCTAGCAATAAAGCTAAAATCAATCTTCACTTTCTTCCTAAGTATCTACTTAAGAGGAGAAATCATTGATCAAGAATTCTAACTGCATATTTCTGAATGCAAATTATTTGAATGTTTGTGAACCATTTCTGTTGCCGATTAGATTGAAGACATATTTTGCCAAAGTTTATTATTCTAGCAGAGTTTTCACTTTTTGATAAGGCAAGTGGAAAGACCATGGGCCTGGGAGTCAGGATTTTAATCAATCATTCAATGGTATTTATTGAGAGCTTACTATGTGCAGAGTACTGTACTAAGGACTTGGAAGAGTACAACCCCAGCTCCACCAGAGATCTGCTGTGTGACCTCGGACAAGTCACGTAATTGCTTTGTGCCTCAATTACCTCATCTGTAAAATGGGGATTAAGACTGTGAGCCCTATATGAGATGTGAACTGAGTCCAAACTGATTAGCTTGTATCTATCCCAGTGGTTATTACAGTGCCTGGCACATAGTAAGGGCTTAACACATAACATTAAAAAAATCCTCACATCAAAATATCTGTAAACAGCCTGTGTATAAATGCATTATCATATATGAACATGTATTTGCATGATTTGATGATTTCTTTGGAAGAGATTGTCTGTGATGTCTCTTGCCTTATAGATACACATATATGTATAATATACATATATACACACATATACGCACACACACATTCCATTATAGTGCAAAGGAGGGATTTTGTGCTCATGAGTGGCAGAGGGGGCCACAACAGGGTTGAGATTTGCATAAAAAGGGGTTGGATTACAAATGTTTCTGCCCATCTTATCAGATCTACAAATCTCTAGTAGAAGGAAATAAACTATGCCCCAACATGGTACCGCCTCCCCCAAATTGACATCTGCCAGTCATATGACAATCTGACTTTCATTCAATCGTATTTATTGAGCGCTTATTATGTGCACAGCACTGTACTAAGTGCTTGGAAAGTACAATTCGCCAACAGATAGAGACAATCACTACCCAACAACGGGCTCACAGCCTAGAAGGGGGAGACAGACAACAAAACAAACCAAGTAGAAAGGCATCAAAAGCTTCAAAATAAATTTTGAATTGAGCTGAATTGAGGGAATTGAGCTAGTTTGGCATATGTGAGGAGGGAAGGCAATCCAGGCCAGAGGTAGGAAGTGGAACGGGGTCAAAAGCGGGACAGGTGAGAACGAGGCACAGTGATGGAAGTTAGCGGCAGAAGAGCGGAGTGTGCAGGTTAGGCTTTAGATGGAGAGAAGGGAGGTGAGGTAGCAGGGGGCAAGGCGATGGAGAGCTTTCCCCGCACCTGCCCCTCATAGCCAGTCCTCTCCCAGCCACACCAGAGACTCTGCCCTGACAGAGTGCCTTCTCTGTCACTTGGAGGAGCAGCAGCCCCTGGAGTCAGGTGATGTGGAAAAAATGCCCTGGGTGGGCATGATCCCTCCCAAGCAGCCAGGACAGAGCCGCTTTGGTTCTTGTGCACCCACCTCCTCCCTCCCCTCCAATCCACCGGAGGAAATTGCATGCACACTTCCCTGATGGACAGTCTGCTCCATGGAGGGCAGCCCCTCCAGGATACGGAGCATTCCTTGATCCATGTGCCTAATTTGGTCAGCCTGGGTCCCCCTTTAACAAGCTTTATGGAAAGTCCTGCTTCCCTCTTCCCCAGTGTCACACCCTGGTTGAAAGATCCTGTGGCATCATAGGTCAAACTACAGAGACAAATGACCAAGAGCCTATTGATATAAACTGTTCATTTATTGGATGACCTTGAAGAATAAGTAGAATGATTGCCTGAATAATGTGTCATAGTATGTCATGGAACCATCTTCAGTAGGAGAGGAATGTATAATAATACCCTAACATTAACAATTCCCTAACAGCTGTTATGACATTATCAATTATATTATTAATATAATTTATATCATCATTAACATAATAATAGCATTATTATTTCCTGTCTACTTGTTTTGTTTTACTGTCTCCCCCTTTTAGACTGTGAGCCCATTGTTGGTCAGCGATCATCTCTATCTGTTGCCAAATTGTACATTCCAAGTGTGTTGTATAGTGCTCTGCACACAATAAGCACTCAATAAATATGATTGAATGAATGAATGACCGAAAGAGATAAATTCTATAAGGAAAATTTTTTAGATGACAATAAGACAATGTACTGTATAAATCCTTTAGCTAGAGCACAGATTTTCTACCCAACAGTAAAGAAATAATTCACACAAATTCTAAGAGACCAAATTTCTTCAGAATACCAACACTCTGGAAAACTAGCCAACTCTAATAACTTTGATTCAGACAAAGGGAATGGGGTTTCTGGTGCTATTTGTCTTGGCATATTTGATCGATACTTTACACAGATTATTAATTGCCAATTTTTGCTATATTCCTGGAGAGGGGCCTGGGTCATAAAACATTTGTTTTCACAAACTATTTATCCTTCTTTCCCAAAGAATCTCTATTTGTTCCTCACATACCACACCATAACTACAGATTTCTGTCAGATTTCTCGGTGGTGCCTTCCTAAATCATGTTCTTGAGATCCCAGGAATGCATGCTGTATATTCTGGGATCAGTAAAATGATAATCTCTCTCTGGGACCGTGGTTCTCCCAGAGGCTGCACCTGAGGAAAGGGCCAAACTTGGCTGTGGTGAAACAAGGTTAAAAAAATGAATACAAGTGACACCGGCAAAGTGGACCTTGCAGTTCCAAAGATTGGATTGGTGCACAGAGTTGGGAGGAAAAGGAAACAATTTTAAAAGCTGCAGGGGGAACAGAAGGAGGGAGGGGGGAAAAGGTGAGGACAGGGTTTAGGATTTTCCCAACAGAATTCCCCTGGGGGTAGAAAAAAATATTTATTGACCATTTATTGTGTGCATTACCCCGTTACTAGGTGTTGATAGTAGAAACAAAATTACAGAAAAATGGAAAGACCTTGGGACTGGGAGTCCAAAGAACAAGGTTCTAGTCGCAGCTTTGCCTCACTCTTGCTGTACAACCTTGGCTAATAATCAGTGATTCTCTCTGTGCCTCCATGTCCTTGATAGACAGGATAGTAGGTAGTTCCTATCCCCGCCATTCCCACCATTGTCAATTAGGTGTACACTGCATAAGCAGGCACTTTCATCACAAGTCCCAAAAACTCATCCCTGGCCCCCGAGACTACATGGGCTTGTACGGCCAGTGAGAGAGATCATAATGACCCCATCCAGGCTCCTGCCACCTTCCAGGCCAAAGCCCTGCCACTCTGCTGTTTCCAGGGAAGGATGGAAGGAAAAAAAGGTTGAGGAACATAAGAGGAGTGTTTGATGGAAGAAAAGAAAAAGGAAAAGCAGGAAGAAAAGAAAAATAAGGAAGGTGTTCAGAAAAAAGCTGCTGACCATAAAACCAAAGGCAAGAAAAAAAAAACAAACAGAACCCTGGTTGGAATTGGTGTTACTGAGCCCTGCTCTAAGGAGGAAGACAAAGACTAACCCAGAAAAGCTGATAGCCATCTTCAAAAGACCCACGTCCTTCCTGCACCTCTTCACTGCCATTTCTCCTTAGGCCCCAACAACTACTCCTGCTTGAGCTCTCTCTCTGATGGTATCTTATGTGAAGCATCATATTACTCTTGGACCTCCCAACTCCAGACACAAAGAACTCACTTCCTAATTGCCATGGTTGAGAAGCAGTCATTCCTTCATTTAACCTCTCCTTGCTCTCACTCTGCCTGCTGCCTGACCTGGCTGCACAATGCGGAACACAATGCCGGTGTGGCTGTCTGACAAGCTGGTGACAAAGGCCCGCCTTCATGCATATCAGCAGCTACCTGCCTTCACATCAACTCAACTGTCTATTTGCTCCTGAAACTTTGCTCTCAAGGACCTACATTCAATTTGGCAACTGGTCAATGGAACCACCAGATCAAGCAGTTATTGCTGTTGACAACCTCTCCTCTCCTAAACTTCTCTGACTTCAACATGTCCCCTCAATTCCCTACCTCTAATCAGCCCAATCCTGTCCTTCCTTCCAAGCAGTTCCCTTGACCCCCTCCATCCTGCCCTTCCCTATCCCTTGCACACCCCCCCACCATTATCCCTGAACAGCCTCAGTCTAATGTGGCCCAGGGAACCCCCACTCCATCATAGCAAAACTGCCTTTCAACCTTGCCCTATTTGTGGCTCAGTCACTGCTCCTCCTTGCCATTACTGAAACCTGGCTTTCCCAAGATGACAAAATCTCCTTTGATGCTCTCTCTTTGGGAGAGGGCACATCTCCCACTCCCCAAGACTCATTGGGAAAGGAGGGGGGAAGTGGCCTTCTTTCTTGCCCCCCAATGTAGCTTTCACACCATCCCACCTCCTCTATCCCTTTTTTTCCTGACCCATGAAATGAGTATCATCTGCCTCTATCACCTACTTCAGTTATTACTCATGGTCATCTACCATCAACCCAGGCCCCTCCTTCAACTTTCTGAACCATTTTGATCCTTTTCTCACATTTCATCTCTATTTTTCCATGCCTACATTGATCCTTGGGGATTGAAATATCCATGGGGCTGTTCAACAACCTTTCTGCTGCCAACTTTCTCTCATTTCTCAACTCCAGTTACCTCCTACTCTACTACCCTACCTCACCTAGTCACCAATTTGGACAGACAGTCTCATCATACCTAGTCACTTTACAATCTATAGCCTCACGTGATCTGAAATTGCTCTGACAAACCTCTTTATTGGCCTTTTCTCCCACACACCCAAATCTAATAATATTAATAATAATGATAATAATAATGATGATATTGGTCAAGCACTGTTCTAAGTGCTGGGGTAGATACAAGCTAATTAGGTTGGGCTCAGGCTCTGTCCCACATAGGGACAATCTTAATCCCCATTTTACAGATGAGGTAGCTGAGGCACAGAGAAGTGAAGTGACTTGCCCAAGATCACACAGCAGACAAGTGAAAGAGCCAGGATTAGAACCCAGGGCCTTCCAACTCCCAGACCTGGGCTCTATCCACTAGACCAGGCACTTGCTGTCTGCAGAGCACTGTAGTAAGTGTTTGGAAGAGTGTAATATAACAGAGTTGGTAGATAGATTTCCTACTCACAAGGAGATTACAGTCTAGAGGGGGAGACAGACATTCTAGAGGGGGAGACAGACATTAAAATAAATTACAGCTAGGTACCTAAGTGCTGTGGGACTGATAGAGGGGTGAATAAAAGGTAGAAAATCCAAGTACAAGGGTGACTTAGAAGAGAGAGGGAATAGAGGAAATGAGGCTTTGCTGGGGGAAGGCCACTTGGAGGAGATGTGATTTTAATAAGGCTCTGAATGTGGGAAGACTGATCGTCTGTCAGATATGAAGGGGGTGGGAGGCCTAGGACAGAGGCATGACATGGGTGAGGGGTCGGCAGCAAGGCAGAGGAGATCGAGGTAAGGTAGGTAGGTTGGTGTTAGAGGAGTAAAGTATGTGGCCTGGGTTGTAGTAGGAAATCATTGAGATAAAATAGGAGGAGATGATCTGATTCAGTGCTTGCATAGAGCAGCAGTTTAGGGAAGATTTTTCTTGAGGAAAAACTGAGCCAAGAACAGTTGTTTCTGGGTAGATGGCAGTGGAACTGGGGAATACCAGGGTAGAGCTGCCCTGGCCATACAATTCCCAGCTACTCCCCTTCCTGTTTCCAGGAAAGATACCAAAGGCCTCATATTATGGGCATAGGGCCATTAACACTGACCAGAGAACTCCAGCTATTCTCCCCACCTGAGGGAGAGAATTTAGTGCCTTATATTTATGTTCCTGCCTTCCCATTGAGCATATTTACCCCCTTATCTTAGTTTTCACCATTTCTTTTTCCTCTTATTAGGATCCCATCATTCATTACCCTATTGACTGCATTTGGGAATCATGTCCTTCTCTCTTGCCCTTTACCTGTCACCTTCCATTTCAATTTTCAAAATTTTAAAATATCAAATTATCTCCCTAGAACTTGGGATCCCAACTGGTCAATAAAATTGGAACACTAGAAGATTGTTGTGCCAGTCAAAAAAATGTCTAAAACTGGTTAGCTCTGATGATTTATGGCTGTGGCTGCACAGCTTGTGAAGGTCATTGTTACTGGCCATGTTGAAGCTTCCTGATATTTGTACTTTTGGGGTCCAAATTTTGGTCGGAGACCATTGCTCTAGCAGCTCCAACTATCTAAGGCAAGTTGTTGATATATGTGTTTCTCTGGTATATTACAGTGACTACGATCCCACGAGATATTGCTTTTGTAACATGAGTTAGGGTGGAATGTGAAGATCTGTAGAGATCCAGGTCTATGCTGGGCATCAAACCCAGACTTATTTCTCCACATAGTAGCTCTGAGGATCCATTTTTCAGAATTGGTACAGCACTTTGAACTCATGTTAAGTCTGAGTAAACCAGTTATATCACAGCCTGCCTGCATGCGACCAAAGAGCATAATGCTTCACTAAATTCTGCTCTCTCTGACCCAATTTTAATGAGATATGGAGAGACTAATGTAGAAGAAAATCAAAAAGTTCAGTGGAATTTTGAGAAGACAGATTTTTGCATGAAGATTATGTGTATAGCACAACTTCATAGGGCACCATATAAAAAGAGAATCAATGATAGCAAGTACCCATCAGTATATAGCAGTCTTAAAAGGAGGAATATGCAAGTAGAGAGAACAGAGCAACATTTTAAAGGCAGAATGTAACACCATGTCAATATGGCCTAGCCACTGCCTTTTGGGCAGTTATTTCAGCAAACACATTAGCTGGGTGCACAGCACAGCAAAGGTTAAAAACAAGTGATTTCTACCTTGCCTCTGGGAGAAAAAAGGTTGACAGATTAAGAGAAAAAAATTGAAACATGAAGGATTTGAATTAGACCAAAACTAATGACTGAAACAGAATGATCTTCAGAATGGTTCAGGTTGCTGCAAAGATGGACCTTAACCCCTCCAGGTAGTATCAATTACCAGTTTATAAAATAGACACATAAAGTGCTTGGGAAACACAAAAGGTAAATGCTGGTCCATTCCTTACCTCTGTATTTTAGTAAAAACTTATACTTTTTTCATTTCTTTTTAGACTTACAGATTTAAAGTGTTTAAATACATTCTTCTCTGAACCAAGAGTGTTAAACTATAGACTAATTTAAAGAGGAATTCAATCTAGGGGCCCTTTGAAAGGTCTATATGACAAAGTGCTCTATCGCTGGTCATTACAGTTGCATCAATTAGTCCCAAAATCTGGATTTTAACAGCACAACCCACTTAGCTTCAGCATCTCTTTCATAAGCCAAAGATATCATTCTACAAAAGAGATCCACAGTGGCAAGAAAATATCTAATAATAATAGTATTTGTTAAGCACTTACTATGGACCAGGCACTGTACTAAGCACTGTGGTGGATACAGGCAAATCGGATTGGTCACAGTCCCTATAACACATGGAGCTCACAGTCTTAATCCCTATTTTGCATTTCAGGTAACTGAGGAACAGAGAAGTTAAATGACTTGCCCAAAGTCACACAGCAGGCAAATGGCAGAACAAGGATTTGAACCCAGGTCCTTCTGACTCAAAGGCCCATGCTCTATCCACTAAGCCATGCTGCTTTAGGTTGATATGTCTGTCAAAATAGTGGCCACAAATTAGTCTATGAAAGTTTTGAATACATAGCCTGAGAGCAAATATTGAAGAAAATCTGCAGACTATATCAAAGATCTTGCTGCCCTGAAAGTTTCACATTCAACTCCAACTGGGCCTGGGAGTTACAGGACCTGCATTCTTCCCTTGGCTCTGCCAGTTGCCCACCGTGTGACCTTGGACAAGTCAATTAACTTCTCAATGCCTTAGTTGCTTCATCTGTAAAGTGAGCCAGTTATCGCCCTATCTCCCTACTACCCTTCCTTTCCAAGCTCCTAGAATGAGTCGTCTACACTCGCTGCCTAGAATTCCTTAACTCCAATTCTCTCCCAGACCCCCTGCAATATGGCTTCCGTCCCCTCCACTCTACCAAGACTGCTCTCTCTAAGGTCACCCATGACCTCCTTCTTGCCAAATCCAATGGCTCCTACTCTATCCTAATTCTCCTTGACCTCTCAGCTGCTTTTGACACTGTTGACCATCCTCTTCTCCTCCACACCTTATCTCACTTTGGCTTCACGGACTCTGTCCTCTCCTGGTTCTCCTCTTATCTTTCTGGCTGTTCATTCTCAGTCTCCTTCACAGGTTCCTCCTCCCCCGACCATCCTCTAACTGTAGGAGTACCTCAAGGGTCAGTTCTTGGCCCTCTTCTGTTCTCCATCTACACTCACTCCCTTGGTGAACTCATTCCGTCTCACAGCCTTAACTATCATCTCTATGCAGATGACACACAGATCTACATCTCTGCCCCTGTCCTGTCCCCTTACCTTCAAGCTCGTATCTCCTCCTACCTCCAGGATGTCTCTACCTGGATGCCTGCCCACCACTTAAAACTTAACATGTCCAAAACTGAGCTCCTTATCTTCCCTCCCAAGCCCTGTCCTCTTCCTGACTTCCCTATCACTGTAGATGGTACGACCATCCTTCCCGTCTCTCAAGCCCGCAACGTTGGTGTCATCCTTGACTCAGCTCTCTCATTCACCCCACACATCCAATCCGTCACCAAGACTGCCGGTCTCACCTTTATAATATTGCCAAGATCCGCACCTTCCTCTCCATCCAAACAGCTATCTTACTGTTACAGGCTCTCATAATATCCCGGCTGGATTAGTGTGTCAGCCTTCTCTCTGATCTCCCTTCCTCCTGTCTCTCCCCGCTCCAGTCTATTCTTCATTCCGCTGCCCGGATCATCTTCCTGCAGAAACGCTCTGGGCATGTCACTCCCCTTCTTAAAAACCTCCAGTGGTTGCCTATCAACCTCCGCACAAAACAAAAACTTCTCACTTTAGGCTTCAAGGCTCTCCATCACCTTGCTCCCTCCTACCTCTCCTCCCTTCTCTCTTTCTACTGCCCACCCCATAGGCTCCGCTCCTCTGCCCCCCAGCTCCTCACCGTCCCCCGTTCTCGCCTATCCCGCCGTCGACCCCTGGGCCACGTCCTCCCACGGTCCTGGAATGCCCTCCCTCCTCACCTCCGCCAAACTAATTCTCCTCCCCTCTTGAAAGCCCTGAGAGCTCACCTCCTCCAAGAGGCCTTCCCAGACTGAGCTACCCCTTTTCCCTCTGCTGCCTCTCTGCCCCCCCTTCATCTCCCCTCAGCTCAGCCCTCTTTTCCCCCCTTTCCCTCTGCTCCTCCCCTCTCCCTTCCCCTCCCCTCAGCACTGTGCTTGTCTGCTCATTTGTATATATTTTTATTTCCCTATTTATTTTGTTAATGAGATATACATCCCCTTGATTCTATTTATTGCTACTGTTTTAATGAGATGTACATTCCCTTGATTCTATTTATTGCTCTTGTTTTTGTCTGTCTTCCTCGACTAGACTGTAAGCCCATCAATAGGCAGGGATTGTCTCTATCTGTTGCCGAATTGTACATTCCAAGCGCTTAGTACAGTGCTCTGCACAGAGAAAGCGCTCAATAAATACTGTTGAATGAATGAATGAGGGTTTAATACCCATTCTTCTTCCTATCTGGACTATGTGGGACCTGTTCCACATGATAATAATAATTAGGGTATTTGTTAAGTGCTTACTATGTTCCCAGCACTGTTCTAAGCACTGGGGTAGATACAGGGTAATCAGGTTGTTCCACGTAGGGTTCACACTTTTAATCCCCATTTTACAGATGAGGTAACTGAGGCACAGAGAAGTTAAGTGACTTGACCAAGGTCATACAGCAGACATCGTGGCTCAGTGGAAAGAGCCCAGGCTTGGGAGTCAGAGGTCATGGGTTCTAATCCTGCTCTGCCACTTGTCAGCTGTGTGACTTTGGGCAAATCACTTACTTTCTCTGGGCCTCAGTTACCTCATCTGTAAAGTGGGGATTGAGACTGTGAGCCCTATGTGAGACAGGGACTATGTCCAACCCGACCTGCTTGTATCCACCCCAGTGCTTAGTACAGTGCCTGGCACATAGTTAAGCACTTAACAAATACCATAATTATTATTATTATTATTACTCCAAAGCTTAGAACGGTGCTTGACATATAGTAAGTACTTAAAACCCTTCAAAAAATTCATTTTAAAATATCCTAATGTAGGATTCCAAGCCATAAAACTGCAATTAGTACCCATACAGCAACCAGTAAAAGCTTGTCTACCATTATTGGTGGGGGAAATAAGGAAAAAATTCATGATAGCTGCCAACATTTATCCACAAATTATGAGAAATGGAAATTTATTTTAGAATACAGGGAGAGAAAAAAAAGAAAAGGCAAACCAGGTCCAAATCTTCATGCACCATTACTTATATAATCATCAAAATACATAAAACTACCATAAACAAGCACACTTCCTTAGACACATAAAGTTCTGAAAGTATGTACTTACATGTCAACGTGCAAAACAGGATATCCACTAAGATTAGCAGAGCTATTCTCTAGACAGGGAGCTAGGAAGAAACAGTTTCTTCTCAGAAGTTAAAGATTCCACTTGCTTTTTTTGAATGACTTTTATTCCTTGAAGATTCTGGGTAAAGATCTCTCACTACTAGGAAATGAAGTTCTCAGGTGACAGTTACTACAAGACTGCTTCCTTCTTTCCCTTCATTCCCTTGGCCTCAGTTTCACCTACAATCAGGACCTGAGCAATTTCAGATTTGGCCCCTATTTCATCAAGCAATCATCCAATTCTGCTCCAAGTTCCTGAGAGCTTCCCCAAATCAATCTGTTCTTCTCATGCTTCAGCTTGTTAGGCATCGTTATGTACCCCAGGATTTTGGTCATTTAAAACTCTTCCTCTTCATTGTATCAATAATTCTGGCATTTGCTAAGAATTTACTATGTGCAAAGCAATGTACTGATTATCAGGCCCCTATATGTAGCTCAGTCTAAGTAGGAGGGAGAACAGATATTGAATCTCCATTTTACAGATGAGGGAACTGAGGCACACAGAAGTTAAGTGAATTGCCCAAGGTCACAAAGCAGGCAAGTGGCAGAGCCAAGATTAAAACCCAGGTCCTCTGACTCCCAGGTCCACTAGTCCACACCTCTTCCCTTAGAGAAGATAGTTATTGCATAGCAGAACTTTGAGAGCAGGCAATGGACTTTAGAGAAAAATTGCTGCTGGACAAAGAAGGTTTTAGTTCCAAAACCCTTCCAGTTATGCACTTTAGCTAGTGTTGTTAACAATGTCCTTTGTAGATACCAGAGAGCTACACATAGTGTTTAATTGCTTAGAGAAACAGCGTGTCTTAGTGGAAAGAGCATGGGCTTGGGATCAGAGGTCATAAGTTCTGATCCCAGTTCTGCTGCTTCTCAGCTTTGTGCAAGTCACTTAACTTCTCTGTGCCTATTACCTCATCTGTAAAATGGGGATGAAAGCTGTGAGCCCTACTTGGAACAACCTAATTACCTTGTATCTACTCCAGTGCTTAGAACAGTGCTTGGCACATAGTAAGCATTTAACAAATACCAACATTATTATTATTATTATTTAATAAAATGACAATAAACACCATTTGGTGGAAGTCCATCAAAGGCTACAGAAACCTAAAACATTGCTTGGGATGAGCAGTCATCTCATCTGTCATGTTTCCCTTCTGGGTGATAGTGAAGAGGAGTGCCAATTCTGAGCTAGAACCAAGCTAGAACCAAGGACAAGAAATGAAAATACTGAAAATAAAGGTACCTCATACCACATCTCTACTGAAAAAAAAGCAGAATGGATCAGAACTGTACTGCCCTTTATTCTCCCCTAACCCTAATTGAAGCCTAATTAGGGCCATTTGCTTTCCTTTTGTGAAACTGCAACGGACCTATATTCTTTACTTTTCCATTGCCCCAGCCTGCAGTTAATTGTCTGATGATCATCCTGAACTAGGAAAGCTGAATTGGTGCAGTAGGAGTTCATTTTGATCTCCCCCCAACTCCCAACCCCCTCTTATCCTGCCTGGCAGTTCATTAAATGTAATTAAATTCTGGAAACAAATACAGGTGACATTACAGAAGGAAGAGTGCAAGTTGCCTAAAATCAGTAATATTCTAAGTGGTGCACCAATGTTTCCTTCTTGATGTGTTATTGTCTGGCAGAGTTAACACAGCTTCCCAAACTCTCTAATTCAGTATCAGGAAGTTGTTTAAGTACTCAGAGAATCTGGCTCACTCATACATGGGCATGTGGACACTTGCTGTTTCCACCATATGAAGTAGAAAAATGATGCCTATCTTCACATAAATAATACTAATAATGAGAGATTAATGATATAAAAATGGTTAGGATACTGCAAAATGGCAAAGGATCTGTCTCTGTGAATGAAGAGGCAGTACTTTTGTCTGAATCAGAATCCCAGTGGGGAAAATGTAATATCTACTGAAGACATTTGTCTCATTAGCAAAAGGTTACAAATTTTCAAAATTTGATAAAACAGCAGAAAAAAATGCTGATTTGGGAGTGATAAAGGAAAAAATATAAATTAAGGAAACTTCTGCATACTTTTCTTTTATAAACTCAAAGCTTTCTTCTCCAGATTTGAAATGTAAACAGTGCTATTAATGTATTATTTCAAAAGAGGCATAGTAGTAGTACTGGAGGGCCCAAACCTGAAAGTGCCTATTAAAATAAAAATTAAACAGTTATCATTTTGAAGAACCTCTACAGCATCAAGAAGCACAAACTGGCCTCCCTGGTTTGAATTGAAATGGGTAAATGTTAGAAAACTGTGGGAAAAAAATTTCATAGGAAGTAAAAATATGCATCATCCACTGTTAGTGCTAATGTGCATTTTTTTTTAATTTATTTTCTTGATATTGTTTTTATCATTTGCATCTATGTTCTTATGCACCATATTCTTTTTATACTATTGAATGCTTGCTATTTGTGTCTGCTTGTCTCCCCATTAGATCGTAAACCTCTGAAGACAGGGATCATGGGTTCCTTTCTCATAAATTCCCAAACAGCCAGCAGGAACTTAATAAAGCCACAATTGAGGAAAATGATTCTGAAGAGGAAAAAGAGGAGGAGGAGGAGGAGGATGCAGTGGCAAGAATGGATTGCTCTGATCAGCAGGCCAAGATTGTTTGTGAGAACAAACAGAAAATGTGTCTTTGGCAGCAAAGCATGCAGAAACATTCAGGAAAAACCTCAACCATCTTGGCCTCCTAATCAACAATTCGAAGAGCACCCCATTTGTTTTAGAATGATATTTCCCATGTGCCACTTTTCTCTTTGGATCTAGGATCATATATGATTATTAATGAACCAATCATATTTATTGATGATGATGATGGTATATGTTAAGTGCTTGCTATGTGCCAAGCACTGTTCTAAGCACTGGAGTAGACACAAGGAAATCAGATTGTCCCATGTGGGGCTCACAGTCTTTAGTTATTGAGCACCTACTGTCTGCAGAGCACTGTATTAAATACTTGCGAAAGTAGAATATAACTGGGTTGGCAGGCACTTTCCCTCCCCATAAGGAGCATGCCAACTTTTTATTATTATTTACATGTTCTCAGCTTCTTTTGTGAACATAGCTAATAATAGGAACAAGGAATCGATGAGGACTCTTCAGTAGAAAAATATTTTAATGAGGAATATAGCATAAGGAATTTAGTCAGAAAATAGTATGCCCATGATCTTTAGAATATATAAGAAACTAAATGACTAAGGCAGGGCATAGAAATGAATCTAGAAATATAGTTAGAAATAGAGAAAAACAACAATGATAATATATTTTAATAATCATATATAATAATAAAAATAATGGTATTTTTTAAGCACTTACTCTGTGCTGAGCACTGTTCTAAGTACTGATATAGATACAAGGTTATCAGGTTGTCCCACATGAGGCTCACAGTCTTAATCCCCATTTTACAGATGAGGTAACTGAGGCACAGAAAAGTTAAGTGACTTGCCCAAAGTTACACAGCTGACAAGTGGTGGAGCAGGGTTAAGGAAATCAGGTTGTGCCACGTGGGGCTCACCATCTTCATCCCCATTTTACAGATGAGGTAACTGAGGCACAGAGAAATAAAGTGACTCTCCCAAAGTCACACATCTGACAAGTGGCTGAGCCGGGATTAGAACCCATTACCTCTGACTCCCAAGCCTGTGCTCTTGCCACTAAGCCATGTAATATCCATACATTATATATTGTTTCTGGAACATTTTTCCAGAAGTATCTTAAAATATTTTCAAATAGCCATTACAGAAAAAATAGTGAATAATCCAAGATATTGAAATAATTCTTAGAATTTTGTCGAGAGCAGCAAGGGCATAAGATTGTCCAACATTAGAAATGTTTCATTTTCTCAGAAAAATACTAAAAACGTTACAGTACTCTAGTCCCAGACAAGACCATTAAACTACTGATAGAGTGGAAAGACACACTGGAAATATGCTTATCTTTGGTTCATATATCCCTTATGTAGGGTCATCTACATTTACCACAAAAAGTGAATTCTTAGTCTTTTTAAAAAATGCACAGGATGGAATGTATCTTACTAGCTATAGGTTCATGGTTTGCCATTATATTCAACTGAAAGTGACTGAAAGAGTTCATTGTAGATGTCAGCGGATCTGCTTTCGTTGTCATTTGAAACTAATAATAACAAAAAGAGATCTCACCCGTGTGTCACTTGAGTAGGCATGGGCAGAAACGACTGGGGAATATATACTTTCAGACACAATTATCTGCAAAGGATTTATGGGGCACAACCATAATTCAAAATTTCTCCCAGAAAGTGCCCTTGATATTATTTCCATTCCATGTTTAGAAGACCATGCACTTTTCATACAGTATGTCTGTCATAACTAGGAAACATTGTTGGCTTAATAACATTCAGGTAAATTTGAAATGGAAGAGATTCCACAGTGTTCTTTGAAAAACGACCTACTTTTTCATCAGAACACTCTCCTACTCTGCAGCCTAGCACATAGCATTGGCTCCGAAGAGTGAAGAAAAGGAATAGAGATAAATAATCTTTGAAGGGACACAGAGACTAGAAGCAAATGATATCAGATGAGTCTTAAATGCATGGGAGGTAAAAGAAATTGAACTCCATTAGAAGATCATTGCTAATGTATACAAGTGATACAAAAAGATGAACAGTGTGGGAGAAGTTGGTTGGATAGAGTATAAATGAATGAAGAAGAATGATCTTGGATAACAACAGCAAAGTAGAAATGAGAAGAAAGCTAAATAATGTCATACATCCACTGCTTAATGGACGAGAAGGAAATGAAGATGTACAATGTCAGAAGAAGGCTGCTGAGTAAATATAAGTCAAACAAAGATAAATAATGTTTAAGGACTGTTACTGAGACTTTATGGGTGAATTAAGATGAATATGACCAGGTATCAATAGTTGAATGAATCATAGACAATGAAGGTGAATGTTTTTAATAATAATAATGGTATTTCTTAAGCACTTACTATGTGTCAAGCACCATTCGAAGTGCTGGATCAGTAACCAAAGTACACTGCACATGTAAGTTATTATGGG
Organism: Ornithorhynchus anatinus; assembly: GCF_004115215.2. Classification (NCBI taxonomy): domain Eukaryota; kingdom Metazoa; phylum Chordata; class Mammalia; order Monotremata; family Ornithorhynchidae; genus Ornithorhynchus; species Ornithorhynchus anatinus. The sequence continues at coordinate 99,394,640 of NC_041749.1, forward strand.
TCACACAGAATATATATCCTCCTAGACTGCAAGTTCCTTGAGGGCAAGGATTGTGTCTATCTACTTTAATGTACTCTTTCAAGTACCTCACCTCATCTAATCACCAACTTGGACACATGCTTGATCTCATCATTTCTAGTTACTGTACAGTCTTTACCCTCACCAACTCTGAAATCCTTCTATTTTACAACTTCCTCACCTGCCTTCTCTCCCACACACCCCCTTCCCACAAATCTGTCCTGTTCCCCTCACAGAGACCTCCAATCTTTTGAACTGCTCCAATTTTCTCAAGTCATCATGCCTTATTTAGTCTCTGTACCTGAATTCCCTTCTGTTGTCAAAGAAATTGATGCCCTCAACACTACCCTCTCTATTGAACCCAACTCTCTCTCTCCCCTATCCTTTTGTTGATCTCATACTACTAACACGCAGCTCTGGATCACCTCCACCATCCACTTCCTTCACTCCTGTGCATGAACTATGGAACACTGCTGGAAGAAATCCAGATATCACGCCTCCCTTATCCATTTTAATCTCAATCCTCATCTGTTTTGGCTCTGTCCTCTCCTCCACCTAGCAACATTATTTCTCCATCCTTATTGACTCCCATGCCCATTGCCCTTGCCAGCTGTTTCCAACATTAATTTTCTACTCAATTGCCCTGTCCCTCATTCCCCTCATTTCCTGCCCCCTAATAGCCTGACCACCTACTTTATTGATAAAATTGAAACAATCAGGTGTGCTCTCCCTAAACTTTCCCAGTTTCCTCTCCAGTCCCTCCCTCCCCCTCCTCCTTCTTCAACTCTCCTATCTTTCCTAACAGTATCTCAAGAGGAAAGCACCTGTCTCTTTTTAAAATCTACCCTCATTATCTATGCCTCTCATCTCATCCCTTTTCACCTTATCAAAACATTTGCCCCAACTTCTTCCCTCCCTGATCACCATCTTCAGCTGTTCACTCTCCAATGGCTTCTTCCCCACTGCTTTTAAACACATCCATGTATCTTCTACCCTAACAAACCCTTCCCTTGACCCCACAGTTCTCTCCAGTTTTCACTCCATCACATCATCAAGAGCATTTACTGAGTTGCTACTATGTGTAGAGCACTGCCCCCTCTGCTCCCTCTCTGCCCCCCTTCACCTCCCCTCAGCTAAGCCCCCTTTCCATCTGCTCCTCCTCCCTCCCTTCCCCTCCCCTCAGCACTGTGCTGATTTGTTTATATTTTTATTACCCTATTTATTTTGTTAATGAGGTGTACATCCCCTTGATTCTATTTATTGCGATTAAGTTGTCTTGTTTTTGTCCATCTCTCTCCCCCGATTAGACTGTAAGCCCATCAATGGGCAGGGATTGTCTCTATCTGTTGCTGAATTGTACGTTCCAAGCGCTTAGTACAGTGTTCTGCACATAGTAAGTGCTCAATAAATACTACTGAATGAATTAAGTGGTTGGGAAAGTAAAATACAACAGAATTGGCAGACACAGTCCCTGCCTACAGTGAGCTTACCCTCCTACCATTCCTATCCCAACTCCTTGAGTGAGTGGTCTACACCTGCTGCCTAAACTTCCTCTCCTTGACCCTCTCCAGTCTGTCTTTTATTCATTCAATAGCATTCATTGAGCACTTACTATGTGCAGAGCATTGTACTAAGTGCTTGGAATGTACAATTCGGCAACAGATAGAGACAATCCCTGCCCAATGACGGGCTCACAGTCTAATCTGGGGAGACAGACGGCAGAGCAAAACAGAACGAAACAAAAACAAGACAACATTATCACGATAAATAGAATCAAGGGGATGTACACTTCATTAACTAAATAGGGTAATAAATAATATATACAAATGAGCACAGTGCTGAGGGGAAGGGGGAAGGGGGAGGAGCAGAGGGTGGGGGGGAGGGGGGGAGCAGAGGGAAAGGGTGCTTAGCTGAGGGGAGGTGAAGGGGGAAGGGGGAGGAGCAGAGGGTGGAGGGGGAGCAGAGGGAAAAGGGGGGAGCTTAGTCTGGGAAGGCCTCTTGGAGGAGGTGAACTCAGTAGGGTTGTCATCCAACTCCTTTATTCCTCCTAAATTTCACCAATGACTCTTTCTTGCCAAATCCAATCCCTCAACTACATGCTAATTCTCTGCCTTTCACCTGTATTCAACCATCCCTTTTTCCTAGAAACACTATCTAACTTTGGCTTCGTTGACACTGTCCACTTATGGTTCTCTTCTGATCTTTCTGGCCACTCAATCTCAGTCTCTTTCACAGGTTACTCCTCTGTCTCCCATCCCCTAACTGTAGGAATCCTTCAAGACTCAGTTCTGGGTCCCCTTTTATTCTCCATCTACACCCATTTGCTAAGAGAACACATTTTTCTCATGGCCTCATCTACCATCTCTAAATGGATGATTCCCAAATCTACACCTCCAGCCCTGATCATTTGCCTTATATGCAGGCTCATTTTTCTTCCTGCTTTCAGGATATCTCTATTTGGATGTCCTGCTAACACCTCAAGCTTAACATGCCCAAAACAGAATTCTTCATATTCCCATTCATTCCCCAAACCCTATTGTCCCCATGACTTTTCCATCACTGTAAACTGCATTACCATCCTCCCTGTTTCATAAACCCAGGTGTGATCCTCAAGTCATCTCTTTTACTAAACCACATATTCAATCTGTCACAAAACTCTGTTCTTTCTACCATCACATCACCAAAAGCTCCCCCTTATTCTCCAAACTACAACCACCTTGATCCAAGCACTCATCTTATCCCACCTTGACTACTTCATCAGCCTCCTTGTTGACTTTCCTGCCTCCTGTCTTTCTCCACTCCAGTCTATGCTACTTGCTCTCCCTTCTGTGTCACCCTTGAACTTGGATGTGTCTGCTTTATCCACCCTACCCTCAGCCCCACAGCACTTACATACATATCTGTAATTTGTTTTAAAGTTTGTTTTCCTCTCTAGGCTGTAAGCCGTATTTATTGAGCGCTTACTGTGTGCAGAACAGCTCCGCGAGTTGTCTGCTGTGTGACCTTGGGCAAAGCACTTCACTTCTCTGTGCCTCAGTTACCTCATGTGTAAAATGAGAGTCAAGATTTTGAGCCCCACATAGGACAGGGACTGTGTCCAACCCAATTTTCTGGCATCTACCCCAGAGTTTAGTAACTGCTGGCACATAGTAAGTGCTTAATGAATATCATCATTATCATTATTATTATTACTTTATTTTTGGAAGCTATGTTCACTTTCTTGAGTCTCACTGTCCTAATAACACTGGACACAAAAATCATTAAAATCAATCCATTAATGGTTAAGCATTCATGAGTACATTTCATCTACAATGTCAAAAATCAAAATTAAATCAACACACTTATTTGCTAAAACCTCCTGAAAAATGGGATGAGAATTTGAGGCAGGATAATGTTTTCATCCTGGTTAGGGTGTTGACTCAGGCTATTTTCAAATAACTCAACCTGAAGGACCACCTCTTAGTCATGTTTAATGGGAATTTATGTTGTGTTATATAACTTGACCTCTTGACCACCTTCAATATGGTTGACTACTCCTCATTCCAGGGGGCCACCCTCCAGGACTACAAAATTGGGGGCCTGGAACCAGATCGAGGCTGGATGGGGTAGAGCAGGCAGGAGTAGTGGCAGTGGATAAGGAGGAAGAGGGGGTAGGAGGAATTCCTTGAGCCATAATACTAATAATAATAATAATAATTGTGGTATTTGTTAAGCGCTTACTATGTGCAAAGCACTGTTCTAAGTGCTGGAGGATGCAAGGTGATCAGGTTGTCCCATGTGGGGCTCACAGTTTTTTTAATCCCCATTTGACAGATGAGGTAACTGAGGCACAGAGAAGTTAAGTGACTTGCCCAAGGTCACACAGCTGACTAGCAGCGGAGCCGGGATTAGAACCCATGACCTCTGACTCCCAAGCCCGTGCTCTTTCCACTGAGCCATGCTGCTTCTCTCCCCATAGACTCCCACCTCCTGCATCCCTGGAGGGCAGGACCACCAAGTTTAGGGTGACAAAAGGGACTGTAAGGTCCATCACAATGTAGCAACAGAAAACAAAAATAACAAAAATAGATCCAGAGGTGAAGAGAGTCCAGGGTGATATGGAGAGGGAAGGCAGAGGGCAAAAAACTCATAGGGATAGGGAAGATTGTGTTAGAAGGACAGGGTTAACCCACTCCACTGGAGACTTTGCTAAAATTGAGATTTAATCCTGCTACCACTTTGAGAAGAAAAGATTCCTACTTTCTGGAAGAGGAGCTGCTAAGAAATCCTACCTGAACAGGTCTAAAGGAGAGCCAGGTCCTGGGGCTCAGAAAGTGGAAGCTGGAGAGAGGAGAGAGTTTTGCTGGGGGGAATGTTGGCTGGGCAGAGAAAGGGTGGCTTGCCCTTGCCTTTTTGTTTGCTGCAGTGCCTGTTCCCATCCATCCAAGACTCACTTCCCCTTCTTCCACCAAAATATTTTACAGGGACCTGGGAAGGTGAGGCAAAGGGAATCCCACAGTCATCTCTTTTCTGTTGGTTCCAGAACATGCAGAATTCCATTCTCCGGCTGTCTTTCCTCTAGCTTGCCCCATACAGAAGCTGAGTCACTTAAAAGACCTCATCTCAGGATTTGGGGAGGCAGTAGGCAGACATGGGTGGCATTGCCCCTGGGGCTTTTTTCAGCTGGGAGGATGTGGGGTGATGACAGTAAGCTCTAAGTGGACTGTCCCATTTGGTCCTCTACACTGTCTCCTATATGATTACCTACAGGGTCTTCATGGCCCTCACCTTCTCTTTTACAGAGCAGGGAAATTCCAAATAACTGCTGTGCATGTGCAATGAGTGGATGGGATAGGGAAGGCCTGTAATCCTTGGCCCCATCCTCCACACCCAGTCTTAACCCCCATTTTACAGATGAGGTAACTGAGGAACAGAGAAGTTAAGTGACTTGCCCAAAGTCACAAAGCTGACAAGTGATGGAGTCAGAATTAGAACCCACAACCTCTGACTCCCAAGCCTGTGCTCTTTCCATTAAGCCACGCTGCTTCCCTGGAAACAGGAGAAGCAGGAACAGGAAGAGGATGGACCTGGGGAGGCAGGAGCTGAGAAGGCAGGAAGGTTGGGTCTGAAAGCCTGGAACCAGCAGGACAAGTAGGTAAAGTGGCAGAGTCTCGCCCCTGTCAAGTGAGTCCAGCTGTGAAGGGAGCAGGAGCAGGGATAGGTGTGGGACCTGCTGAAGAGTGAACATTACTGACCGGGATGGTGCAGTTAAGTTGTTGGAAGCTGGGACAAAGAGAGGGTCACCCAGGCATCAGCCAGGCATTTTTGCTCATAGAAATATAGAACCCAAAAGCACATATTCCAACCAGCAGTGATAGACTAGGAAGTGTACTTCAACTCAACTCTCAGCCTTCAGATTTGTTCTCTTATTAATGTTTTCCTTGTATTCATTAATATACTTTTATTGCATCCTGGGAACAATATGAGAGTTAAATATGGTAGTTAAATAAATTGAGGCATGTGGTTCAGCTTCCCTGCTATTGTACAGATGGTGAACAAAAACATGGAAATAGATATATAAATCACATATGGGCAGCAAGACATATTCCTTTATGCCAATATCAGGACTTATCAACAGTTCGCAGTCGGATGTGCAGAGAACATTTTCCAATAATGGATAATTAATTACCATATCCTATGTTCCCAATTATAAAAAGCATTGACAAAAAGGTGTCCAGTAAACAAAACACAGACAGAAAACCAAATAATTGCTCCTGTGTTTGGTTACCAAGCTGCATCTCATTATGGCAATTCAAAACAACTTCCATTTATAAAAGAGTTGGCTGTTTTAATCCCCACATCATTCTGAACAATAGAGTCCTTTCCTAATAAAAGACAACATTTAATGTCACCTACCCCTTTAATATTGAGTAGTATAGTCTAAAACAGATAACCTCTACTCAGACAGATATTTAGTGCAACATAGAAACACATGAATTGATACAAAATGCAGGATTTCATTTTTATGGTTCTGGGGTCAAGGGGGGTGTGGGAAGGACTTAGGGAAGGAAGGAAAGGAACTCTAAGGGTAACAGACTATCTGTTATATCATGCTAAGTTACCGTCAGTTGTTGGTACAAGTTCTGTTATTTTAAAACTTCCAAACAGCGGTCCTATTGAAAGAGGTTAAAGGAATTGCAGACAATGAAAAGAGAAACCATATTTCTCAGGAAGCAAAGACTGACACAACTCTCTGAGGGAGTGGGACCATATCTAATTCCCACCTGTGTATTCTTTATCAGCACTTAGTATGGTGCTCTGCACATAGTAAGTCAATCAATCAATCAGTCGTATTTATTGAGCCCTTACTGTGTGCAGAGCACTGCACTAAGTGCTTGGGATAGTATAATATAATGGAGTTGGTAGACAAGTTCTCTGCCCACAGAGTAAATGCTTAATAAATACTATTACTACTACTACTGCTCATTACCACTACATTTCACAACCATAAGGGGCTATTCTAGACAGAGCCAAGTTCTCAGAGTTCTCTTTTAGGGGCAAACCCAAGCCCTGGCTATTTTCTGCTCTGACTTTGTTTTCCTCCTGATTTGCTGCCCCTTCCTGAAATCAGACCTTCATTTCAGTGAGCTCTCTCTCTCTCTCTTTGTTTAATCAATACTTGTGGGGAAATAGACCAGAGAAATAAGGGTTGGTAACATACATGTTTTTTGATGGTATTTGTTAAGTGCTTACTATGTGCCACTAGTATTGTACGTAGCACTGTAATAAGCTCTGCGGTAAGTACAAGATAATCAGATTGGGCACAGTCCATGTTCCACTTGGGACTCACAGTCTAAATCTCTATTTTACAGATGAGGTAACTGGGACACAGAGAAGTTGAGTGACATTCCCAAAGTCACACAACAGACAGGTGGCAGGGGCAGGATTAGAATCCAGGTCCTCTACTTCCAGGCTCCCACTGGGTCACATTACATCTACTTTGGGGTTTTATAACTTCAATTATAGGTTCCCCTTTTCCCCTCTTTTATTGTTTGTCCAAGTGAAATCTTCATAGTAAATTTACTCCTGCTCTAAGCATCAAGAAGCAGTGTGACCTAGTGGAAAGAGTATGGGCCTGAGAATCAGAGGTCCTGAGTTCTAATTCCAGCTTTGCCAATTTCTTGGTCTGTGACCTTGGAGAAGTCACTTAATTTATCTGTGCCTCAGTTTCCTCATCTGGAAAATGGTGATTCACTACCTGTTCTCCCTCCCATTTAAAATTGTGAGCCCCATGTGGGACAGAGACTTGTGTCTGACCTAATTATCTTGCATCTATGCCAATACTTCATATAGTGCTTGGTACATAGTAAGTATTTAACAAATTTTATTCTTCTTATTATTAATATTATTATTATTATCACTGAGCAAATCTCATGGTTAGGATACTCTTTATAACCTATTCAACAAAGGTTACTCAAAACAAGAAAGGGTGATTTTCTTTTTTGGCTTTTTGATTTGTGGTTTATTTCTGAGTTTGTGATTTAAGTCTGAATCTTCTCTTGCATTCCTTCTTGAGTAAATCCTTCTGGGCAAAATGTTAGTTGCTGGTTTTCATTCTGTTTGGCAAATATTCTCATCCAACCATGTTCACCCTGAGTTCCGTAGAACTCCCATTTGGATCTTAGTCGGACTCCGTATCTTCCTTATTCCTTCTGAATGCCCTGTTTGGCAGAGAGGTCCTTTGACTTCACATTCAGGAAGACTGCAGTCTCCAAAATCTGAGTGTAATAATCCTATTATTTCTTTAGGAGTTTAGTGTTCATTGGCACTCTTAATTAGGCATACATTAATGGATAAATTAATCCTTGGCATATTGAGCTTCTATTGTGTGAAGAGTGCATTATTAAGCACTCAGGAGAGTATGCCAGATCCAAAACCCATGTTCCCTGCCTTTGGGGAGTTCACAATCAAATGGGTCAACAACCAAGTTGGTGAGCTTTATTAAGAGGTTCCCTTCTTATGTTAGTATAAATTTCAGATATGCTGATTCTCTAGAATATGAATATCATTAAGGATCATCAGCAAGGAAGTATGTCTGATAGCTGACTCGGTTATGGTATTTTTGAATGCCTACTGTGTGCAAAGCATTGAGAAGCAACATGGTCTAATGGTTAAGCCTGGGAGTCAGAAGGATCTGGATTCTAACCCTAGTACCGCCACTTGTCTGCTGTGTGACCTTGGGCAATTCATTTCACTTCTCTCGAGCTCAGTTACCTCATCTGGAAAATGGGGATTCAGACTATGAGTCCTTTGTGGGACAGGGAATGTATATGTAAAACCTGATTTATCTTGTATCTATCCCTGTGCCTAGTACAATGTCTGGCACATAGTAAACACTTAACAAATACCACAATTATTACTATTGTATTCATCTTAGTGAAAAGAGCATGGGCTTGGGGGTCAGAGGTTGTGGGTTGTAATCCCGGTTCCACCACTTGTTGGCTGTGTGACTTTGGGCAAGTCACTTCACTTCTCTGTGACTCAGGTATCTCATCTGTAAAATGGGGATTGAGACTGTGAGCCCCATGTAGGACAACCTGATTACCTTGTATCTACCCCAGCGCTTAGAACACTGCTTGGCACATAGTAAGCACTTAACAAATACCATCGTAACTATTATTGTTAATCACTTGGGAGACTACATTAAAGGTAGAGGACAAATTCCTTGCCCTAATGTAAGGAATCACAAGTAAAGAGCAGGAAGGGTTACAAAGCATCAGGAGGAAATAAATAAATGAATGCATGTAAAACACATCCATAAATGTACAAATACAATATATATGTACATATAGATGTTGAATATGGCCATTTATTGCTGTATTGTACTCTCCCAAGTGCATAATACAGTATTCCGCACTCAGTAAACAATCAATAAATGCGACTGAATGAATAATATCCATAAACACTGAAGGAGGTTTAAGATGCAATCATCCCCTCTAGAATGTAAGCTCCTTTTGAGCAGGAATGTGTCTACCAACTCTGTTATATTGTACTCTCCCAAGTACTTAATACAGAGCTCTGCACGATGTAAGCACTTAATGGATACCATTGAATAACAGGACTATATCTTGTCTTTAACTCCATAAGGACCTACCATAATTCTCAGCAAACAGTGTGATCTCCACAAGTGCAACTGACTGACTACCTTACCAAATTGGTTCTCTGAAATCCTTCTTCTCCTCTCTTACAATATAGATGAAGTCTTTGAAAGGTGATTGCTTGGAACCTCAGCTTTGTTTTGAAAATCTGGACCTGTTTTTGTGCTCAGTAAAGGAGTAGAGCACAGTATGCTTCTGTGAACATAACTGGGGCCTTGTCTACTATTAATAACAGTTCTAGTCTCAATGGAGTCTGGCTAAGTAGGCTGGGAGTTTAAATCAGGAATAGGCTAATAGATTTGGACAAAATAAGACCTCTCTAGAGCCTTCTTCAATCTTTTAAAATGAGCCATATTTGAAGCTCAAAAATGTATGGTCTATTTTCTTTGTCCTTTAGGTGCATCCCTTCTCTTTCTGGTTCTTACCTAATTCTGAAAGTGGTGGCTTCTTTTTCCTTCATGAAGATTTGTGTAACTCTAGTAGACTTGAGATGAAGCAGTGTGGGCTAATGGAAAGATCACAGGCTTGAGAGTCTGAGGACCTGGGTTCCAATCCCAGCTCTGCCATTTGATTGCTATGTTACCTTGAGCAAGCTGCTTAACTTTTCTGTGCCTCAGCTTTCCATTTGTAAAAGGGGGATGAAATACTGTTCTTCTACTTAGACTGTAAGCTCCATGTGGTACATGGACTGTGTGTCCAACTTGATTATCCTGTATCTACCACAGCACTCTGTACAGAGCTTGGCACATAATCTTCACTTAACACATAACCGCTATTAATATCAGCTATCTAGCCTTCACAACTGGGGGTTCTGGGCACCATTAAATCAAATCCTATAATGTGATAAAGAACAGTTTCCTTTTGGGGAGCACCTTGTTTTCAGAGAGATGCAGCATAGTCTAATGGAAAAATAATGGGCTAGGAGTGCAATAACCTCGTTCTAACATGGACTTCTGCCTGCATCAGGAAGTTGGGTAACACAGGGGAAATCTATAACCATCTTGGTTTTTGCATCTATAATATGAGAATGAGAATATTTGCTCAGAAATTATTTAGTGTTTATATTAATTCGTGTGAAGCATTGTGATTTGAAGCTACAGTGGAAGCACGAAAGATTCCTTGTGAATAGGGAACATACTAATGTGAATAGGGTAGACAGGACATTGTCTAAAAGAGGTACAATTTTTTTTCCATTAAGTTAACCCTGCTACTTAGGGAGAGAATGGACCTAGTTAAGGTCCTATGGAAACCAGTACACTGACTTAAGGGTGTAGAAATGAGCAGCATGGGCTAGTGGCCTGAGAGTCAGAGGACCTGGCTTCTAATCCTGGCTCTGACACTTGTCTGCTCTGTGTGACCTTGGATAAGTTACTTTATGTTTCTGTGCCACAGTTTCCTCATTGGTGAACTGGGGATTTGATACCTGTTCTCTCTCTTACTTAGACAGTGAGCCCAATGAGGGACAGGGAACATGTCTGACCATTAACTTGTATATTTAACCCAGCTCTTAGAACAGTGCTTGACATATAGTAATAATAATAATAATAATGTTGGCATTTGTTAAGTGCTTATTATGTGCTGAACACTGTTCTAAGCGCTGGGGTAGATACAGGGTAATCAGGTTGTCCCACATGAGGCTCACAGTCTTAATCCCCATTTTACAGATGAGGTAACTGAGGCACAGAGAAGTTAAGTGACTTGCCCACAGTCATACAGCTGACAAGTGGTAGATCCAGGATTCGAACCCATGACCTCTGACTCCCAAGCCCTTTCCACTGAGCCACACTTGACAAATATCATGATCATACACATACAGTGCAAGGACCTACTCTATTTCCTCAGGATGGGTACAACCTTGAGGGTGCTGAGTGCCCTTAAAGGGAGAGCAGTGGGCATGCTGGCAATTTTGCCATCAGCCCTACCACCCCTAGTCTAATTCCTCTGGCACCTCCCCAAGCCTGCTGAAAGAGACACGTTGAGCAACAGGAGCAGTGATGTTTTAAAATAGGGAATGATGGAAGGAATATAAAAGTTGTTTGGTCTCATCATTGTGACTCTCAAGCCTCAACTGGGAGTGTTGGTTTCATTATATTTCATTTCATAACTAAAAATAAAAACATCAATAGATTCTTCACATCACAAATCCTTGGTTGAAAGGCAGAATTAACAGGCAAGAGGAACAAATCATTCATAGATACAAGCTCTAACATGAATCCTCATATTTCTAAGGCTCACAGAATTTCTAGTGCTTTTGGGGAATTGAAATAAATTCATTTAATTGGAATAAAACACAAATGATAAATGCCTGATCGGGCAGAATAGATAAGCCACCGATATAGGAAAGAAAGGCAGTTGTCAGAAGGGCTCAATCAATCAGTAAATCAAACAATGGTATTTCTGAGTATTTATTGAGTGCAGAACACTGTACTAAGCATTTGGGCCCACAATAGGCTTAAGCCTAAAGGAGGAGGCAGATATTACCATAAATTACAGAACATGTTAATGGCTGAGATTAAGGCTATGTACACCAGTGCTGTGAGGGTGGGATGGAGTGAAAAACAAAAAGCTTAAGGGATACAGACAGGTACAAGTGCATTGGCAACCTAGAAAGAAGGCAAATAGAGAAGGAAAATGAGAAGTTGGCTAGAGATGGCCTCTTGGATTAGATTTAATTTTAGTAGGGCTTTGAAGATGGGGTATGATGGGAAAGGGAGACCAAGGACTTAGGGAGGACAGGGTAAGGTGATATGGATGAGACTGAGGTACAGTGTGTAGGCTGGCATTAGAGGAGTGGAGTGTGTGGGCTGGGTTGTAGTAGGAGATCAGTAAGGTGAGGTAGGAGAAGGAGACTGATAGAGTGCCTTAAAGCCAATAGTAAGGAATTTTTGTTTCAAGCAGAGGTGGATGGACAGCCATTAGCAGTTTCATATGAGTGGGGAGATGTGGACTGAATATTTTTAGAAAAATGATTGGAGCAGTAGAGTTAAGTGTGGACTGGAGAGGGGAGGGACAGGAGGCAGGGAGGTCAGTGAGAAGACTGATAAAGTAGTCAAGGAGGGACAGGATAAATTCTTGGATTAGTGTCGTAGCAATTTGGATGGAGAGGAAAGGGTGGATTTCAGCATTGTTGTGAAGGTTGAACTGACAGGATTTAGTGACAGATTGAATGTGTGGGTTGAATGAGAGAGATGAGTTAAAGATTACACCAAGCTTATGGGCTCATGAGGCGGGAAGGCTGGTGGTGCTGTCTACAGATATAAGAAAGTTGAGCCACTGGATGGGGATATGATTAGGCCAAAACACAGCGGGCCTCCAAAAATGGCAATATGAACTGAGAGAGAAATTGTTTAAAAGCATGCAAAATAGAAACAGCAGATACAGGGAATTATAGCAGATAAAGCAGATATTACAGGTGTCCAGCAGTGGATGGGGCTCATCCCCAAATATAGGAAGTATCTGCTGTCAAAACCTTCTAAATTTACAGAAATTTCCAAAGGGACTATCATGAATAGGGTGACCACTGACTGCCCTGGACAAGGAGATACATAATAATAATAATGTTGGTATTTGTTAAGCGCTTACTATGTGCAGAGCACTGTTCTAAGCACTGGGGTGGATACAGGGTAATCAGGTTGTCCCATGTGAGGCTCACAATCTTAATCCCCATTTTTACGGTTGAGGTAACTGAGGCACAGAGAAGTTAAGTGACTTGCCCACAGTCACACAGCTGACAAGTGGCAGAGCCGGGATTTGAACCCATGACCTCTGACACCCAAGCCTGGGCTCTTTCCACTGAGCCATGCATTAGCCTTCCTAGGGGCATCAGGGAAGCTTGAGGGCAGGGTTTGGGTGGGAAGATAAGGAGTTCTGTTTTGGACATGTTAAGCTTGAGGTGATGGGAGGACATCCAAGAATCTACCCCAGCTCTTAGTACAGTGCCTGGCACATAGTAAACACTCAACAAATTCCACAGTTGTTATGTACATAACCTTATACTTTGCCATTTCCCCTATCTGTAAGATATTTTATTCTCCATCTCCCTTTCTTCAGTGTAAGCTCCTTGTGGGCAGCTATTGTGTCTACCACCTATTGTATTGCTCTGCACACAGCAAGCACTCAATAAATATGCTTGATTGCTTGGTTGATGGATTAAAGATAATAAAAGGGACATAAATGTAACTAGCATTAGAAATAGGTGAAGCCAGGTGAAAGCTGGACTCTCCAGTATAAAATTGCATTACCAGTCACCTTAATCATAAGGTGTCATAAATTAAGAGCTTTGCCAATTATTTCTCTATATAGAGAAGGCTAGGAATCATAACTGTGGACACTTGCTATTCTCCCCAGCCACAACCCCACAGCACTTATGTATATATCTTTAAATTATATATTGTAAATAACTTATTAATTCATATTAACATCTGCCTTCCCCTCTAGATTGTAAACTCATTATAAGCAGGAACGTGACTGCTAATTCTGTTGCATTGTACTCTCCCACGTGCTTAGTACAGTGCTCTGCACGTAGTAAGCACTCAATGAATACCATTAATTGTTTGATTGATGACTTGCAGGAAAGCCCCAAAGTAGCAGCAATATGAGTTTAAGACCCTTCACCAGCTGCCTCCTTCCTACCTATCATTTCTTTTCTCTTGCTATACACCATCTTACACTCTCCACTCCTAAAATAACCTTTTCTCCCACCTCTGAACTTGCTCAGGCTCACATTGCTCATGTCTTTCCCTCTGTATAAAATGTAGTCCACCCTCATATCAACCAAAACTCTTCTTTCACCAGATCCTGAAAAGTAACCTCCTCCAAGAGACGTTGACCAATTGATCCCACTTCCTGGTCATGCCAGTCCACCACTTAACCTTAGCACTTTTGGTGTACCCCTATCTATTTCTTTTATTTAATGTGATTGTTTTTTTTAATTATTTGCTTCTATGCTTTTACTCTTATACCAGTTTTATATTTGCAATTTGCATCTGCTAGTCTTCCCTACTAGATTTCAAGGTCCTTGAGGGCAAGAACCAGACCTTCCATTTTATCTTCCTATTCCCAAGGACCTTTATAGAGTATGTTGCACACATTAGGTGATCAATAAACACTGAAGATGATGATTAAGTAATGTTATGTACAATGGTCCCATTTTGCAGTACATCCCTTGACTCATAGAACCAAAGAGATTGAAATTTGTTCATTTGCCCTACAGATCACTCACTCACTCACTCAATCAATAATTCTCTCCAAAGGATTCAAGTTCACTAGATACCCTATCAGGAGGGAACTTCTTAGCAGAATTAAATCTATTCTTTGTTAATTTTGCTGATGGATGGGAGAAGGATTTTCTGGAAGAATTGCCCCAGCTGGGCTTCTGAAAGAGTTGAATACACTTACTGACAGTTTCAGAACATAACTAGAAAACTCATCTTCCCACTAGGGGGAAGTAGTTTGTTAGGGATTTAAATTGAGCCAGACTAGGCCATCACTCTAAAGAAAAGGGTAATTCTGAAAGGCAAGACTAGACATTGGAACTGAGTAGACTCTCTGCTTTTCCTCAGAGCATCCTGCTGGGCATCCAGTCCTGAGGCATCAGGGTTCATTTAGTTCTAAAGAAAGTACAAGTCCCAAAGTAGCACCAGACATAGTAATCCATGGGCAGAGGCTCATAAGGGGCAGGAGGGGCATCTCCACATAGCTTCTTGCTTAAAGGCTAAAAGTTTGGTTTTGCAAATATCTGTGGTAGCAGTGTGTGACCTTGGCTGGGCTAATCTCCTGGGGTGGGGGTTGTGGGAGTAGTGGCAAGGGGGACGAATGAAAAAACCACAGAACTGGCTGGGAGGAGACCTTGATTTTTTATTCCAGTCCTGCCATTGACTGACTGTGTAACCTTGGACAAGTAGTTTAACCTGTCTGAGCCTCAGTTTGTTCATATATAAAATGGGGATAGGAAACGTATTCTCTGATGGTGAGCCTCGTGTGGGATGGGGATTTGTGTCCAAATGGGATTATCATGCATCTACACTACTCCAGAATTTAGCATAATGTTTAGCACATAGGTAAAGTGCTTAATAAATACAATTCTGATGCTTGGCAGAAAATAAGCATTTAACAAATACCACAATAATAATTGATGATAATAATAATAATGATGGCATTTTTAAGCGCTTACTATGTGCCAAGCACCTGGGGAGATACAAGGTAATCAGGTTGTACCACATGGAGCTCACAGTCTTAATCCCCATTTTACAGATGAGGTCACTGAGCACAGAGAAGTCACACAGCTGACAAGTGACAGAACCGGGATTAGAACTCATGACCTCTGACTCCCAAGCCCGTGCTCTTTCCACTGAGCCATGCTGCTTCTACTGCTTCTGTTTCCATGCTATTAATTAGTATAATTAATAATGATCATTACAAAAGTGAGAATAGGATTTTGTCTTCATATGCAGTTTGACCATAACTCACATGCCACAATTATCTTGCATCTCCCCCACTGCTTATCACAGTGTCTGGAACATTGTAAAAACAAACAAAAAAAACCCCTCACTCTGCCCAGAATCACAAGAAAAGAACAAATATGGTGGTAGCATGATACCAAATAGTCAAAATTGGAAGCGTGAGGAAATACAGAAAACATATGAAGTTCCAGTGACAGTTTATAAGGCTTTCTAGATGAGATTCCAGATAGAAGGAAAACTGGGAGAGCCAATTGATAGCAATGGTCTAGAATAAATGGGTTTGGGAATTTCTATCCTCTTAGAATGTATTTACCTGCTTTCTCAGCACAACTTCAAAAGCATAGCATTTTCACTGAGCTTTTGAAGATGGATATGTGTTCTGCAACACTGAGTGTGTGGCCAGAAGCAAAACTGTTGCTTCTGGGTTTGTTTCATTATTTTGAAACTGGAGGACAGAAGGGGAAGCTTACAAAAGTGTAAGGTATAATTTCTGAATCAAGTGCTTATTTGAGTTCCTTTGGATACAGTCATAATGAATAAAAATGCACAGGAAATTAAAGAAAGGAATATCTTGTAGTAGAGTTCCAGTGGTTCCAGTTGAAGTTACACTTTTTTCCTGTAAAATTCTTTTTCCACATCTTAAGATACACTTTTTCTTAACAAAATTCACTACTGTTAAGATGAAAAAAATCACACAGGGAAATATCTTCAAAGTCATGTATATTTCATCTCCCTTCAATGGGTATTTTTGAAAACATTTAAAATTAGAAATCAAGGACATATCTTTTTTGTTAGTAATGTCATTCCAGTCCCAGATACATACTTTAATGAAAAATTGAACTGGGCCGATTCCAACACACTTACATTTAGAAAACTGGGTGAAGTAAAAAGAATAAAATTCATTCGTATTCTACTTCAACCACCATAAATGCTTTTTTTTCCAGGAGAAAGGGGATGTGGCTGAGGAGGATGGTGGAGGGGAGTATAAGATGCGCAAATCTGTGAGCTGTCGATCAGAACCTGCCACTTCTCCCTTGACACGGGGGTTCTGTAACACTCAAAAGAGTGTAGAATCTCCAGATGTAAGGGGGAGGTGGGTTGGCAGTAGTGCAACAAAATCTAAAGCAGAAACAGTCTGTGGCACTTTACCTCTGAAGAAGTAAATGGATGTTCTATGAATAGGTAAAGGATGGAGGAGGTTGTGTTAGTTTGAGGGGAAAGGGAACAGGTTTGGCATATAGGAAAAGGATCCCAAAAACCTGAAAGCCACAGAAGGATGGTGAAAGAAATTATGAGGAAAGCAGTGTGACACATACAGATTATGGAGGGCCTCACTTTGTGTAGCACTATAGGAAATGGATCAAATATATAACTTCTAAGCATATTAGGGGAATGCAATTAGCTCTTCTGATGGATCACTTCGCCATCTAGGAATGTGGGGATGGTGGTTGGTGACAGATGCATAAGAAAAGATTGAAATCAGCAGAACAAAATGAGAAAGCAGACAACAATGAGGAAGCAGTGTGATCCAGTGGAAAGAGTATTGGCCTGGGAGTCATCGGAACTGGATTCTAATCCCAACTCTTCCACATGTCTGCTGTGTGACCTTAGGCAAGTCATTTCACTTCTCTGAGCCTCAGTTTCCTCACCTGTAAAGTGGGGATTCAATATCTGTTCTCCTTCTTAGATTTAGAGTGCTATGTTGGACAAGAACTGTGTCCAACCTGATTATCTTGTATCCAATCCAGCATTTAGAACATTGCTTGACACATAGTAAGCACTTAAGAAATGCTAGTAAATAAACCAATGGATACAATATAAATGACCCAGTATTGTGGTGAAAGGATCAGTTATTCTTGCTTTTAACCACTCAGACTGCGCAGCCCAGAATTCAACAGTCATAAGGGTCACAGCTTTCCCAATGTTTAGCTGCTCCAACAGGACCAAAAGGGGGTCCATTAATGGCTCAAGAACTGGGTAGAGTCTTGTTCTGGGGTCAGTCCTTAGTGTTCAATTGGTGGAGAGATATTTTGTGTCCAGCAAATACCTCAACATAAGAGGCAGCATTCTTTGTGAATTCATTATCAATCGATCGATGTTATTTATTGAGCATTTACTTTGTGCAGAACACTGTATTAAGTGCTTGGAAGAGCACAGTACAACAGAGTCAGTAGACATATTTCCTGCCCACAAGGAGCTTACAGTTTAGAGGGGGAGACGGGTATTAATACAAATAAATTATGGTTATGAACATAAGTGCTGTGGAGCTGAGGATGGGGTGAATATCAAGTGCTTAAAGAGTGAAGGATAAATAACTTCCTCAATAGAAGTTATTTTTGGACTAAGCTATCCAGAAAATCATCCCAAGCTTCCACAGGATGTCACCCAGGGGCCTAACCAAATCAGCAACAGCCCCCCCCCGCTCCAGCTCTGCATAACTCCCTCCTCATCACTGAAACCTCTGAGTAGAAAATAGCCAGGGTTCCACAGTTGCTCTGGGGTGACTGAATCAGGTCAAAGTGAAGCCCTTTCTCCTGGAAAGAGTGATTGAGGTGGAAGCTTCTAACAGGCAATGAAGAAAGATCACTCTGAAAAAACTAAGACATTACCTCCCTGAAACCCAGAGGACAGAACTGACTGCAAGGAGGAGACTGCTAATGTCTTATGCTCGCTGAAAGAAGCATGGAATACAGCCCAGCCTGAAGGTAACTCTGGACCTTCTGGACCTCTGGACTACTACAGCATAGGAGGCTGCTGACGTGTGAGCCTTGAGAGCTCAAAAGAGTGGTTCATTTTTTCCGTGACCTCAAGGAAGAAGCTGAGCTGTAGTGTGCTTTTGTTTTGTGGTTGTTTCTTTATGGGGATCCTGAACCCTATTCAGGTTGTTGAATAGCTGGCATGCTCTGCTATCCTTCTTGGCTGTGTAGCTGGGGGACATGAACTATCTTTTCTGTGGCCTAGAGAACAGGGGTGTGTTTTTTTTTAGCAAGCCTGAACAAACTTGCTCACACATAAGAAACTCTTTGTAGATCACACTTCCTCATAGGCTTGCCCACTGAGGACTCAGCATCAATCTGTACCCTCAGTTCTGTGTATAGGGGCTCAAGCATGACTTGAAGTGAACACCCTAGGGCATTGAACCAGTCTCTTCTGCCAGAAAAGAAGATGGACACAATGGCTAAATTTTGATTTCACATTTTGCTTTTTCGAGAAAATATTTTTTAAAACCTCTCTATGCATCCAGCAAGTATTCTGCTGCTTTTTTCCCCCCAACACACTGAGGTATTATTTCTCTTTAAATTACGTCATCCACAGTTTATTTTGGATGTGTAAATTGCACACAAAATAAATCAAATAATGTGTTTGCAAATTCATACGACTCAACAAGACCAAAGAGGCATTCAAACTTTTTTTCACAGTTCTGCAGACACTTTGTAAATTACAGAAATTAGGTGATTAATGAAGAACTGGCTGCAAGAGTCAAAACAAAACCTTTATGGCCTTTCTTGCATACATTGGAATAGTTTTGAAATGAATTTTCTGCTAAAGACCTTTATAAATCTTTAGTGAACAAACATTGCAGATGGGCTTTTTTGGCAAAGGAATTTTAGAGACCTGGGAATTAAATGAATTGTCTGTTCCTTTAACTTAGTTTTCATAAAATTCACCTCTTCCAAAAGCAAAACAAACCAATAGAATGATGAACTCTGTGCTTTTAGGAAATTACTAACAAATAAAAGTGTCTCTGTTCTGAAAAATGTGGAACAAATTGCTAGCTCCTAAATTCCAAGTGGACTAGGACCCTTTTCCTTCTCTAAATGTGGAAAATGCTGTTTCTACAAGTTCCAAAATAAACCTATGCCATAGTTACCCAACTTTTTCAGACAGAAAGAAGATAAATTACTGAGGCCAAAATGTATTTTTAATCCTCAATTTTCAGGAGTAAACATGCTATATTAAAAATCAAATCATTGTCAGGGAAAATAGCTGAGACAACTTTACAAATTATTGTCATCATACCAGTAAATCAGAAGAAACAGCTAGGAAGATTGAGAGAAAAAGAAGAAAATTGGGAAAGAAAAGGTTAGGTTTCTTAGATGTGAACCCTGGGTGATAGAGACTGAAGTGAACCCTATTATCCTCCTTCTACTCCAGTGCTGAGTCCAGGGCTTGGCACATCATAAGCCCTTAATACATTCCAAACATTTTTATGGACCCCAAACGTTTAGAACAGTGCTCTGTGATCTTTGAAGTGTGCTTCACCTCTGCCTGCTTGCTTGCTGGTTGCACTCCTTGTCCCAGTGTGAATGCAAGAAGTGGGGACAGGAGAATACAAATGTAAACCTCTATCACTCCAGTCACTGCCTCATTCCTGGTCCTGGCGTCTCAGGGCTGAGGCGCCTCTGTTATCCCCAAAAGAAGACTATCAGAATAAAATTCAAATCTAAATATCCTGGGTTGACTGGGAATATGACCAACAAAATTTGAAGTTGTCCTTAAGTGAGCACACCTCCTGGATATTGGCACAAATCCTCTAGACCATAAGCTCGTTGTTGGCAGGGAACGTGCCTACCAATTCTGTTGTTTTGTACTCTCCCAGACACTTAATACAATGCTCTGCACAAATTAATTGCAAAGTAAATACCACTGATAAGGTTGGTCATATCATCTTTCTCTAGTCTTCTCTGTCTAGGGATTTGAAAATTTAAGGAGGGCTTTCTATATGCATTTTAGAGAGTCAGTTGCCCTCTCTGCTATGAATGGGGCTGCTAAAATGTGTCCGTGTGCAGAACAGTCCCTACACTCACCCTGTAGGTGGGGCACAGATGCCTCTTAAGTCTGGGATCTGAAGTGTATGATCGAGACTCCAGTCAGGAACAATCTACACGTCACAGTCCTGAGACCTCAGGCCTAAGAACCTGAATGAAGATTTTCATGCTGCTGAGAAGCAGCATGGCTCAGTGGAAAGAGCATAGGCTTGGGAGTCAGAGGTCGTGGGTTCTAATCCTGGATATACCACTTATCAGCTGTGTGACTTTGGGCAAGTCATTGAACTTCTCTGTGTCTCAGTGACCTCATCTGTAAAATGGGGATTAAGACTGTGAGCCCCACGTGGGATAACCTTGTATCTACCTACAAGTAGATAATCTTGTATCTACCCCAGCGCTTAGAACAGTGCTTGGCACATAGTAAGTACTTAAATATGATAATTATTATTATTATAGTACTAGTAGTTTGCACAGCCCCATTCCCATTCTCTCCCCTCTGCCAGTCATGTTCCTGCTGAGACATGCTCCTGCAGTCAGCAAGAAGGTGGGCAGGAATGCAGCACATTGCAAAGTGACCATGAAGGTTTTCTATTTGCAAGGCCCATTTGCTGTCAAAAAGAATAATTTTTTATTATTCTTATCATTATTATTATTGTGTTTGTTAAGCTTACTGTGTGCCAAACACTGTGCTAAGCACTGGGGTGGATACAATACAGTCAGATCAGACACAGTCCTTTCCCATATGGGGCTCACAGTCTAAAAGGGAGGGGGAACATGTATTGGGTCACCAACTGGGTCACCTAAGAAGTTAAGTGACTTGCCCAAGGTCACACAGAAGGCCGTTGGTGGAACCAGGATTAGATCCCAGGTCTTTTTACTCCCAGTCCTGTGCTCCTTCCATTGCCAATGCTGTGCCATGAAGCACTAATCAGTCATTACTTTGGCAGCTGCTGCAGTCTTTGTCACCCAGGTAAGCCCATTATTTTTTAGAATTCCTATTGGGCCGATTGACCTCGTGGAGAGCCCTAGGTGTGTCTTACATCCAAAAGCTTCACTGTTGAAGTCCAGAAAGCAGGGTGTCCTGCTTCACAGATTAATGTCTGTTTCCCCTACTGCATCATAAGCTCCTTAAGGGCAGGGATCATGTCTACCAATGCTATTGAACTCTTCTAAGTGTTTAGTACCGTGCTCTGCACAATCAATGCTCAAAAAATGCAACTGATGGCTTGGGTGATTGTGTGACACCAGAGGTCTGGTGGGAAAAAACAGTGACAGTGACTATTCAGTAAGCTCATAATCAATACTATTACTACTACCCTATCCAGTGCCGCCTTCAATTGAAGAAAGAAGTGAGGTGAACAGCAAAGATGCTCAGGTGCGGAAAGTCACTCTCCAAGGCTTCCACGGGATGCATTGCTAGACTACCTGGAGTCCCTGTTGGGAGAAGTTTGTTAAATGTATTTTCTATACCCATTTTTCATCCATGATTTTCAAAGTCCTTTAGCAACTGTTCACTTAATTAGTCTTTTGAGTACCATGGGGAAGGGATGGTATAATCACCCCCATTTTACAGACAATGAGACTAAAGCCTGGAAAGTTAAATGACTCAGACAAGAAAACACGGTAATGAATCCACGGAAGAGTTAGACGTGCCAAAGCAGCATCCTGTTCTGAACACTAGCCCTGGTCATGCACACTGGTCCAATTTGTCTCTTCACTCTGCACTTCTTCAGTGCTGATCTGAGAATGGAGCTGCCTGTACAATCAGAAAAGCTGAATGCTCCCATCAACTTCACAGGAGAGTGGAACAAGGCTTGCTTCTTTATCTTATGTGAATGGCTACCAACTGCTGCTAATGAATGCCTATTTAAAGCTCTTAAATACCGTGGTACTAATAGATTGCTGCTTTCTCATCTGTGGGTAATTATACAGCCCTGGTAGATGGATCGCTGTGGCACAGCACATGAACGCTGTTCATAGGTAGACATAGAGGTAGAGGATGCTGGAAGAAAGAAAGCTCTTTCATCATTTATGATTTGATATCATACTTTACTGTGTCTTTCTATCTTCCAGGGACCATGACTTCAGAATTCTTGATGGCACCATTAGGCAGCTGTGCGGCACTCATTTTGAAACAAAAACGCTCATGCAGGAACACTAGAATTAACTGTGGAGAATACAAATTAGCTAACAGATTTATTTCTTACACTGACATAATAAACAAATATTGATGGTTTCCTGTGGTGTAATACATCCTTATTCATTGCTTCACATCTCACTCATAGCATCTTCATTTTCTCTTCAATGCCTCTAAATGGGTGATTCATCCTGCACTTCTTGAAATATTAGTCTGTTTACAGTCTTCAGAGAGCTAACAGATTGTGCATCGTTAAAATAGCAATGTGACGACTTGCACTGTATATTATTGTGCTATTCCCCATTATTTGCTTCTTTATTTGTCAAGGTTTTAAGGAAGGGAAGGAAATAAACAACATCAATTTTGTATTTAGCAATAATGTTTTGATTATGCATCTTGATATTGTCTTTTTAATAACTTTGAAGTTCTCAGATACACCCTGAATAGTTAAAAGCATGAACTGCAGCTTGTGTAAATCAAGATCCAATCACAAATCTATCTGTTGCATAAATACTTTAATCCTTCCAATGCATTTCACAGATGAGAAGTCAATTAAAATAGGATACAATCTCATCTCTGTCCGCTGACTATCCATCTTTTGGTTTAGCGTAATGAAGGGATTAGGGAAATATTTTCTCTTTCAGTATGAACTATTATTATGAATGAGCTTCTCATGCACATATAATTTGACAAACCCTAAATGCTAGAAATATTTACTACAGAGATCATGAATATAATCATTCCAATCTCCCAAGCCTGGACAGATAGAACTCCGATTAAGGTCACTAATACTAGTTTTACACATGGGTAATCCTATTAGAAAGAGATTCCAAAACCACAGAGTGTGTCAGAATGAGGAATAGGGCACAGAACTTGTGAATCCCGATCATCCAATCCGTCAGACATATATTGCTCCAATTTTTTAATGCAAAATGTTGATTGAGGAAATTCCGAGGACATCCCCATGCTTTACCTTTTTTCCCTCCTGTGTGTGATGATGATGATGATGACGACTATAGTATTTGTTATGAATTTACAAGGTATCAAGCACCGTTCTAAGTGCTGTGGTAGATGCAAGTTAATTAGGTCAGGCACAGTCACTGTGGGTTCACAAGGGGCTTACAGTCTAAAGAGGGGGAGAATGCGTATTGAAGCCCCATCTTACAGTTGAGGAAACTGAGCCACAGAGAAGTTGAGTAACTTGTCCAAGGCCAAACAGCAGGCAAATGGCAGAGCCAGGATTAGAACCTAGATCCTCTGACTCTCAGGCCCAGGCTCTTTCCACCAGGTCACGCTGCTTGGTGGTCCCTGGTGAATATCATTGCTTTCAATTATATCACTATATTTCACACATTCCACTCTGGTATTCATTGCAGCTCTTTCATTCATTTCAATGCACATTGAATGTGCATCTCTGAAAATATAATTTAGTTCAACATTTTAAGGTTGTTTGTGCTAATGCATAGCCAAAGGGCCTGATAATGCAGTCCTGCTGGGGCCATATTCTCATTAGAAAATTGTTTTGCCTTTAAAATGATGACAAGATTAGGCCTGATCTAGGTCAGAGCATTTCAGTCAAAACTGATCCTAAAGCAGTCATGGGCTTTATACACGTTTTTGAAGAGGCAGCTGTTGGTGATGACTAGCTGTGTATTCTCTAATAGTTGTGCTTGAAGAATAATCATAATTAATAATTGTGGTATTTAAGTTTCTACTATCTACCAGGCACTATATTATACCATAGTATATTGGACAAAGTCACTGTCTCATGTAGGGCTCTCAGTCTAAGGGAAAGGGTGAAGCAGCATGGCCTAGTGGCAAAAGCATGGGCTTGGGAGTCAGAGGTCGTGGGTTCTAATCCTGGCTCTGCCACTTGTCTTCTGTGTGACCTTGGACAAGTTGCTTCACTTCTCTTAGCCTCAGTTACTTCATCTGTAAAATGGGGGTTAAGACTGTGAACCCCACATGGGACAACCTGATTCTTGTATCCACCCCAGTACTTAGAACAGGGCTTGGCACATAGTAAATGCTTAACAAATACCATAATTATTATTATTATTATTACCCTAACACTTAGTACAATACCTGGCAGATAGTGTTTAATAAATACCATAAACCACCCCCTATGAATTCTAGCCCCATTTTTATAGACGAGGAAGCTGTGGTCTAAAGAAGTTAAGTGATTTGCCCAAGCGATAAAATTCACTCTGTGGGTACATATGTGGCTGAAAAGGCCAGTGGAACACTGATGGAACTGCTCAAGACGTCAGATGTGAAGTCTGTAGGGAGTCCAGGTTTCCCAGGTGTAAAGGTTGGCAAGCATTACAGCTCTGTTGACCTTCAGTTTGGCCTTGAGCCTATTTCTAAGCTCCTGCCCCTCTCTGACAGTCTCCCAAATGATGTACTGGACCACTTGCCTGTTGCTCCATTTCCTGCTTTTAGAACATATAGATTGCTGGGGAAGTTATTGCAGTTCAAAACTAAGAACTGTTTGCCTTGGAATGGTGAGGAGCCTGAGGAATCCTTCCATCTTCAGTGGCATTAATAGAGTACTTACTGTGTGCAGAGCATTATACTGAGCAAAAACTCCTCACTATTGGCTTCAAAGCTCTCCATCACCTTGCCCGCTCCTACCTCATCTCCCTTCTCACCTTCTACAGCCCAGTCCGCACACTCCACTCCTCTGCCGCTAACCTCCTCACTGTGCCTCATTCTCGCCAGTCCCGCCATTGACCCCTGGCCCATGTCCTACTTCTGGCTTGAAATGCCCTCCCGCCTCAAATCTGCTGAAGTAGCACACTTCCCCCCTTCAAAGTCCTACTGAAAACTCACCTTCTCCAGGAGGCCTTCCCAGACTAAGTCCTCCTTTTCCTCTGCTCCCCCTCCCTCCCCATTGCTCCACTTGCTCCTCCTGCTCTAACCCCTGCTTACCTTGCTCTATGCCTCATTTTTCTCACTAAGCTCCCCATTTGTCTCCCTACACTCTGTGCCTCTCTACCTGCCCTCTTTCTGCCTCTATCTCACACTCTCAAATCACCTCTCTCCCTTTAGAATATAAGAATATAAGCAATACATTTTCTGGGTCAGGGCCAATGAGCCAAGAAGCCCAACATTCTTCTGTTTCTGAGACTGAGAATATAGAGGGCTAAGAAGAACAATCTAATAATTGCCTTTGACATCCATTCATCTCTAAGCCCTCATTTCCCCTATCTGCCCTTCCATCCATATACCCCTGAAAAACTTGGATACTTACCCCAGCCTCCCAGCAGTTGGGTACATATCTTTATAATCTTCTATCTCCCCTATCTGTGATTTATTTTATTGTCTGTCTCCCCACTCAGACTAAGCACCTTGTGGATAGGGATCACTTCTATCATTATTATCAATATTATTATTATCGTTAATGTTTGTTATGTGCTTACTATGTGACAAGCTCTGTTCTAAGTGCAGGGAGTAGATACAAATTGAAGAGGTAGGACACAGACTCTGCCCCACTAGAGGTTCACTGCCTAAACAGAATGGAGAACAAGCAGTGAATCCTCATTTTGCAGATGAGAAAACTGAAGCAAGTAGAAGTTAAGTGACTTGACCAAGGTCACACAGGAAGCAAATGATGAAGGTGGGATTAGAACTCAGGTCCTCCAACTCCCAGGCCCATGTCCTTTTCACTTGTCTACATGGCTTTTCTACCAACTTTGCTAAACACTTAATATAGTGCTTTGCACACAATAAGCTTTCAATTAATACTATTGATTTATTTATTGATTGATTAAGGAAGCACTATTTAACATCCCTATTATTTCCCTCTAACATTCTTAACATCTCTCTTACCTCCTAATTTATTTTTAATGACACTTTATGATTTGAACATTATCTTGTATCTATCCCAGGACTTAGTATTAAGCACTTAACAGATATGCCTATGTGTCCAAAACAGCCTTAAATCTACTGCTATTTTCAATTTACAAACTTGCAAAGATAATAAAACAAATATGCTTACTACCCACTATATATATAAAAAATTTGCTTTTGTTTTGAGTTTACCACCTTCAGCTTCAATAGGTGTTCCTTTCATCTTGGTGTTGTGGATTTTGGTAAGATACCCATGTAAACTCAGTCCTTCCCTAATCTTCCAACCAACTAATCAGTGGGATTTATTGAGCTCTTACTGTGTGAAGAGCACTGTACTAGGTCCTTGGCCTTGTGCTAAATGCTTAGTACCTCGCCTGTCCTGTTCCCTTAAATGTTGGTATTTGTTAAGCGCTTACTATGTGCAGAGCACTGTTCTAAGTGCTGGGGTAAACACAGGGGAATCAGGTTGTCCCACGTGGGGCTCACAGTCTTAATCCCCATTTTACAGATGAGGGAACTGAGGCACAGAGAAGTTAAGTGACTTGCCCACAGTCACACAGCTGACAAGTGGCAGAGCTGGGATTTGAACTCATGAGCCCTGACTCCAAAGCCCGTGCTCTTTCCACTGCGCCATGCTGCTTCTTTGACCCTCTTCAAATTATCCCTCTTCAATGTAGTAAGAGATTCAATGGGATGTTGGCATTCATAGGAAAAATAATTAAAAAAAAACTGACATAGGCTAGCAAGGAAGTGTGGGAGATTGGAGACTGGAGGTATGGATGGTGAATTTGCGTTGGGAGGGAGATCAGGAAAACCAGGAAAGCTGCAGGAAACAGGAGTGGGGTAGAAGGGTTATTGAGTTAGGGAGGAGAGGTGAAAGGGTTACTTTCTTGGCAAATTCACAAAAGTGGAGCCCAGAGCTGCGATCATTTTGAGACAAGGGATTTCTGTTAGGCTGACTCTGAATATACCTTGCTACACCGCAGCTTGCTAATGTGAAGGCTTCAGTGAATCAATCAGTGGTATTTATCGAGCACTCACTGAGGGCAAACCACTGTACTAAGTGCTTGGCTTCCAGGATGGGAACTATTCCCTTCTTAAGCACAAAATAATTGCCACAGGAGTATGTTTGGTACCCAGATTAATATTGAACCTTTCTTTTATTTTTGTTTTAATTTTAAATGGTATTGGTTAAGCATTTACTATATATCAAGAACTGTACTAAGAGCTGGAATAGATACAAATTAACGAGGTTGGACGCAGTCCATGTCCCACATGGGGCTCAGAGTCTTAATCCCCATTTTACAGATGAGGTAACAGAAAAATTAAAAGACTTGCCCAAGGTCACTCAGCAGACAAGAAGCAGAGTGGGATTAGAACCCAGGTCCTTCTGACACTCAGGCCCAAGCTCTATCCACCAAGCCTCACTGTTTTCACATTTCCAACTCTGGGGCAAAACCAACTATTTCTGCTGGAAAAATCTGCTCCAAAATAACAATTATCCCAGGCTGAGTCAGCCTAGATGCTCTATAGCATTGGCATATAAACTCCAAAAAAGCTAGATCTATGTTTATGTTCATTCTGAAGAGCCTCCAGCACATATGGATACTTAAAAATTATGGAACTTTTCTTTTATGTGGGTGATTTTTATTCCATTTATTTAATAAATATTAGAGGAATCATTTTGTTTTATCCTTTTAAAAATGGGACCATTAGAGTAATCTGGTTTAGGAGCTCTCTTGGAATTATGTTCACTCAACGATCCTCCTCTTTGTATGCCAATTGTAGGGCCCAGATGCCAAGCTTCAGAAAACATTCTTCTGATCGCGGCATCTGACTCTTTGGCAGACATTTCTGACAATTGCCTTGGCAACCTGCAAGCTGCCTCTGGGTCTGCTGATGGCTTTTGTGACTGGTCAGGATTGCTCTCTTTGATTAATTTGTTTCTTTCTCCCATTTTTTATTAGCTTTCTCATCTGAGGGTTATTTTTACTACAAACCATTTGTAAGGAAAGTTGGCCCGATTTCTTCAATCTCAATGGAGCTTCTGTTCTAGTAGTCCCACATCATCACATAGGGTTTCGGCAAAAATCTGCTCTATGGACTCCGAGTTACACATAACATTAGATGTGTGTTACATAAATCTGTTTACTGGCTTTCAGGTCACTTGCTGATTTTAGAGCAGGCAGTGGGCAGCTTGCCTCTCTATTAAATTTGAGTGTTTTTTGTGAACATCTCAAATCTGTGCTCAGAGAGAAATCAATCCCACATTTGCCAAGTCAGCTGGCAGAAGGCAAATTTTTTTAAAGGAATTTTACACTGGAAATATGTGTTTTGAATCTGCAATGGATAAAACAAATGCCAATCACCAAGATAAGGTAAACTGTTCAATGCCTGTCATCTCTCCTACTTAGACTTGTGAGTTCCATGAGGGACAGGGATTGGTTCTGACCTGTTAATCTTGTATCTACCCCAGCACTTAGAACAGTTTTTGGCACATAATCACTTAAAAACTCCACATCATTATCATTATTATTACTATCAGTAGTAGTAATAATACTAGTAGTAGTGGTAGGAAGCTGAATTGACCATTGCATCTAGATAAAAGTGTTTTTGGAGGCAGAGTCCAGTTTCTTGCCACCTTCTCAGGGAACCATGACAACAGAGTATCTGCCTAAATGAAAGACAAACTACACCCAGGACTGCTGCCACTTTGAGAAAATGAAGGACCTTTGAAATTGATATTGCCACATACAGAGGATTACAAGGAGAGCTGTTTTGTTAACAATCTGGGCATGAGGGCACTGGTGAATAATTGCAAATGGAAAAGAAATTGTTCTCAGTTGGAGCAAAACAATGCTCTTCCCATTGGGCTTGACTGCTGCCAGATACTAAAACCAGTTGGGGTTTCCCTCATCCTCCCACTGCCTCGAGGAGAAGCTGCCACCTTTTGAAATCACAACAATGTCAGCCAAAGTTCCTGTTCAAAGAGGAGGCAGGCTTGGGGAGACCCCCAACTCTCCTGCTGCCACTCAGAAAAAGAACCCTAAATCCCTTGGGAATTCAAGAAAGTCAGGCATTGAATGTACTTGTACTGTTAAGACTATTTTGAACACTGAGTCCCCAGGACTTTAGGCTCCATTTGGTCTGCAAAGCCTCTTTGGACTGTTTGAACTGCTTCAAAGTTTCCAGACTTGTAGCTCTTGATTTGTTCTTATGGACTTTCTTCCCTGGCCTTCCTAGATTTTCTGAGTGTGATGACTCCCCTTTCTTCCCCAAACCTACCTCTTCACCTGACCATTTAGCTCATAGCTCTTTGAAGGTAGGGATGGTGACTACCAATTTTCATTCTATTTTCTCCAGTGAGTGGTACAGTGCTCTGAGCACATATTGTGCTTAATAAATAATTGATGAGAGTAAATACTTAGAAATTCCTAGCAAGTTACATACTCCCAAGCAACATCTATTGGGCCAATCAGGAACTAGGCCCAAGGTCACAAGCTCACTGGAAAACAAATGGGTATTTTGTGTAGTTCCTTGACCAAATTAATTTCACTCAGTCCTTGCTAACTTGAGAGAAAAGGAAGAAGAGGAAAATTGCTAGTTTGTTTGGTAGAAGATGGGGCTGTTGCTGTTTACATTATTCAAGACTTTGTGGTATCTATGTGATTTCTACAAAATCACATTGTGTTTTCCTTTAAAGTCATCACCAGCTCACCAGCCAATCAGTGGAATTCTTTAAGAGCTTACTGTACTGAGTGCTTGGAAAAGTACAATATAAGATGGTAGGCAGATATGATCCCTGCATACAGGGAGCTTATGGTCTACGGGGGAGACAGACATTAAAGTAAACTATAATGCTTGTGTTTTTTCTCTGCCAGGAGTAATTTTAGGATGTACACTTGAGTAGAGAAATCGTTGAATGAATATACCCGATCTTAATGATCTTTTTTGAAGAAGAGCTATAGATTTGTTTACCTTTCTGCCCAGTAAGTTACCGTTGGGTATAATTAGTGCCGGCTTCAGACAACCAGCAAGATAGGCAGCTGCCTCAGGTTGTAATGTCACAAGGAGCAGCCGTACCCCTCCCCAACCCTGGCCCCCATCTTTTACTTCTATTGTATGGTCCTTAACCCTGAAACAATCAATCAGTATTTTTTGAATGTCTACTGTGTATGAGCACCACATTAAATGCTGGGGAGAGTTCAGTTGCATTAGACAAAAAAGATTTCTGCCCCTAAGGATTGTACAACCAAGTGAGGGAGCCAGGCACAAAAATTACACACAGGAGGGAAGAAAAAGAAGGAAATATGAATAGAGATAGATGCTGGATGAAGGAGGGAGGAAAATGAAGAAAGGGAGGAGGAAAAGGAAGAAGAGGAAGAAGAGTGGGAAAGGAAAGAAAACAATTAGCAAAAAGTATCTGTTCTGTCTCCCATCAATCATTCATCCTATTTCCCCCACCTCCTGGAGGTGAGCTGCTTCTCTGGTTTTAGGTTTTAGGGCTGCTTCTCACCCCCACCCACAGCACTTATTTCCTCATTATGTAATTCATTTTAATGTCTGTCTCATCCACTGAACTGGAAACTCAGTGAAGTTAGGAATCAGGTCTGTTCCACAAAGGATTATCATCATTTTGAACTATGACCTGTTTAACCAGTGAAGTTCTCCAAAATTAACAGATAAACTGTCACTGTTTCTCACCACCTAATCTAAATGGCTTAAACGATGTTAGTGTCTGGCCTAGCAACAAGGGGGCAGAGCCAGGAAACAAAGAGATGGGATATTCCCTCAGGGGCTTCTCTGTCCCTCTCCACTGACACCAACTCTCCTGGACCCAACCCTCTGCCTCCTCTCTGTCTCCCTCCACAAACACCACCCCTTCCAAAGCCTCCTTTAGCTCCTCTCTATTCCCTAAAGAGGAAGAATAGATATATCCATCTTGTCTAGGTGAAGAAGCAATATGGCCTAATGACAATAGTACAGGCCTGGGAGTCAGAGGACCAAGAGGGGAATGATCTGGACAGGCACACCCCATCCTGAGGAGCCAGGACAGAGCTACTTCAGTTTTTCTGCTGCCTCTTCTCTGTCCAGATCATCAGCAGTAAGACCTCTCACCCCACACCACCTCAACCCCCAGGGATCCATAACAGTCGGTTTGGTTTTTTCTAGCTATTTCGTTGTGGAACATCTTGGGGTCCTCCACACACTATCAGTCTCCCAGGACTCTAGACACATTTCCTGGATAGAATAGAATCAGAAAAAAAACTTTAACAAATCTTAACCACTGACCTCCAAGGCAGTTTGTGAGATTTGCCTCACCAACCTTGTGAACCTGACCGCCCTCCACCCCGCATCTAGACTGAAACCTCACTGTGGGCAGGGATTGTCACTGTTTATTGTTCTACTGTACTTTCCCAAGTGCTTAGTACAGTGCTCTGCACACAGAAAGCACTCAATAAATACGATTAATCAAATGAATGACCCTGTGCTCTGTTGGCTGAAAGTTTGCCAAACTCACAGTGCTAAAGCTCAAGATAGCTTCCAGGCTGGAAAAACCTCTTCTTAGCCACTAGATGTGGGCTGAAGAGCTCCATTTTCCTCTTCTTCAATTTGTATCTGATTATCAGCAGATGTTCCAAATGTATCAGAGCCCATCTACAGGAACCAATCAGAAGTGATGGCTCATTAGTGGGTCATTAATCAACCCCTTCAACTGGCTGAAGGAAGATTAGAAAGGGGCACCCAGTCACTTCTGTAATCCAATCAAATGCACTTTGGGCAATTAGTACCTCCTTTGCCTCCTTTCTCTTCTCCAGAGGGGCACCCCTGTCATATACCCATTTTGTCTACTTGGAGAAGCAGTATGGACTAGTGGAAAGAACACAGGCCTTGGAGTCCAAGGATCTGGGTTCTAATCTCTTCTCAGCCAATTGCCTGCCATGTAGCACAGGGCAAGTCACAACTTCTTTGTACCTCAGTTTTCTCATCTGCAAATTGGGGATTCCATACTTGTTCTCCCTCCTATTTATGCTATGAGCCCCATATGTGACCTACCTCTACTTGTACCTATCCCATTCATTCATTCATTCAATAGTATTTATTGAGCGCTTACTATGTGCAGAACACTGTACTAAGCACTTGGAATGTACAATTCGGCAACAGATAGAGACAATCCCTGCCCAATGACGGGCTTAGAGTCTAATCGGGGGAGACAGACGGACAAAAACAAGACAACATAATCACGATAAATAGAATCAAGGGGTTGTACACCTCATTAACAAAGTAAATAGGGTAATAAGAATATATACAAATGAGCACAGTGCTGAGAGGAGGGGAAGGGAGAGGAGGAGGAGCAGAGGGAAAGGGGGCTTAACTGAGGGGAGGTGAAGGGGGG
Organism: Ornithorhynchus anatinus; assembly: GCF_004115215.2. Lineage (NCBI taxonomy): Eukaryota > Metazoa > Chordata > Mammalia > Monotremata > Ornithorhynchidae > Ornithorhynchus > Ornithorhynchus anatinus. Next base: position 99,427,411 of record NC_041749.1, read on the forward strand.
AAGGGGGACTGAGCAGAGGGCAGAGGGGGAACAGAGAGGGAGCAGAGAGGGAGCAGAGAGGGAGCAGAGGGAGCAGAGGGAAAAGGGGAAACTCAGTCTGGGAAGTCCTCTTGGAGGAGGTGAGATCTCAGTAGAGCTTTGAAGAGGGAGAGTTTGGCAGAGGTGAGGAGGGAGGGCACTTCAGGACAGCGGTAGGACGTGGGCCAGAGGTCGACGGTGGGATAGGTGTGAACGGGAGACAGTGAGTAGGTGAGCGTCAGAGGAGTGGAGTGTGCGGGGTGGGCAGTAGAAAGAGAGAAGGGAGGAGAGGTAGGAGGGGGCAAGGAGAGCCTTGAAGCCCAGAGTGAGACAGTTTTTGACGCATGTTAAGCACTTAATCAAACCAAATTTTTTTTTTTTTTACTTACTTTATTGTACTTTCCCAAGTGCTGGGTACAGTGCTCTGCATATACTAAGTACTCAGTAAAATAACATTGGTTGAGTGATTGATTGCTCTGAACAAAGTAAACATTCAATAAATACTATCAATGGGTTGATACTGAAAGTGATTTAAAATGCAAAAGAAGTGTTAAAACTTTGCTTACTGATAATCGTACTTCAAATAACAGAAGATTTAGTCCTGAGTACTTTGTTAGATTTCCAGTTCCCTACCTCACACAAGGGTACCAGCCCAGCCTGTTACTGTCCCTTACTCTGCTGCCCAGCCTCAAAATCAGCAAAACATTTTTGTTCCAGTCAAGTTGTTCCATTTCTGGTTGCTTGCCAGCTATTCATGTTGATTGCAAACTTGAATTACTTTAAATATGAAGAAATGTTTAATTTGGTTTACTGAGGCTCAACTTAAAAGGACAGAAAGCCGAGTTCAGAGAGACAGCTCTCTACCCCTCTGGGAGGGAGGGAAGAATAGTCAGGTACAATGAAAACTTGACTTGTGAGGAAAGTAAGAATCAATCCCTTCAATGCTCCTATAGTCTACTTGAGTCCAAAGCCAGTCTGGGAGTGTGGACATTGGAGATAATTGAGTTTTTCCATTTTTATTGAAATAGGCTTTAGGTTTTTTTCTATTTGTGCTTTGGATGGAAAAACTAACTGAGCCAAACAAGCCCCACTGTCTGAACACCAGAATTTTCTGGATAACTGGATCTGGGATATGAGAGGGTTTATTTCATGTATATGTCCTGACAAATGCTTATAATCACATTAGCTCACAAGGAGATCTATATAGTTCTCTTTCTTCATGAACTTGCAGGTGCTTTAGTTGTACAATTGTAGTCATTTCTCCTGTAATGTGTTTTCATTATCAAATGCAAGTAAGGAATAATGGTAGAAATAGGGGATGTTCTTCTCGCAACACAAATCTGTTTGGGTATAACACATTCCACAACACTAGATTCTACAAGAACATATTTTGCTGTTAGAACTGCAGTGGCTTTACAGTAAAATGCATTCCATAAAGTAGAATGTAGATTGTAAACTCATTGTGGACAAGGAATGTGTCTGCTATATTGTGTTGTACTCTTCCAAGTGCTTAGTACAGAGCCATGCACAAAGTACTCAATATATATGACTGATTGATTGGATATATTAGACCCCCATTTTTCATAAATTATCCACAACAACTTTTATAACATTTGAGGGGTTTCTTACTGTGCTCCTTGACACTGACTCCAAAATCACTTAGTGGCATAGAGTGCTCAAGGAGGACTGCAAATTGTTGTAAGATGAACCTATTATTCCTGCCCTTTCCCAACTTCATTTTTATATTGCTTTAAAGGGCAGTGGATTCTGGAATTAAACAATAAGATGAAACGTTTGTGTGATCCACAAACGTGGATCACAAAGGGAATGTGTCCGTTATATCATTGTGTTGTACTCTCCCAAGCGCTTAGTACAGTGCTCTGAACACAGTAAGTGCTAAGTAAATACGATTGATTGATGAGTCGTTTCAGGTCAGTGTTCTTCAAGTGAAGATTTTGCTCAAAAACAGTAGTTTAGCTCCCTATAGCTACTCCTGATTCCTCGAGTGGATAGAATTCTCTTCTCTCAAATGCAATCCCTAGTTTTGCACGTCAGTCACAATCAGTCCCTGTTAGAATCTACCTTGAACAACTGATGATCCTAAATGCTGGAGAGTACTTTGAGCCATCTTGGAAAATTAGTTTCTGCATGTGTGTGCTCATGTGTGCTCATGTGTGCTCATGTGTGCTCATGTGTGCTCACGCTGCTTAGAGAAGCAGCGTGGCTCACTGGAAAGAGCACGGGCTTTGGAGTCAGGGCTCATGAGTTCGAATCCCAGCTCTGCCACTTGTCGGCTGTGTGACTGTGGGCAAGTCACTTAACTTCTCTGTGCCTCAGTTCCCTCATCTGTAAAATGGGGATTAAGACTGTGAGCCCCATGTGGGACAACCTGATTCCCCTATGTCTACCCCAGCGCTTAGAACAGTGCTCGGCACATAGTAAGCGCTTAACAAATACCAACATTATTATTATTATTATTATTATTATGTGTGTCCGAGGGAGAAATGAGAACTAAACATACAGGTCTCTTTCCCTAGTTTACTTTCTTTATGCTTGGATTATATTTGGTAATCCACATTAGGTACTAATATCTTCCTCAATATACAGGGTATCTCTTTTGGCAGTCTATTGTCTAGTTGAGATCCTTTGGAGCAAAAATGCCAAAATACTAAAAACAACAACAACCTACCTCTTATACTAGTGTAAAGCATTAAGCTTTGTCAAATCGATGATAGTATTATTTTACTATTAAATGTCCAATGATGTTAGACCTAATTATATCCGCATATAGAAACATCAGTCCATCAGTGGCATTCATTGAGTGCTTATGGTGTGCAGAGCACTGTACTAAGTAAGCACTTGGGAGTGTAATATATAATAGATTTGGTGGACACATTCCCTGCCTACAAGGAGCTATACTCTGTGAAGGATCCATAAGATCATGAAAATAGAAGAAACATAAATTCTGAGTAAGGCCAATGGTTCATCTAGTCCAGCATCTGTCTCCAATAGAGGAATCATGTGATAGGTGACAGCTTTGACATTCATCCCACTATAGATAGGTCATCTAACAACCCTAATATCCCTGCACTTGGATTTGTACCCTTAATTCACCCCACCTTCAGCACGACACACATCCATATCCATAATTTATTTTAATGTCTATCGTCCCCTCTAGACTGTAATCTCCTGTGGGCAGGGAATGTTTCAACTAATTCTGTTATACTCTCACAAGCCCTTAGTAGAGTGCTCTGCGTAATGTAAGCACTCAATAACATTGATTAATTGATTTCCCTTTAATAACCCATTATGCACCGGCTGTCTATGATTCTGTACAAACTCCTCTTAAATTTGCTAGTATTTTTGGCACTTCCTAGGGGAAAAAATTGCATACATTTGCTACAGGGCATGTGAGGAAAATGTTATTTTTTCTTTCAAATTTACCACCTTTCCACTTGTTCTGGTTTTATGGAATTTGGTGATCAACAATTCAGGGTTCGCCTTGTCCATTCCCTCTGTGATTTTGAGAACTTACAATCATGTCCACTCTCAGCCTTCATGTTTTCTGTCTGAAGAATTCTAATGTTTTCATTCTCTCCTCATATAGATGGTCATTTGGTTTGTCATTTTCTATGCCAACTTGCCCGTCTCCTTCTTAAGCTGCAATAACCAGACATTTTCATAGTAGTCCATCTGTGGCCACATCATGGTTTTATGTGATAACACAATTGGGCCTTTTGTTTTGTTTTCTATCAAATTGTTGCTACTGTCAAGCATTTGGCTGGTCTTTATGGTTGCTGCCTCTCATAGGATCACTGACTCCAAGATCTATCTTGAGTCTTGACTGATTCCTCTGAGAGTGCAACTGTGTAATTTGTTCTTTGGATTATTTGTCCTTAGTGTGGTGAGCCCACAGCAAGCTGCCTTTTCAGTGACTGTTCATCATGAGCAGAAGCATGCAGACAGAGGCAGGCTGAGATGGAGAAAATAGCAAGCACTGAAGCAGCAGGAGAGCCGTACTTGAAAGCAGCAGAAGGCAGCAGCACTTGGAAGAAGAAAGAAGCAGCATTGCCAGAATGGGCTCCTTTGGCCACAGACTGGTATTGGACCCTTGGGTGGTTGAGTGAATGTATGTATGTGTCACTTGCTTCCACCTTGGTAAAACTAAGTAAAAACTTTCCACAGTAACTTTGGTGATCGAAGGTGTGGTTTGACTTTACTACATGTCACCGAGGTTTCCTCCCGATCCAGAAAGGTCACTGTCCGGGGGCTTGTGACACTTAGATGCATTATCTTACACTTAATTACAATAAGAGTCATGTTACATTCCTTGTTAGATTCTAACCCCTCAACTATACGAAAACATCTCGCTCGTGATCCCTATTAGGTCTATGTGAGGGCTTGGTGTTGCTAGAATCAAGTGATGACCATAAACGGAGGTGTCAGGTGACCCAAAACTTCACAGAGGCCTTCCACCAACCCTCCACTCCTGTGGTGACAGGGTTTTGTGCCACAATATCAAGCACAAAAGGTGGGATAGGTGAGGCTGATTCCTGAGTAGCTGGGACCCTGTGGCATGGAGGCTTGGAAGCACACAATTTCCTTCTGCCCAGTCTCTGCTCCTGAAAAATCTCAGGCTCCACACGGCAATATCATCTAAGGTGGTTGGGACCTTAGCTCTCAGGAGCTCCTTGACTAGGGCCTTTAGTGGACTGGAATCCTGAAGGGACTTGGAGCCTTCCTTTTATCTTGGGTCTCTCTTTTCTAATCTCCAAAGACATTATGTTTTGGGGAATCCTGACAGAGTGCTTGCTGAAAAATGCTTCACATCTCCTCCAAAAGGGCTTCCCCAACTAAGCCTTAATTTCGCCTATTCCCTCTCCTTTCTGCATCATCCTTGCCCTTGGATTTGTACCCTTTAAGCAATATTCAACTCACCCTCAGCTCCGCCACTTCTCAGCTGTGTGACTTTGGGCAAATCACTTAACTTCTCTGTGCCTCAGTTACCACATTTGTAAAATGGGGATTAAGACTTTGAAACCCACGTGGGGCAACTTGATTATCTTGTATCTACCCTAGCACTTAGAACAGTGCCTGGCACATAGTAAGTGCTTAACAAATACCATTATTATTATTATATAAATATGTTTAGTCAGGTTGCAAAGTACTCCCTATCAACATTTTCTATACTAATAAATACCAACAGTATTATTATTGTTAAGCATTTACTATGTGCCAAGCACTGTTCTAAGCACTGGGGTAGATACAGGGTAATCAGGTTGTCCCACGTGAGGCTCACAGTTAATCCCCATTTTACAGATGAGGTAACTGAGGCACAGAGAAGTTGTGACTTGCCCACAGTCACACAGCTGACAAGTGGCAGAGCAGGGATTCGAACTCATGACCTCTGACTCCCAAGTCCGTGCTCTTTCCACTGAGCCACGCTGCTTCTCAATACTAAATACTAAATACATTGAGTTAAGTCAGTTGAGATCAAATATGTCTCAAGTACCTATTCTCTTTTTCCAAAGACTGTGTCTTCTAACTCATCTTTGGCATGGTAAGCATCAAGTGTTTTCAATTTCATATAAATCACTATTGGCATAAGAATGGTCTGTAAAAATATCCAGGAAGCAGGTGTTCCATTTTGTGAATTTCCAAACCAGTTCCCAGATTCATTTTTCTATATTAGTGCCTGAATGCTGGAAATCATGGAAGGGTCAGAAACCTATGAAAGGGAAAGGTCTTATTTCTTGGCATTAATTACAATAATAAATCTCCTACAGTGCAAGTTCAATAACCAATCTAGAAGTCTTAGTCTCACTTGCCCTTCCTAACCCTGTGTCACTGATTTTATACTATTGTCCTCAGTTGGAACAGACAAAGGTAAACATAGCTAGCTGGAATTAAACCGATAGAAGAAATGGTACAGAATATTTATTTAAGTAAATCTAAAGCAGCTTTCTGACTTGATCTGTTTACGAAAGGGAGAGGAAAGAACTGGGAGCCACCAATCAATCATCAATCAATTGTATTTTTGAGCACTTACTGTGTGCAGGGCACTGTCCTAAGTGCTTGGGAGAGTATACCACAACAATATAACAGATACATTCCCTGCCCACATTAAGCTTACAGTCTAGAGGTGAAAATACTGTTCATCATTTCCATTTCTAGATCCAGCCCAGAAATAACAAAATGATTCAAATGGTCCTTTCATCCTTTTTCCCTAAGTGTTGGAAGAGATGATGATGATGTAAGCAATCATATGAATGCCTGATATGGAATTGGGAATCAAACCCCCTCTAGATATGGGTGAAACCAATCCTGAGTAACCCAACCATCAGAGTGCAGTTCCAAAGCCTTGCACAGTAGAAGGGATCCTGGTCTGGCCTAGGGAAGAGAAAGAGAGAGTTGTGGATATTGGAAGTGCTTGTTGTGGGAGCTGGGGCAACAGTTCTTTTGGAACACTCTCTGGCACCACTATTTTTTTTTTTAAAGAGGAAGTGGAGAAGGAGGAAGCCTAGTTGGAGGAATTTCACCCATTTACAAATTCTGGTCAAGAAATAGATGATTCACCACTCTCCCAAACTCTAAACCAACCTAAGAAGGCAGCCCTATTTTCTTGCTGTCTGGTTTTTGTTTTTTTTTTATCAGAGAATGAAAAAAAAATATTAGGGAACCCCAGAAATAAGAGAAGTTCCTGAAAAGCTTTGGGAGTTTAGTAGCATAACAGATAAGAAATTATCGACCTTGCTCACATTTTGGTCATTCTGACAGAACATTAAGCCTTTTCTCCATTGTAGTGACTTACAGTTTCTCTACTCCCATCAGCCCAATTAGCAGAATATACTGTTGATGTAGTTGTAGTTGGCTTCACATGGTTGAGCAAAGAAAAGATTATTCAGGAATTGTGACAGTTTTGAATCATGCACAAAAAATAGCTAGGCTTGGTGTGGACAGACCATTGCTTGGCCAACAAAAACTGCTGTGCTTTTTGCATTTGTGTGTATATATATATATATATATATATATATATATATATATATATATATATACACTATTTGTAAGACACTTATTATGTTCCAGGCATTGTACTAAGCACTGGAGTAGATACAAGTTAATGAGGTTGGACACAGTCCATGTCCCACGTGGTAGGGCTCAGGGTTTAAATCCTTTTGCCTTTTACAGAAGGCGACAGACACAGATAAATTAAGTGATTGTCCAAGGTCACACAGCTGACATATGGCAGACCTGGGATTAGAACTCAGGACTTCAGATTCCCAGGCCCTGCTCTTTCCACTAGGCTACCCTGCATCTCACAAGAGCTATATATAAATACCCAGAGCTATCCAAATCAACTAGTAGGCACCTATCCTGTCCACTCAGAAATTCAATAAAATTTAATGTCAAGATTAAACCTTTATAAAGATTAAACCTTATCTCACCCTTGTTTCTTCAAATAATTAAAATTGCATGAGCTATTTACAGGGATGATAAATGGTCATACTAAGAGCAAACAGAACAATGGAAAACAGGAAGATTGGAGAGGTGAGAAATCATATGATAAAAACTGGGATTAAAAAAATGAAGAGACATCTCTCCTGCCTCTATCACTGGCACTTCTTATTCTTGGACAGTAGTTTCATTTATTTCCTGATCAGGTCAATTTAGAATATATTTAAGACTAGTGACCTACATATAAAACTTGTCACTAGGGGAATCATTGATTTTGAAGTAAAGCGTCATTCTCAGCCTTTGTGAAAGAGACTTAAAGACACATTGAGAGATACATTGCCTGTCTACTTTTATGTTGCACCTTAAAACTAGCTCAAATAAAACCTTTTTTGCAGACTACCAATTTAAAACATACTGCACAGAGAATGATCTGTGTGAGAACTGGGGTGAAGCTGCACCCACATATCATGTGGTATAAGCTTGGGATACCTTGAAAGAAAGTCCTGTGTACTTGTATTTGATGCCTGAAAAACCAGCAGATAAAGAATGATCCCAAACTACCATTTATTAGCTTACTACATATGGGTCTAGAGGCCAAATGGTTCTTAACAGTAGATGTACGATGTGTAGCCTGACCCATACCTAGAAAATAACAGTGGTGTGATTTCAACTTTGAGAATTGGTTCCATTAAAACATTACCTCTGGGTACCAATTTGCTAAGAAAGTATAAATACCTGAATGTAAAATTGGATCCATAACCCCATGTGGTATGTCTTTAGGGGCTGTAAGGGCAAGGTGGAATAGTGCTTGGATGGAGCCACTACTCTCAAGGGATTGGTACTGAAAGCTTTGCTTCCATTGATTTGGGAATAGGATGGATGACCATAGCTGACCAGTTGAAACTGATCAGAGGTGGATTGTGTGTTTCCTCTTCCACTGTATTCCACCAGCTCCCCTTTGATTTTTTTTGTTGTTGTTCAGAGGCCTTCTTTTGAGCAGCTGCCTTCTTTTTGTGTTTTTACTTTTTCCTTTTTTCCATCAACTGTTCTTCCTTTTCTTGCACTAAATCCCTGCTTAATTTCCCTTCAACGTCTCTGGTAACTTTAGCTTCCTATTCTCTCGTGTGTAAAGTGCATGAGGGAAGAGGCAGGGGAGGTGGAGGAGTTGAGTTAAGAGGCTTCAGTCTAGCTGCAGCATGAAGGGATAGGTCCAGCCTATTGCACTATCATCATCTTCTACACCTACTAGTAAATAGTAAGTATAATATATACTATGTATAATAGTATAAGAGATACTATTGATTATGATGATAATAATTATATTTTAAGTGCTCACTATGTGCCAGGCACTGTACTAAGTGCTGGGGTGGATACAAGCAAATTGGGTTGGGCATAGTCCCTGTGCCATTTGGGGCTCACAGTCTCAATCCCCATTTTACAGATGAGGTAACAGAGGCATAGAGAAATGAAGTGACTTGCCCAAGGTCACAGAGCAGACAAGTGGCAGAGCAGGGATGAAAACCCATGATCTTCTGACTCCCAGGCCCATGCTTTATCCAGTACACCCTGCTGCTCTATCCACTATGCCATGATGATAATGAAAAGGACAGTGATGACAATAATGTATATACTCTCAGTGAGCAGTACTTCTACTTGGACAGCACACAGAGTTTGGAATTCCAACTGGTCAGGGGAACAATGTGATCAAGAAGGCTATGAATCTTCAGAACAGAATTTCCTCCTCCATCTTCCTTCTCCCTGCAACAAAATGGAACTTCATTTGAAAGTGACTCCGTTGCCAGGTGTTGGTATGGCTTACCAGGATCTAAAATTTGAATCACCCTACGCAATGTGGATTTATATCCCCTTCAAAAGAGAGATGTGAAATCAACAAAACATATGTTTCATGCTAGGAATGTGCATATAGTACTCTTCTAGCAATGGGTTGTCACTATGTATAGTTTTGAATATAATTGGATGCCAGTCTAAGAAAAAAGCAGAGAAAACATGGCAAGAAGGAAGCATGTTATACTTAGAATAAGACAGCATGTGTGTGAACTGGCCCAGATATGTTCAAACCAAAGATATGTGAGGAAATATTAAGTCAGTTTCTATTCACTCTAGGATTGTTGGTGATGGTTCAATTCTCCTTTGATGTGACAAACACTAAGAGGGAAGTCTCTCATCCCACTATCTGCCTATCTGAAAAAGATCACTCAGTAGTGTTTATTGATCACTTACTGTGTGTGGATCACCATATTAAGCACGTGAGAAGTAATAATGCAATAGAGTTGGTAGACATGATCCTTACCCACAAGAAGCTTACAGTCTAAAGAGGGAGAAAGACATCAAAAATTATATAGAGAAAATAGAGTGAAAGACATGCAGATATGTGATGTTGGGCTGGGATGAGGTGAATACCATGTGTTTAAGGGATACAGATCAAAGTGCATACACAGTACAGAGTAGAGTGCTGGTAGGGGAAATGAGGTCTTAGTTGATTATAGGTGGGTATTGAAGGTAGGGATAGAGGTGTTCTCTCTCTCATTCAACCCACATATTCCATCCGTCACCAAATTCTGACAGTGCTACCTATACAACATTGCTAAAGTCTGCCCTTTCCTCTTTATCCAAACTGCTGAAACACTGATCCAAGAACTTATCCTATCCTGCCTTGCCTGCTTGTTGAATCTTCCTCCTCACTGACCTCCCTGCTTCCTGTCTCTCCCAGTTCCAGTCTATACTTCGCTCTGCTGCATGGATCATTTTTCTAAAAAACACTTTCAATCCATGTCTCCCTCCTCCTCAAGAGAACCTCCAATGGTTATCCATCCACTCCTGCATCAAATAGACATTCTTTACATTGACTTTAAAGCACTCACTCAACTCACCCCCTCCTGGTTTACCTCACTGATCTACTACATCCTGCCCACATTATGGTCCTCTAGCTCCAGCTTATTCACTGTGCCCTGATTTCATCTATCTCATCACCAACCCCTTTCATCCTCCACCTGGCCTGGAGCTCTCTCCCCCTCCATATATGCCAAATCACCACTCTTTCCCACCTTCAGAGCATTATTAAGGTCACATTTCCTAGAGCCCTTCCCCAATTAAGTCCTCTTTGCCCCTGTTCCCTCTCCCTCTGCATCATCTATACACTTGAATCTGTGACTTTTTGGGCATTTACTATTCATCTCACCCTCAACCCCACAGAACTTACATATATATCTACAGATTATATATTATCAATTATTTATTTATATTAATGTCTGTCTCCCCCTCTGGACAGAAAGCTCACTGTGGTCAGGAACTTTTTTGCCAACTCTGGTGTACTATATCCTCCCAAGAGCTTAGTACAATGATCTGCACATAATAAACACTTAAATACCATTTATGACACATAGTAAACACTTGATAAATACTATTACTTATGATGATGATGTTCTGTTGGATAAGAAGGAGGGAATTCCAGATAAGGAGGTTGTCAAGGGGTCAGCTGTGGGATAAATGACATCAAGGTTCAGCGGATAGGTTGATGCTAGATAAGCAAAGTGTGTTGGTTGGGTTGTAGTAAGATCATCAAGGTAAGGTAGTGTTACGAGCCCCCATTTCCTACCAACTGGACCTTCCTGGACCGGGGGAACCTCAGTGACACAAAGTAGAAGTCAAACCACACCTCTAATCACCATGGTTAATGTGTAAAATTTTTTATTTAGCTTTACCAATGTGCAAGGGAGTGACACATACATACATACACTCACTCCACCACCCAAGGGCCCAATACCAGTCTATGGTCAAAGGACCCCAATCTGCCAAAGCTTCTTCTTGCTGCTTCCAAGTGTTGCTGCCTTCTGCTGCTTTCAAGTACTCCTCTCCTGCTTCTCCAGTGCTTACTTCTCTCTGTTTCTCAGCATGCCTCTGTATTGCTTCTCAGGATGCCTCTACTACTCCTCCTCACCCCCATTGCATGCTACCTCCCAGTCTCCTTTTTCAGGTGTGCCCTTTTGCAAGCCTCCAAGCAACCACCTTTTATCTGCCTTAGGCATGGCAGCTGTGGCTCTACAAGCAGTCACTGATTGGGTCCAGGCCCATTACTGGGCAGAACAGGGAGAAAAAGCCCTGCCTCCCTCCATGCTTCACCCCTAAAGGCCCAAAATCACCTGCCTCAAATAATAATAATAATAACAATAGTAATAATAATGGTATTTGTTAAGCACTTACTATGCACTGAGATCTGTTCTAAGCACTGGGGTTGATGCAGGGAAATCAGATTGTCCCACGTGGGGCTCACATTTTATATAGTGCCTCATTGCCTTTGCAAAAGTCTTTTCCTTGTTGTTTTTTGTGGAATCACAAGCAGTCACTGACAAGGCAGCTTGTTGTGGGCTCACCACAGGTATGAGGGGAAAGCTGATTGAGTGCCTTAAAGATTATGGTAAATTGTTTCTGTTTGATAGGGAGGTGGAAGGGCAACCAGTGGAGGTTTTTGAAAAGTGGAGAGATATGGACTAAGCATTTTTTTTTTAAAAATGACCAGGGCAGCAGAGTGAAGTAAGGATTGGAGAGGAGAGAGACAGGTGGCAGGGAAGTCAGGGAGAAGGCTGTGGAAGGATAGGTTAAGTGTTTCATTCATTCACTCACTCAATTGTATTTATTTACAACAATGTTGGCATTTGTTAAGCGCTTACTATGTGCCAAGCACTGTTCTAAGCACTGGGGTAGACACAGGGGAAGCAGGATGTCCCATGTGGGGCTCACAGTCTTAATCCCCATTTTACAGATGAGGTAACTGAGGCACAGAGAAGTTAAGTGACTTGCCCATGGTCACACAGCTGACAAGTGGCAGAGCTGGGATTTGAACTCATGACCTCTGACTCCAAAGCCCATGCTCTTTTCACTGAGCCGGTATTTAGTCCTTACTGGGTGCAGAACACTGTAATAAGTGCTTGAAAAGTATCATTTGGCAACAAATAGGGACAATCCCCACCCAACAATAGGCTCAAAGTCTAGAATGGGGGAGACAGGCAACAAAACAAAGCAAGTAGACAGGCATCAAATAGTATCAATATAAATAAAATAATTATAGATGTATACACATCATTAATAAAATAAATAGAATAATAAATATGTACATGTATACACAAGTACTGTGGATATATAAAAGTGGAGAGATATGGACTAAGCATTTTTTTTAGAAATATGATCAGGGCAGCAGAGTGAAGTAAGGATTGGAGAGGGGAGAGAAAGGAGGCGGGAGGTCAGGGAGGAGGCTGTGGCATAGCAAAGGCAGGATAGGATAAGTGCTTGGCTCAGTGTAGTAGCAGTTTGGATAGAGAAGAAAGAAAAGATTCTAGAGATGTTGTGAAAGTAGAACCAACAGGATTTGGTGACAGATTGAATATGTGGGTTGAATGAGAGAAATGAATGGAGGATAAGATTATGAGTTTGTGGGATAGGGAGGCTGGTGGTTCTTTCTACAGTGATAGGAAACTCCAGGGAAGGACAGGGATTTGGGTTGGAAGATGAGGAGCTCTGTTCAGGGAGTTCATGGATCTCCTGAAGGCTTCAGTATTGTCTTATCTCAAGTGTATTTTTCAGGACTATGAATTTCTAAGTGGTAGAAAATAGAATCAAGGAGAACAGTGGGAATTTTGGTAGACTATTTGTTGACAATGGTCCCTCAAACTTCATACAAAATTGAAGAACTATACAACTGTTGTGGGGCTCAACCTGCTTTGAGGCTGTAAGATCTGTATTGACCAGGGAAGGCACACCCAGCTCCTTAAGCATCAACTACCAAATATACTTGAAAGCAAATGGCAGCTCAAGATTACCATTACCAAGGTCTTAGATGCAGTCAACTCATCGACTTGTAATAATACCCATCATAACCCAGCTTCACTGGGTGGGATATGTGAGAAGAATGAGTGACAGAGGGATTCCCAAGTGACCACTTTATGGTGAACTGAAAGGGAGCATAGACAAGCAGGGGAACCAGAACATACATTTTTAAGAAATAGTGAAGTATACTTCCAAACAATATGATTGAGTTGAGGTAGCAAACTAACCATCCTGGCCTATGGTAATTAGAAGAATATTTGCTCTCATGAGCAGCTTAGAGAAGGTGGGAAGAGCAAGAGATAATAATAATAATAATTGTGGTATTTAAGCACTTACTTTGTGCCAAGGATAGTACTAAGCACTGGGGTAGATACAAAGTAATTGAGTTGATCACAGTCCCTGTCCCATGGAGGGCTCACTTTCTTAATCCCCAATTTTACAGATGAGGTAACTGAGGTACCGAGAAGTGAAGTGACTTGTTCAAGTTCACACAGCAGACAGGTAGTGGAGCTGGGATTAGAACCCAGGTCCTTCTGACTTCCAGACCTATTCTCTAGCCACTGGGCTATGCTGATTCAAGGTGGGAAGAAGGCCCAAGGTAGGGAGAGGAAAAGAGAGGAGAAACCTTTCATCAGTCACAGGGATTTGAGAAGAGCAACGGGTACTGCAGGTAGCAAGTCCTTGCATGCACATCGTGTGGCATCGTTTATCAGTCATGAATTAATATTTTCAGCTACACCAATAGTCAACTACTCAATCAGTAGTATCTACTGTGCTCCTATCGTATGTAGAGTATCTCTTGAAAATGTACAATAGAGAATGTACAATAGAGAAGCAGCAGTTTTCTCTATTGTACAAATGTACAATAGAGAAGCAGTGTGGCTCAGTGGAAAGGGCACGGGCTTTGGAGTCAGAGGGCATGGGTTCAAATCCTGGCTCGGCCACTTGTCAGCTGTGTGACTGTGGGCAAGTCACTTAACTTCTCTGTGCCTCAGTTCCCTCATCTGTAAAATGGGGATTAAGACTGTGAGCCCCACATGGGACAACCTGATTCCCCTGTGTCTACCCCAGGGCTTAAAACAGTGCTCTGCACATAGTAAGTGCTTAAAAAATACCAACATTATTATTACAATAGATTTAGCAACGTGGCTTAGCGGAAAGAGCACGGGCTTGGGAGTAAGCGGTCATGGGTTCTAATCCTGATTCTGCCACTTGTCAGGTGTGTAATTTGGGCAAGTCACTTTCAGTTACCTCATCTGTAAAATGGGGATTAAGACTGTGAGCTCCAAGTGGGACAACCCATTAACCTTGTATCTATTCCAGTGCTTAAAAGAGTGCTTGGCACATAGTAAGTGTTTAACAAATACCATCATTATCATTATTATTATTATTGTTATTAGCAGACATGGTCTAGGAGCTAATGATATAGAATGGAAGACAGACACTGTCTCTGGTAGCATTGTCTTTGAAAACCAAGGATATAAAATATAAAATTAAGCAGATGAAAGAATGATCATATTTCTGAAAAATTAGTAATAACAATAATTGTGGTATTTGTTAAGTGCTTACTACATGCCAGGCACCGATCTAAGTGCTGGGTGGATACAAGCAAATCAGGTTGGACACAATCCCTGCCCCGCATGGGGCTCACAGATGAGATAAATGAGGCACAGGGAAGTTAAGTGACTTGCCCATGGTCACACAGCAGACAAGTATTGGAGTTAGGATTCTAACCTAGGTCCTTCTGACTCCCAGACCTGTGCTCTATAATAAAAAGCCTGGTGAATGGAAAAAAAAAGCAACCACCCTAGGATAGGAATCTTAAGGATAATTGAGTGCAGCATTTCAGAAATTGTAGGACAGATATAATAACAGCACAACAGGAATAGAAGTGACAAGCCAAAGGAAGCCAGAACAGATTCAGCAGAAAATTAGGAGATCTGTTGAGAAAGAGAAGAAAGGTGCCTGGAATATCTTTTAAAGGAATGATGAGGAAAAAAATAGAGGTCAGTGTGAACTAAGACTATTATAGAAGAAGAAAAAAATTGGGTAGTGAAATCCACTGTCCTTTAAAATAGGAATTTAATTGTAGTATTTATCCTTTGATACTGTGTATCTGGAAAAACACCACCACCCATAAACCCTCAAGGATTAATGGCTTCTGTACAGTGCACTAAGGTGCAGTATGTTTACAATGTTGACATACAAACATAATGTTGACAAGTTAACACAATAAAGCTATCAAATAATATTCCACGGATTGGAGACACTTCCACCACCAGTAGTGGATGAATTGAAGTAATGACTATGGTGACTATCACTGTGTAATTGTGGAACACAAAATGCTTCCTTGGAGCATTAAACTTGCTCTTAATTAAATCCATGAAGTAGACAGAAAATACGTTAGATTCAAAAGAGGAAGTCATTACTTCTAATATAAAGGATATTGTATTTGGACCTGAATAAAAAAAAAATGAAAGACACATTAAAATGACATAGTTTTGTCTTTCTGAATTTGAAGATGATTCTCCTTACCGTACAAATGAGGCTGATAAAATCAATGCATGACCGGAATTTCCCTTTGTAAAACATATTAATATTTCACTCAGGGACAATTGTTTACACATCTAAGTGGCATTCTCTAAAATTATCTTCCTGATCAGTCTTTCACCGTGCAAATCATTCCATGTTCTATAAAAGTCAATAACCAATTACTATAAAAGAATATGTGACTTCTGATAATAAGGTAAAAATCACAAAATGGGAAATAATCCATCGGATGTGGGATTGGATAATAGTTTCTTAAACTAATAAATGTGGATTATTTTGATAATTGCTGCTCTGTCATTTGTCTGCTGGCTGACCTTGGACAAGCTATTTAAGGTCTTTCTGTGCCTCAGAGTCTCTCAGTCTCTTCATCTGCAAAATGGGGATTCAATATCTTTTTTCCCTTCTACTTAGACTGGGAGTCCCTTTTGGGACAGAGACTGTGTCCAACCCGATTATATTGTATCTACCCCAGTGCTTAGTTCAGAGTTGGAACACAGTAAATGCCTAACAAACAACACAATTATTATTACTACTATTAGTAGTAGTAGTATCAGTGAACTATTTCTTCAGAATGTTTGCTTTGAGCCAGTTTGTTAATCTGTGGAGAAGGGATAGGGATTCTTCTGTTTGGTGAATTCCCCCAAGATTGACTGTTTTTGAGGTAGCTTATCAAAGCGACTATACCTTTTCTCCAGTCTACTAAAGCTAGGTTTAGGCACTGCTAGTGTAGAGGTGGATGGGAGTGGGGAAAAGGCAGGGTGGGACTCCTTCTATGACCAAGTCAGGGGCAAGCAGAAGGGGCTTCAGAGAGGTTCTTTTGGATTTTGGACCTGTTCCCCTTTTCCTCGGCTGGGGACAGAGCTGAGGCTCTGGTACAAGACAAGTGGCAACAAGTATGACTTGATTTAGACATTGGGTTGCATCCAAACTTCTTTTCCCCACCTATTCCTTTCCTCCCACATGGAATGGGAAGAAGATGGGGGTGGTAGTCCAGAGACCTAGGAAACAGAGTATCTGCTGCATGAGAAGGAACATACAGTGGATGCCGAGTCTCCACCATACCCACACTGGCTTCTGAACCAGTTTGTCTCAGCTCAGATACCAGCTATAGCATCTAGACTGCCCCCACTCCCCCCTGGAAAAACACACACAGTTTTTGCTTTTGCTATGGAAAATTCATGGTACTGGAGTGAGGGTATCTGGGAAATAGAGTGTTTACTGCCATGACACATGAAGCAAGATACAGTGAGTGCTGAGAGGCCACCATACTCACCCTCCCACATTCAAAACCAGAGGGGATTAAGTCATTTTGGCAGGGGATTCAACAAGTAGATTTCTCACCAATCAGATCATGTTGAACATTCAAATGGCAGATTTGACCAACACTCAGATACTGCCTGGGGGAAACCAATCTGAAGAAGCAGTTGAGTGGCAGATTATACACAAATGTTTCAATCAATCAATTGGATTTATTGAGCACTTACTGTGTGCAATTCACCGTACTAAGCACTTGGGAAAGTACAATATATATATATGTTGTTGTATTGTATTGTTATACAATAAAACAGACAGATTCTCTGTCCAGAATGAGCTTAAAGTCTAGAGGGGGAGACAGACATTAATATAAATAATTAAATTACAAATAGTGATTTAATAAGTACGAATAAGTACTGTGGGGCTGGGGAGGTGGTGAATGAAGGTCACAAATCAAGGTGACACAGAAGAGAGTGGGAGAAAAGGAAATGAGGGCTTAGTCAGGGAAGGACTCTTGCAAGAGACGTGCCTTCAATAAGGCTTTGAAGGTGGGGAGAATAATTGTCTGATATGAAGAGGGAGGGCATTCCAGGCTAGAGGCAGGATATGGGCTAGAGGTCGGAGCTGAGATAAATGAGATTAAGGTACCTTTAGGAGGTTGGCATTAGAGGAGCAAAGGGTGCAGGCTGGGTTGTAGTAGGGAAGTAGGAGGGGACAAGGTGATTGACTGATTTAAAGCCAATGTGAGGAGTTTTTGTTTGATGCAGTGGTGGATGGGCAACCACTGGAGGCTCTTGAGGAGTGGTGAAACTTGGCCTGAACGTTTTTGTAGAAAAATGATCCTGGCAGCAGAGTGAAGTATGAGCTGGCATGAGGAGAGAGGAGGAAGGGAGGTCAGCAGGGAGGCTGATATAATAATCAAGGCGAGATAGGTAAGTGCTTGGATTAATATGGTAGCTGTTTGGAAGGAGAGGAAAGGGCAGATTTTTAATGATGTTGTGAAGGTTGAATTGAGAGGATTTAGTGACAGATTGAATGAGAGTGATGAGTCAAGGATAATAGATTGTGGTATTTGTTAAGCGCTTACTATGTGCAAAGCACTGTTCTAAGCGCTGGGGGATACAAGGTGATCAGGTTGTCCCACTTGGGGCTCACAGTTTTTTGTTTTTGTTTTTTTTTACCCCCATTTGACAAAGGTAACTGAGGCACAGAGAAGTGAAGTGACTTGCCCACAGTCACACAGTTGACAAGTGGCAGAGGGGGGATTCGAACCCGTGATCTCTGACACCCAAGCCCACGCTCTTTCCACTGAGCCACACTGCTTCCCTTATGGTTATGGGCTTGTGAGACAGAAAGGATGGTAGTGCTATCTACAGTGATGGGAAAGTCAGTGGAGGGCAGAATTTGGTTGTGAAGATTAGGAGTTCTATTTTGGTTAGGTTAAGTTTGAAATGACAGTAGAACATCCAAGTAGAGATGTCTTGAAGGCAGGAGGAAATGTGAGACTGCAGAGATCAGGGCTGGAGATGTAGATTTGGGAATCATCCACATAGAGGTGGTAGTTGAAGCCATGGGAGAGAATGAGTTCTACAAGGGAATGGGTGTAGATGGAGAGTGGAAGGAGACTCAAAACTGAGCCTTGAGGAACAACTGCAGTTAAGGGGTGGAAGGCAGAGGAGGAGCCTGTAAAAGAAACTGAGAATGGCTGGCCAGAAAGATAGGAAGAGAACCAGGAGACGACCATGTCAATGAAGTCTAGGTTGGATAATGTTTCCAGAAGAAGAGGTTGGTCGACATTATTGAAGACCACTTTGAGGTCGAGGAAGATTTAGGGTGGAGTAGAAGCTATTTTTCAAAAAAGAGATCATTTGTGACCTTTACGAGGGCCATTTCTGAGGAGTGACGGGGACAGGGGTGAGATTGTAGTGGGTCAAGGAGAGAATTGGAAGAGAGAAACTTGAGACAGTGGATGTAGACAACTTGCTTAAGGAGATTGGAGATTAATGGTGAGAAGGAGATGGAGCAATAAGTGGAAGGGGCTGTGGGGTCAATGGAGGGTTTTTTTAATAATGGGGAGAAAAGAGCATGTTTGAAAGCAGTGGGGAAGAACTCATTAGTTGAACTCATTAGAACAGTTGAAAATGGTAGTGAGGGAGGAAAGAAAGGAGGGGGCAAATTATTTAATAAGGTGAGAAGGGATGGGGTCAGATGTGCAGGCGAAGGGATTGTATTTTGAGATAGTGCTGGGAAAGATGGGAAAGTTGAAGAAGGGGCAGAAGAAGGGAGGGACTGGAGAGGAGCAGGGGAGATTTTAGGGAGATCGTGCCTGATAGTTTCAATTTTCTCAATAATGTAGGTAGCCAAGTCATTAGGGGCAAGACATGGGTGAGTAAATCCATTGTACTAAATATTTATGAATTGGGCTGTCTAAATGGGGGTATTTCCTAATCACACAGAGGGCTCCAGTAGGAGCTATAGGATGATCTGAGTCAGTGGGAGAAGGCTGTCTCTTTCTCTGGTTCTTCCTTTAACCATCTACTCTCTATGCCTCAAGGCATTGTTCTGGGTCCTCTTTTCTTCTCAAGTTACACTGATTCCCTACTTCCATGGCTTCAGCTAAGGCCTGTATGAAGATGGATCCCAAATCTACCGCACTAGCCCTGCCTTCTCTCCTTCTTTTCAAACTTGCAATTCTTTCTTCTTCTAGGACATTATCAAGGTGTCCTATAGCCACTTCAGTCTCAAAGTTTCCAAATCTGAACTCCTCATCTTCCTTCCCATACCCTCTCCTCCTCACAACTTTCCCATCACTGTTGACAACATCATTCATTCATTCATTCAATAGTATTTATATTCAATAGTATTTATTGAGCGCTTACTATGTGCAGAGCACTGTACTAAGCGCTTGGAATGAACAAGTCGGCAACAGTTAGAGACAATCCCTGCCCAGTGACGGGCTCACAGTCTAAACAGGGGAGACAGACAGCAAAGCAAAACAGAACAAAACAAAAACATGACAACATCATCAAGATAAATAGAATCAAGGAGATATACACCTCATTAACAAAACAAATAGGGTAATAAATAATATATACAAATAATATATACAAATGAGCACAGTGCTGAGGGGGGGGAAGGAGGAAGAGCTCAGGGTGGGGGAGGGTGGGGATGGGAGGTGGAGGAGGGGGAAAGTGGGGGGGCTCAGTCTGGGAAGGCCTCTTGGAGGAGGTGAGTTCTCAGTAGGGCTTAGAAGAGGGGAAGAGAGTTAGCTTGGTGGATGTGAGGAGGGAGTGCATTACAGGACAGTGGTAAGACGTGGGCCAGGGGTTGACGGTAGGATGGGCGTGAACGGGGGACAGTGAGGAGGTGAGCGGCAGAGGAGTGAAGTGTACAGGGTGGGCAGTAGAGAGAAGGGAGGTGATGTAGGAGGGGGCAAGGTGATGGAGAGCCTTGAAGTCGAGTGAGGAGTTTTTGTTTTGTGTGAAGGTTGATAGGCAACCACTGGAGGTTTTTGACGAGGGGAGTGACATTCCCAGAGTGTTTCTGTAGGAAGATGATCCGGGCAGCAGAATGAAGAATAGAATGGAGTGGGGAGAGACAGGAGGAACAGAGATCTGAGAGGAGGCTGACACAATCACCATTCTCTCTGTCTCTCTGGTCCACAACCTTTGGTATTATCTTTGACTCCTCCGTTTCTTTTACACGCTGTATTTAGTCCACATCCAAATCCTGTCAGTTCTTCCTCCACAGTATTTCCAGAATTTGCCTCTTCCTCTCCATCAAAATAACCACCACCCTGGTGCAGGCAACCATCTCCCCACTCCTCAAAAACCTCCAATGGTTGCCCATCCCTCTCTGCATCAAGTAGAAACTCCTGACCATTCCCAAGAAAACAATTAACTTATTCTCCTTATGTATGTACTCTTTTCTCCACCTACTCTACAGCTCACACTCTTCATTTGTCTCAAGCTAAGCTACTCAGTTTGTCCTTCTCTCTTGTCTCTCTCAATGCTGAACTCTTGTTCAAACCATCCCTTCCAGGACATCTTCCCTGCTTAAATTCTGGTAAAGCACTACTTTCCCCATCTTCAAAGCCCATTGAAAATCACATTTCCTCCAGGATGCCTTCACCAGTTGATTTGTAACCTGCCCATCTTTGAGCCCCAACAGCCCTTTCCGAACTCCCATGACACATAAGCACTTAAATATTGTCCACCCCTATAATTCTTTTGTACATATCCTTTTACTCTACTCCTCCTCCTCTCTGTACCTTATTTTTGTGTCTGTCTCCCATGTTAGATTGTAAGGTTTTGGGGGGCAAGTAAAGCTCTTAGTACAATTCTCAGCATACAGAAGGGGCCTAATAATGTCGGTGTCCCCATATAGATACCATGAGTATACTCACAGTCTTAAAAAATGTAGACTTCTTCTTCACAAGGTATCAAGCCAATCGTGTTTTCCCATGCATAGAGAGGCCTTCAGATATTTTTTTAGAGATTTATGGATGTAGATGTGACCATGTTTTCTGATGATCTTTATGCTCCCACTTAGTTTTATTTAACCAGGTTTGGAATATGAAGAAAATTTCCTGATTTTAAAATAGAAATCAACATACAGTTTAAATGCTTTAGATTATTAACTTTAAGAAAACAGGCATTCTGTCTGGGTTTCTTCCTTTCTTGGGCTAAACGTATTGTTTTAAGTAATGCATTTCAACACTGAAAATTTCTCTAATAATTGAATCGGAAGGTGCCATAATTTATTCCATTCCCTGCCTTCAAGCAAGTTCACATAGAATTCATCCCATGTCGATGGGAATCTATCACTTCTTAAAACTGTCGAAGCTAATTCCTCTATCTTGAAAGATGAGTACTGACAACAATTCAGGAAGATGATCCATGTAGCAGCTGCATGGAGTATGAATGGAAAAGGGAGAACATGGAGGTGGGAGACCAGCAGAGAGGCAGATACAATCGTCTGGACATGGCAAACCAGAGCTTGTACCAGGGATGTAGCATTTTGGGTGAAAAGAAAAAGGCAGACCTACTGTTGATAAATCTTTACTCAAAGTAGGAAGAAAACATTTCAATAAAATTTAAAAAATTCTTTTTGAATTGCACTTGGAATGACTCAACAGGGCCAAGTAAGGGAGTGAAAGGAAAATTCTCTGTTTTTGGTTTTGTAGGAAGGACCCTCATAATAAATACTCTGTTTTGCAATCTGGACCAGTTTTAGACTCAAGAAGTTGGGGGAGTTATTATTATTACAACAATTATAATAGTGGTATTTGTTAAGCACTGTATCAAGAACTGTATCACTGTATCAAGAACTGTACTAAGCACTTGGGTAGATACAGTACAATCAGATTGGACACAGTTCCTGTCCCAAGGGGGGCTCATATTATATGAGGAGAAAGAATGGATATTTTATCCTTATTTTACAGATGAGGTAACTGAAGTACAGAGAAGTTAAGTCATTTGCCAAAGGACACACAGCAGTCAAGTGTCAGAGCTGTGATTCAAATCCAGGTTCTCTGACTCCCAGGCCTGTGCTCTTTCATTCATGCATTCATTCATTCAGTCAGTCATATTTATTGAGTACTTACTTTGTGCAGAGCACTGTACTAAGCACTCGGGAAAGTACAATACAGTAATAAAGAGAGACAATCCTTGCCCACAATGAGCTCAGAGTCTTGTGGGGAAGGAGAGGGAGACAGACATTTCACTAGGCGATTGGAGTTAAAAGAACGGGAAGAGTCCTATGAGGCATTGAAAAGACCAAATGTCAACTTTTCAGGTTTCCTGTCCTTTTAGTTCTTAAAGTGGTTTTGACTTTTTGTCAACTGGTCTTCTGAAAAATAGCTGAATCATGAGGTATGCTTTACCACAGAAGATTTACATGAAATCCCTTAGGTTTTGTTTCAGGGCAGCCCTGACCTGATGACTCCATCCTTCCCCTACCTTCCCAGTCGCTCCCTCCCTGATCTCCAGTTTTTGTTTTCATTCATTCATTCGTTCATTCATTCATTTAGTCGCATTTATTGAGCCCTTACTGTGTACAGAGCACTGTATTAAGAGCTTGGGAGAGTACAATATAAAAATGAATAGACATTCCCTGCTCACAATGAGCAGACACTTACTCTCCCCTGCTTCAAAGCTTTATTGAAAACATATCTCCTCCAAGAGGTCTTCCCTGACTAAGCCCTCCTTTCCTCTTCTCCCTTCTGCATCACCCTGACTTGCTCCCTTTGTTCATCCCCCCTCCCAGCCCCACAGCACTTGCATACATATCTGCATGGTGTAGAGAATAGAGCATGGGCCTGGGAGAAAGAAGGTCATGGGTTCTAATCCTAGCTCTGCCACCTAAGTGGGTGACCTTGAGCAAGTCACTTCACTTCTCTGGGTCTCAGTTACCTCATCTGGCAAATGGGGATTAATACTGTGACCCCCACAGTGGACAACCTGACTACCTTGTATTTACCCCAGTGCTTAGAATAGTGCTTGGCACATAGTAAGTGCTTAACAAATACCATTATTATTGTCCAGCATTTAGAACAGTGCTTGGCACATAGTGCTTAGTAAATAGCATAATAATAATAATATCTGTAATTTATTTATATTAATGTCTGTCTCCCCCTCTATACTGATGACCCCATCCTTCCCCTACCTTCCCAGTCGCTCCCTCCCTGATCTCCAGTTTTTGTTTTCATTCATTCATTCGAGGTGGCAGAGCTAAGATTAGAACCCATGACCTTCTGACTCCCAGGTCCATGCTCTATTCTCTACACCATGCAGATATGTATGCAAGTGCTATGGGGCTGGGAGGGGGGATGAACAAAGGGAGCAAGTCAGGGTGATGCAGAAGGGAGAAGAGGAAAGGAGGGCTTAGTCAGGGAAGACCTCTTGGAGGAGATATGTTTTCAATAAAGCTCTGAAGCAGGGGAGAGTAATTGTCTGTCAGATTTGAGGAGGGAGGGCATTCCAGGCCAGAGCCAGGATCTGGGAGAGGGGTCAGTGTTGAGATAGATGAGATCGAGGTACAGTGAGAAGTTTAGCATTAGAGGAGCAAAGCATGAGGGCTGGGTTATAGTAGGAGAGTAGCGAGGTGAGGTAGAAATGGGCAAGGTGGTTGAGTTTTGTTTGTGCTTTATATATTTCACAAGTGGTAAATGTAAGTTTTCCTTTGTTTCTCAGCTTTTCTGCCCTCTCTCTAATCATCATCAACATACTTGGGAAATATGAAATGGAAATAATAGATACAGTCCCTGCCTCCAAAAACTAACAATTTAATGGAGGAGTAGATTCACCAAATCTGTAATAGGAAAAAGAAACATTATTTACAAATGATAAAAACAGAAGTGATAAATAAGCAAATATAGACAAATAAACACATTACACTTATTAAGTGCTTGCAGTGTTCAAAGCACTGTACTAAGCACTGAGAGTTGTATATGGACATTCATACATTCCCTAACTTACAAGGAACTTACAAGTTTAAAGAGGATAGGATTAATACACTGGGGGAAAAAATAACAGGCTAAAAATTCAACAAAATCAGAAAAACCTGAAAAAGATTATTTATTTGCTACTGATACTTGAGGAGTGCCTTTCCTGGGTATTAGGCATTGTTTACTGCATCAGTCTCCTCTCTGACCTCCTTGCCTCCAGTTTCTCCCCTCTCCAGACCATACTTCACTCTGATGCCCAGAAAGGTAGCATGGCTTAGTGGAAAGAGCATGGGCTTGGGAGCCAGAGGTCGTGGGTTCTCATTCTGGTTCTGCCACTTGTCAGCTGTGTGACTTTGGGCAAGTCGCTTAACTTCTCTGTGACCCAGTTACCTCATCTGTACAATGGAGATTAAGACTGTGAGCCCCACATGGGACAACCTGATTATCTTGTATCTACCCCAGCACTTAGAACAGTGCTTGGCACATAGTAAGCACTTGACAAATGCCATCATTATTATCATTAGTATTATTATCATTGAAAATAAAATTCAGTTCACATCTCCACAATCCGCAAGAACCACCTCTGCATCAAACAGAAACTCCTCACCCCTCCTATCTTACCTTGCTGATTTCCTACTACACTGACCCCTAGGTCATGTACTCCCTCTGGTCTGGATTCCCCCCTTCATACTTGAAAGACCACCACTCTCCCCACCTTGAAAACCTTATTCAAATCACATCTCCTCCAAGAGACCTTCTCCAACAAAGCCCTCATTTTCTCTACTCCCTTTCCCTTCTGCATCACTTATGCACTTGGAACTGTACCCTTTAAGCACTTGATATTCATGCCACCCTCAACTATACAGCACTTATTGTACATATACATAAGTAATGGAAGCAGTGTGGCTTAGTGGCAAGAGCACAGGCTTGGGATTCAGAGGACGTTGGTTCTAATTCTGGCTCTGCCACTTGTCTGCTGTGTGACCTTGGGCAAGCCACTTAACTTCTCTGTGCCTCAGTTACCTCATCTGTAAAATGGGGATTAAGACTGTGAGCCCCATGTGGGTCAACTTGATTACTTTGTATCTGCCTCAGCATTTAGAGCTGTGCTTGGCACATAGTAAGTGCTTAACAAATACCGTAATTATTATTATTCATTTTAATACCTGTCTCCCCTCTAGACTGTCCCACCTGGGACTCACTGTCTCAATCCCCATTTTACAGATGAGTAACTGAGGCACAGAGAAGTGAAATGACATGCCCAAGTTCACACAGCAGACAAGTGGCAGAACTGGGATTGTACTCTCTGAAGCACTCAGTACTAAGTACCATTAGTTCATTGCTTGCTTTATTAATAGGCATTGAACAGACAGCCTTTGTTGTCCTCCTCCAGCCTCCTTGTTTCTATCCCCAGTTGAGCAATAGCAAAGTTCCTCCATGTTCAAATTTGTGTGGAGTCACTCCGTCTGCCATGAGGACTATGGTGGGCAGCACATCTGTGAAGGGGCACAGACACCTTAGGTCTAGCCCCAAAGGTGGAAGACTTAAGACATGCTCCCTAATCTCGATTTGGGACACATTCGTCGAGATTGCCCCAACTTTTCCTATCTGTAATTAAATTTATTGTCTGTCTCCCCCATCACACTATAAACTATTTGGGATCAGGGATCGTGTCTACCACAAGAAACCCAAGGCTGTCCCTATCCCAATGTTTTATTCATTACCTTCTTTGTCACTGCCTCCCTTCTCCATGGCACCATGGCCGCTTTCTCAACCTACTCTTCTACGGTTTCCAGTACTGTAAGAACTGTGTCCTGGAGAGCAGACTCCTGGCAACAGTTGTATCAGAGGCGCTGGCAACTACAACAGCTGTGGAGCCTTTATCTGGTACCAGTATCGCCATCCGTGAGGGGAAAATTCCATATGGGCTAGGGCTCTGTATTTGCTAGCGTGCTTTTGTGTTCACTCATATGTGAGTTTTCATGCATGGACAACAAAAGAGAATGCCCTGGATAGTGGCAGAAAGCAATGTAGGATGGCTGGCACGTTGTCTCAAGTGGACAGAAGAAACATCCCAGAAATAGTTGATTTATGTCCCAAATAGAAAAGGGGCACTGTTACCATTGTTTTGATATTTTTTGTCATTCTGTCATCTCTGAGGATCCTCTATGTCAATGATGTCAACCAATGCTATGCTTAGATTGGTTTGAGTTCAGTGGTTCTGGGTTGATGGTCACCTGTTGTATCATTTACACCTTTGCTCTGGGCCATGACCTAGGACAGTCACCAATGTCTAATATGAGTGAGGTTGGCCTCTAGGTCACCATGTCACCCTGCTAAGAAACCATGTCACCGCATAACCTGTCATTTTCCACTGAGGTCATCTTAATCATCTATTATGCCATGAGGAGTTTTTTAGATGAGGCCAGGAATTCCCTTAGCTGCGACATGTAAGCAGAATGTCAATGTGGTAATATTTGTGACTGAAGAGGACCTTAATTCAGTGAGATTTAAAAACTCACAAGTAAAGCGGTGGTAAATGTCATATTCCAAGCCCATTCTGTATGCTGGTTTAAGATGCATATTTTTCTCATATCTCTGTTTAATTATATTAGCATTATTCAAGGCTTAAGGGGGGTATCTTTGTACATCTTTGCTAGTCCCAGGGCCAGCAGAATGTTTTGGGTGGTTGTACTAATATGCAAATAATTGACAATGAGTTACACAGCTGGGTTGCTTCAGAGGTAGAAACTTTTCTCGTTGGCTTTACAGTTTAGGAAGAATCTATTTTTTTTTTCTATTAGGTAACCACCTGGGTTCTAGATGCAGAAATTTTCTAGACTGTAAGCTCCTCTCTAGACTGTAAACTTCTTGTAAGCAGAGAATATGTCTACCAACTCTGTTGTATTGTACTCTCCAAAGTGCTTAGTAGAGTGCTCTGCACAGAGTAAGCACTCAATAAATTCCATTGATTTATTGATTGAGAAATAAGTCAATACTTGCATTATAGATCATTATAAAATTTCACACAGGAATATTTAGACTCTATAACTCCTCCATCCTCTTCTGTTTCCCATTTTAGGTCCACCATATTCGCTTTGTCGAATCGATGATACCAGCAGGAAATTTCAAAGTATCAGGGTTCGAGGACATCCCCGATACAATTATTCCAGGGCCTGGTTGCAGCAATAATGCTGCAATTTAGTACTAGCTGCTTAGATCGCCTTTTGGTTATATAACCAAAGCCAAGCTATTGCCCTGATTACTGTTCTCTCTTTCCGATTACACTAATGGGACCTTCTGCTCACAGAAGTTCCTATACTTACTCCTTTGGCTTCCAGTAAAACCTCCTCCCATACTAATGAGGACACTGTTTCACAGTGTTCAGCCTCTAGTCATTACTGTTTAGGCCTTTCCAACTCTAGGGAGAGATGAAAACAGAAATGTCAGATCTTTCAAATATAAATGGTTTCCTAGCTTGGGTTTTTAGATGAGCTTTGGAAACTTCTAGTTTCCAATAAGCCCCGTTATGTTTGCAATTTCAGACTACAATTACGAGGAAGCTTGCTGGGTAAATGGCACTTAACTTCCCAGCTTTGAGGGGCTCGTTTGCTGTAGTCCTAAATTCTAGTGCACAGCTTACTGCAACTCTTAATGACATGTCAAGGAGCTCCAGCCTCCAGCAACAGAAATCCATGGGTTAGGAAATCAGTGAATGCTAAGAATTGAGGGCCTTCTGCAAAATTTCCTGTGAATTTGCTGCTAGTCTCCAAAATGTACGCTTTTATGTTAGAAAAGTGAAGTTCAATCCAGTCTTTTGGGTGTCAAAGATAGGCGTGATAAAGCCAAACCTTGATTGTCTCTTGGAATCCATAACTAGGCACAGAACAGATTCCAGTAAAAATAAATCTAAAGTTAACACTAATCAAAATGCTAAACCAACCATGAAAATAAGTGCTGGATCATGTGCCCAGGGCCTTAAAGAAATCAGGGCAGGCTTAATGACAATCAGGTAGTGGGTTTAATGAGAAATTCAATATACACTGCCTCTCTGTCTGGTTCTTTTTTGTTGGTTCCTGAGAAAAATCTTAGTGATTAATTCTCTTAACCTACTGATATATGTAGATATAGATTTATTTGTAGGTGTAGATCAATACCTGTGTTTTTCTTTTAAAGATGACACCTCATAAGGTGAGATCCTACCTATGCACAAAGGAGTGATGGAAAAGAGCTGGGTGTGAACAAAAATTCATTCCAGCCATGTATTTGTCAAAACAGCTTCTCATGTGGCTGATGTTATAGATATCCACAGTAACTTGTCTTCAAATATATCTCTTGCTATTCCTATCTCCTTGAAGAGAGCAAACTGCTGTCCTGAGAGCCACAAGCTATGATATTCAGCTCGGTGTTGCTAGTGACACTCCTAGATAGTTTGTAGTTTCCTCGATGCAAATTGATACCTGACCTTGGGTTTCCTTCAGGTTTAGTTTGGTGCCTCAAAGATTTCCATTATTATTCATGATCAATCTATTAATCAGTTGTATTTATTGAGTGTTTACTGTGTGCAGGGCACTGTACTAAGCACTGGGGAGACTAAAACACCTGTTGAGTTGGAAGGGTTTTACAATATCTCATTGCATATTCTGCTTCCTGGACAATTGTCTTACCCTGGTTTGGCAACAATAGATTAGGTTGACCAGAAATACCTAAAATATAGACTTACCTCACTTTGATAGTGATGGGCAAATGACCAATCGATATATTGTTAGCTCTGATTCTCCCAGATGTTGACATGCTATCCTTGAGTAGTCTTGTGGCCTTGGTGAACTTCATATGGCAGTCAAACTTTCTTAGCAATTGCCAAGATCTGCTATTGTGGTTAAAAGCTTTCCTAAAACCTATAAATATATACAAAGATCTTAGGCTTGCTCTTTGCACTTATGTTGTATTTCTCATATTTGCTCTAGTGGTTTTGGTTTGAGGTTTCATTGAAATTTGGGAAATATATGATTAATAAGATTCTTAATTAGCCTGGTAGTTCTACAATCATTTGAGAAGCAGAGAAGCAGCGTGGCTCAGTTGAAAGAGCACAGGCTTGGGAGTCAGAGGTCATGGGTTCTAACCCTGTCTCTGCCACTTGTCTGCTGTGTGACCTTAAGCAAATCACTTATCTTTTTTGGGTCTCATTTACCTCACCTGTAAAATGAGGATTAAGACCGTGAGCCCCACGTGGGACAACCTGATTATGTTGTATTGGCCCCGGCACTTAGAACAGTGCTTGGCACATAGTAAGCGCTTAACAAATACCACCATTATTATTATTACAATCAGATCTCTCAATTTTCTGTTTGAAGATGTTGATTAGACGGGTGTCTTTGAGTTCACCCGGTTCTCTCATAACACAAGAGTTGTATTAATTCAGAAAGCAGTGTTATGAAAACCTAACTTTTTTATAGTATTTGTTAAAAGCTATCTATGTGTCAAACACAGTTTTAAGTGCTAGGGTAGATACAAGGCAATCAGGTTGGACCCAGTCCCTGTCCTACATGTGGCTCACGGCTTAGGTAGGAGGGAGAATGGGAACTCACGTTGTGGTACTCACTCCATATCCAGCACCACTTCCAAGGCCTATACTAATCCTGTACCCTACCTTCTAACCCAGAGTTCTCCACCATCATCAGTCTGGGCCCCAAAGCAGGAGTAGTTGATGGAGGATCAGACTGCTGTGGCAGTGAAGGGCTCAGGGTTGCAGGAGGGCATTCACCCTTTCCACCCCTGCTGCCCCAGTCCCAAAGTTACAGGTGAGGTGAGACAAACCTTTTTTAAACTATGGCA
Organism: Ornithorhynchus anatinus; assembly: GCF_004115215.2. Classification (NCBI taxonomy): domain Eukaryota; kingdom Metazoa; phylum Chordata; class Mammalia; order Monotremata; family Ornithorhynchidae; genus Ornithorhynchus; species Ornithorhynchus anatinus. Next base: position 99,457,811 of record NC_041749.1, read on the forward strand.
CTTGGGGTGGGTTTGAAATAAGGTAAGGAACTAGGATGGTAGGGACATGGACAGGGTTGAGTGGCAGGATAAAATTCAGGTCAGGGAAAAGATTGGGGAGAATGGGACAAGTAAAAAAAAAAAGAAATGATTACCTGCTGATACTGGTAATGTCCAACACTTAAAACAGTGCCTGGCACATAGTAAGCACTTAACAAATACCATCGTTATCATTATTATTATCAATATATGGTATTCACTGAGCACTTACTGTATGCCGAGCACTGCACTGAACACTTGGGAAAGTACAATACAACAGAGTTGGTAGACACAAGGAGTTTACAGTCTGGGAAGAGACATTACAATAGAATCTTGGGAAAAGGAAACATTAGAGTTTAAAAATATTTACACAAGAAGGCTAGGGATAGGTAGCCAAGTGTATAATTGATGCAGAGGGAAAGGCTGATAAGGGGAAATGAGGGGCTTAATCTGGGAAGGTTCCTTGGTGAAGATGTTATTATGTTATTATATCTTATATGTTATGGTGGAGAAGGGTCTTGAAGGTGAGGAGAGTGATGGTCTGTCATATATGAAGGGAGAGGGAGTTTCAGTCCAGAGGGAGGATGTGGGCAAGAGGCCAGTGGCTAAAGAGGTAGCCTCCACCTTCACTTTCTGTTGGGCAAGATCCCTAACACAAATGAATTGGGCCTAAGCTACTTCTTGGCAAATTCTGTGGGAGAGTTACTAGCTCTTTCAGATTATTTTGTGTCATTTCAGTAAATTGAGGTTGTAGAAGGTTAGATTAATCTGAGTCCCATCATTTTTACTGCATTATAAGGTTCAAGTAGAAATAGATATTACTGTTGGTTGGATTGATTGATCGATCCAAGGTCTAGATTCCCTCAGACCATCTTGTTTCCATCATACCTGATGTAGTTAAAGTGCTCAGGCAAGGCTAAAGAGCAATGTAGTGTAGTGAAAAGAATATGGGACTGGCAGTTAGAAGGCCTGGGTTATAGCCCAACTCTATTACCAGCCTGCTATTTGATATTGGGCAAGGCACTTAATATCTCTGGGCATCAGTTTCTTCATCGACAAAATGGGGATAAGATATCTACTCTCTGTTCATCTTTGTGAGTCCCCATGAGGGGCAGGGAACTATCCCTGACCTGATTATGTTCTATCTACCCCAACTTTTAGCACAGACTAAGAGCTTAGTAATTGCCACATTAATGATAGTAGGAGCAGAGAAAGCTATCACCACTCAGTGATCCAGCACTTGAAGGCAGGCCCGAGTCAGACATATGTCTGCTTCGGTCAGTCTGGGGAAGATAGCATAGGAGAGCTGCATAGCTTCAGAGGGTGCTTAACTGTGCCGGTGAATTACAAAGTAGATAGTTGGGCTTAATATTAATAATAATGCCTTATGCACCTGAACCCAAATAAATTTCACATGATCATCTCATTTTTTTGCTCACAACAGCCCTGTGAGCTGTAATTATCTTCATTCATCAAATGAGACACTGAGGAACAGGGAGAGGTTAAATGATTGGCCTAAGGCTAACCAGTGAATCAGTGGTAGAATTGGTGTTGGAATTCAAGTCTCTTGCCACTTAGGACAGGGCTCTTTCCACTTTTTTTTACAGTATTTGTTAAGTGTTTACTATGCGCCCTGCACTGGGGGAGATACAAACTAATCAGGTTGGACGCAGTCCCTGTCCCACATGGGGCTCACAGTCTTGACCCCGTTTTACAGATGAGGAAACTGAGGCCCAGAGAAGTGAAGTGACTTGCCAGAGGTCACACAGCAGACAAAGAGCAGAGCCGGGAATAGAACCGGGTCCTTCTGATTCCCAGACCCTTGCTCTTTCCCCCAGTTCACACTGCTTTTCCACTCATCCTGAGACTGTTAATCAGAAATGGATTCTGTGCTGGACTGAAAGGTAGTGAGACTAGCTTGTGCTGAGAGGTACTCATAGTCAGGGGACAGCTGCTGCTGCTGCTTCCATATTCAGGGTGGTATTGCTACAGATTCAACCTGCACCCCTGCCCCAGCTCCTCAACACCAACCCCTCCACAGTGCTCCAAGCCCCTTGCAGAGTTGGAGGCAGAAGGGAGTGATTGATCCAGAAGCAGGTTGAAAAATGGAAGGACAAACAAAGTATTTCTACCATCTTGAATGTAGGTATTAACATCGCTGATGATAAGAGACTATAGTGCTATCAGTCAATCAATTGAGCATTTACCGTGTGCAGAGCACTATACTATGTGCATGGGAGAGTACAATATCACAGAGTTAGTAGACACATTCCCTGCCCACAATGAGCTTACCAGAATGGCTTGGCCTTTTTTTCTCCAACATACTTGCCAGGGATTATGAGTCTTGCCCAGAACCATGCTGCTTCCAGTTGATAATGATTTTGTTATCATTATCATCATTATTATTATTATTTACAGCTCTTATTAAATACTTACTGTGTGCCAAGCCCCCGACTAAGCACTGCAAGAGAATTGATTAAAATATAATGATATTTGTTAAGCACTTACTATATGCCAAGCTCTGTAATAAGTGCTGGGGTAGTTATAAGCAAGTCAGATTGGACACAGTCTCTGACCCACTTGGGGCTCATAGTCGCAATCCCCATTTTACAAATGAGGTAACTGGGGCACAGAGAAGTGAAGTGACTTGCCCAAGGTCACCCAGCAGACAAGTAGTAAAACTGCTACTGGAACCCATGACCTTCTGACTCCCAGGCCCATGCTCTATCAACTGGGCACATGTCCCACAAAGGGCAGCGAATGCACTAAAATCTTTAAAAATTCCTGCCGTTGAAGGTTGCCCAAATGATTCCTTTAGGTTTCCAGCCTCATCAAGTCTCCTTGTTTGTTTCCTTCTGAAGGGGTTTATTTCAGTGAAAAGTTTTCAAAGCCTAGAATCTTGAAAAGCATTTTAAATGGATTCATATGTATCTCAATTTCATCTGTTATGTAGCAGAAATCATTTAAAAAAAACCCCACAAGTCCTGTCAAATGTCACTGTTTGGCAGTAATTCTTTCGGAAAGGTTAGATTTGTAGGGCACCTGCCAAAGGATTTTGGCTAGAGGATTCCAAGAGCTTGGACGCCAGAGCAATAGTGGAGCTGCTGGCAAAAAGCCCTACATGAAGTAACTAGTAATGACAGGGACAAGTAAGAGGAGAGAAACGGCTGTCATTACGATCTGACCATTTCTGTCCTCACAAATGTCCAATGCCTATATATTTTTTCTCCTTTCAAACAGGAACTACCAACCAATCACAGTGTAAAATGGAGAGAAAGAGGGGAATTGCCCATAGAGACAATGGCCATCTCTCCAAAATGTAAGAAGTTCAAAAAGTCCATCATACAATATTGGCAACAAACAAGATATTTCAAAGCCAGTTCCAACAGGTAACAGCCTATCCAGGGAAAATGTCTACCCAGAGCCTCCGGTTTAGCCAACATGTTATGTTGATATAAAAGTTAACTTCTCCCTCACATTTCCTGCAACTTCAGGAAACATAGACGCTCTCTTAGGTGCATGGAAAATTAGAAGGATAAGCAGCCTGGACAAAATGAGCTCTTCCAAAATGTCCTGGACTTCCATTATTCATGAGTAAGCCAGTTTAGGAGCACACCTGCACAAGCATAATCAATTCAAATCTGGCAGTTTCTAGAAGGCCTGCCACCCACATGGCAGGTCACCAAGTATTACAGGGATGTTGTGGCTATCGGTTTGAGGCAACTGAATCAAAATATGTCTCAAGATCTGTTCCAAACCTATGATTTTCTCTTATGATGCAATCTTGGTATTGGTCAGCCCTGATCCTTTTTCACAGTCTTGTATGAAATATTTATTTCCTAATGATTTCAGGTACTTTTCAAATCTTGTAATTAATTCATTGAATGGATGTAAAAATGGATTTCAGAAAGTCAACCATCTATAACTGTCTTTCTGGAACGGCTTTTTCAATTCAAAACTATGCAATATTACGGTAAGTGGGGCAAATAAGTGCCAATAGATGATAGATCAAAATGGACATATGCAGTTTATGCTCTATGTATATGAATCAATCGTATTTATTGAGTGCTTACTGTGTGTAGTGCTCTGTACTAAGTGCTTGGGAGAGTACAATGTAATAGAGTTGATAGACATATTCCCTGCCCACAATGAGCTTGCAGTCTACATAAATTTAGTGTACTTGGTTCACCACTGCTAGGGTGCAAGGATGGTCTGCTAGAACACAGGGAAAAGTTACATGAATCTTCTTAAAAACAAGCAAGTGGAGATGATACACTTTTGGTGAGTGTTCTAAAATCTCCTTGATCAAGTTTTTCCCTCCTTCTTTCTGGGTTATAGCTTTGATGTGTCAATTGTCAGGAATGATTATGGACAAACTTTCACCAAAGTAGTCTGTAGTGTAGTAAGCCTATTCCAGTAATCTTTTCCTGTCACTAGGGAACTACATTTCCCAGACTCTCTCAAGAGTTTTGGACATGAATGCTACTGTTAGAAACCATTTCTAATCTTCTGATGAACTCTTTCAATTCAACAGACAACAAAAATTGTTAAAAGCCCTAGGAAATGGAGGTGTGCAGTCACGTAGCACGTAACCAAGTGTTCTGCAGCCTTTACCCTGCTGTAGCAGCTTATTCCCTGGACTGGGAGCTGTCCTGCAGTTACTTCTGAGAGAGATGGCCTGATACGGGAGCCCAAATTAACCAGTTCCATTCCTTTTCAGCCATTTTTCCCAGATCACCCTTCTAGACTGTGAGCTTGTTGTGGGCAGGGAATGTATCTGTTTATTGTTATATTGTACTATCCTGAGTGCTTAGTACAATGCTCTGCATACAGTAAGTGCTCAATAAATACGATTTGATGAATGAATGAATGAATGAATGAATGAATGAATGAAACCACCAGTGTCCAGGACAGTAGTTTCATGGGAGACCCCTAATGGGAGCTTCAGCTGCTCCTGGCTTCCTGAGGCCTTGGCTGGCCAGATGACTCATTTCTCATTCATCCTGAAACAGCTGTTGTCCAGTAGCTTCATAAGCAGAGTTGTCAATGTGTGTGTCCGTGTGTGTGTCTGTGTGAATATGTGTAAGAATATAGTGCAATATTGTATAGTCTCAATGGCTCATGAGCATCTCATACCAACAACAAAGGGCTGGGCTTTTACTCAAACTTCACTGAAATCAAAATTTGATCTCGTAATTTTGAAAGAGTTTTTAACCGGATAAACTGGACTCAAGAACTATTACTGATGTTGATGGTGGTGGTGGTGATGATTCTGCTGCTGCTGCTGCTGCTAAAGATAGTGAATTAGAATCACTGGATTCTAGAACTAGAAGGGCCTAATAGAGGTCATTTGGGCACATCTCCAAGCAACTTTCCCTGAATAAGCCCTCCTCTCCTCTTTTCCCTCTTCCTTCTGCGTCGCCCTGCCTTGATCCCTTCATCCATCCCCCTCCCAGGTCCACGGCACTTATGCATATATCTGTAATTTATTTATTGATTGATTCATTTATGTGAATTAATGTCTGTCTCCCTCTCTAGACTGTAAGCTCGTTGTGGGCAGAGAATGTGTCTATTTATTGTGATATTGTACTCTCCCAGTAATAATAATAATGATGATGGTACTTGTTAAGTGTTTACTACTTGCCAAGCCCTGTTCTAAGCGGTGGGGTAGATGCAAGTTTATCAAGTACCTTTCAAACATGGGACTCACATTCTTAATCCCCATGTTCCAAATGAGTTAACTGAGGCTCAGAGACATGAACTGACTTACCCAAGGTCACACAGCAGATATGTGGCAGAGGCGGGATTAGAACCCAGGTCCTTCTGACTCCCAGGCCCATGCTCTATCCCCTAGGCCATGCTGGTTCTCAAGTGCTTAGTACAGTGCTTTGCACACAGTAAGCACTCAATAAATATGATTGAATGAATATAGCATCTAGAACAGATGAATGCTTTTCTTCCTTTATTGAAATCCAGACTCCACATCCTCCATTGATAGCCCTCACAGATTATTCCAGTGCTTTATCACTCTACCTAGAAGTCAAAAGTTTTTTATTATATGAAGACAAAGTTAATTATAGCTAAATAGACCTAAAATGTTTGGTTTATCCACAACATTGAGAAGCAGCATTGTCTAGTGGATAGAGCACAGGCCTGGGAGTCAGAGGGACCTTCTGTATTCCTGGCTTGGGATGTCCATCTTGCCGTTTCAGTTGTGAGTTCTGCTTTGCTAGCTTGGCCAATCATGAGATAACATTTGTCCTTGGAACATTACCCCAGCTGCACATCTTCCACTTTTGGGAGGCTTCTTGGGCTCTCTTTAAGCTGCTTTTGGTACCGTAGGAGACATTCAATTTACAAAATATACCAACAAAAACCTTCTCTCTACACAGTCCTTCAATAGAAATGACAAAAAGTTAGTATGGGACTGTTGTAATTTATATCCTGTGCCCGTACTACATTATGAAAGTAAACAGTCCCTGCTATTTGCCATCCTCATACAAAAAGGGAAAAAGAAATGTAGAACAACAAATACTATGGACTCCTATGACATTCTCTTCCTCACTTGGATCCTATAAAAACTTTCTACATTGCCTTTGGTGTCCAATAAGTGTTTTCCTCCATCATGGCAATCTATACCATCCCTGCAATATTATTGAAAAGACATTTGTAAGATGGACAGTAGCCAGTAGCCAGTTTCCCTCCTACTTTAATATTAGTTTAACAACTCAAAGGATTTGACTATTTAAATATTAAATACCTGTTCAAATATTAAGCAGTTAACATTCTTTTTCTCATTATTAAACCTTCACGGAAGCAGGATGGAAACTAGTGTGCATACAGGGTGGATGGTTCTACAGACAACTCGAGTCCATCTGCCAACCTCTTCTGCATTGTGCCAGCCAAGAAGACAAGAGCCAGAAATATTAACTTTTATTGCAAAAATAATTAAAATTACTATACAGAGCTTCCACTGTGGGAAACAATGTCTTATTCACCCCAGGAGTTCTGACTGTAAAGCGAGGCAAAATTTTTTCAGATTTCCATCTGTGATATTTGCCATGGATCTAAGTAGGGAGAAACCTTACCTGATGGACCTGAGGAGAGAATTGAATCTGTACAAAACACTGATCTTTTCAGAGCCCGGGCCTGGGAGTCAGAGGACCTGGTTTCTAATCCAAGCTCCTCCACTTATCTGCTCTGTGACCTCGGAAATATCACGTAACTTCTTTGTGTTATGTGGGATTCAATACCTGTTCTCCCTCCTGCACAGACTGTGAGCCCCATGTGGACCTGATTATCTTGTACTACCCCAGCACTTAGTACAGTGCTTGGTACATAGTAAGCACTTAACAGATATCCTCTAGACTGTAAGCTTGTTGAGGGCAGGGAATGTTACTACCAACTCTGTTATATTGTTTTATTGTACTCTCCCAAGTGCTTAGTACAGTGCTACGCACACAGTAAACACTTAATAAGTACAATTGACTGATTGTCTTCCAATTTCAAGGCATTAAACAAATAAAAACTGGAGTGTTAATATAAATGGCTCTTGTAGTAAGAACTGAATTTCAAGATGAAGAATTTCACAAATATCCTAAATTATGCCTAGGTGAATTGCCTATGCTTTTAATTATTTTCAGTATTATTTTTAAAATGCCTCAATGTAACTTATCCATCTGTAGAAATCAAGGAACAAGACATTGAATTCATTCAGAACCCCATGCTGCTTCATCCCCTATGTTCAGCCAATCAATTTTAAGGGCTTTCTGAATATTAGTCAGCTTCCTAAATGGATAGAATTTATAAGTTGCTTGAGTTTTTCTCCTTCCCCTGCCCTTACCCATATCCTATTTTTTTCAGTTAGTTTTATACAGATACACTGGAAATTTTATTTCATGGCAACAATAACTGCATATTGAGGAAAAAGTAGCAAAATTTGAGGAGTGGAATAAAATAACAACATTCATACCTACACCCTAATTCTCTGGCAGAGAGTGGGTCAAGTCATATCAGTCAATCAATCAATCATTCAATCAATCATATTTATTGAGCACTTACTCTGTGTAGAGCACTGTACTAAGTGCTTGGGAGAGTGCAATATAACAGAGTTCACAGACATGCTCGCAGCCCGCAATGAGCTTACAGTCTACAGAGGGAGACAGACATTAATACAAATGAATGCATTGTGAATATGCACAGAGGTGCTATGGCGAATAAAGGATACAAACCTAAATGCAAGGGATATGAATAAAGGAGTGGGAGAAGGGGAAATGAAAGCTTAGTGGGGGAAGGCCTCTTGGAGGGGATATGCTTTTAATAAGAGAAGCAGTGTGGCCTAGGAGTTAGAGTACAGAACTGGGAGTCAAAAGGACCTGGTTTTAATCCCCACTACACCACCTGTCTGCTGTGTGACCTTGGACAAGTCACTTCACTTCTCTGTGCCTCAGTTATCTCTTCTGTAAAATGGGGATTAAGATTGTGAGCCCCATGTGGGATATGGACTGTGTCTAACCTGATTAGCTGAGGTGTCAGCAGTGAGATACATAAGGTTGAGGTACAGTGAGTAGACTTGCACTAGAGAGCAAAGTGTGACAGCTGGCTGGTAGTAGGAAATCAGGGATGTAACGTAGGAGGGACAAGGTGATGGAGTCCTTTAAAGCTGAGTGTAAGGAATTTCTGTTAGAAGCGGAGGAGGGTGATCAGAGAATGGAGGTTCTGGAGGAGTGGGGAAAGATGGACTGAATGGTTTTGTCGAAAATAATACAGGCAGCAGAGTGAAGTAGTGGGGTGGGGTGAGCAGGAGGGAAGGAGGTCAGGAAGGAAACTGATGCAGTAATCAAGGCAGGATAGGATAAATGTTTGGATGAATGTGATAGCAATCAATCAACCATATTTATTGAGCACTTTACTCTGTGCAGAGCACTGTACTAAGCACTTGATGAAATACTCCAAGACAGTATAACAGGCACATCTCTTCCCACAACAGGCTTACAGTGCAGAGGGAGCAACAGACATTAATATAAATAAATCAATTATGGTTGTATACACAAATGTTGTAAGGCCACAGGGTGTAGGGGGAGGGGTTGTGTTGGGGGAGCTTCAACACATTTCAGTGCAGCCGCAACACTGCCCTTCACCCAGGAATGGATGGATTTCAGCCTGTTGTGAAGGCTGAACAAACAGGATTTGGTGACATATTGACTATGTGTGTTGAGCGACATAAAACGCCAAGGTTATGGGCTAGTGAGACAAGGAGGTTGCTGGTGCCGTCTATAGTGATGGTCAGGTGGAGAATGGGGTTTGGGTGGGAATATGAGGGCTTCTGTTTCAGACAGGTTAAGTTTGAGGTGTCAATGGGACATCCCAGTAAAGATGTTCTGAAGGCAGAAAGAAATAAGAGATTGCAGACAAAGAGAGAGATCGGGGCTGAATATGTAGATTTTGGAATCATTCATTCATTCATTCATTCAATAGTATTTATTGAGCGCTTACTATGTGCAGAGCACTGTACTAAGCGCTTGGGATGAACAAGTCGGCAACAGATAGAGACAGTCCCTGCCGTTTGACGGGCTTACAGTCTAATCGGGGGAGACGGACAGACAAGAACAATGGCACTAAACAGCGTCAAGGGGAAGAACATCTCGTAAAAACAATGGCAACTAAATAGAATCAAGGCGATGTACAATTCATTAACAAAATAAATAGGGTAACGAAAATATATACAGTTGAGCGGACGAGTACAGTGCTGTGGGGATGGGAAGGGAGAGGTGGAGGAGCAGAGGGAAAAGGGGAAAATGAGGCTTTAGCTGCGGAGAGGTAAAGGGGGGATGGCAGAGGGAGTAGAGGGGGAAGAGGAGCTCAGTCTGGGAACGCCTCTTGGAGGAGGTGATTTTTAAGTAAGGTTTTGAAGAGGGAAAGAGACTCAGTTTGGCGGAGGTGAGGAGGGAGGGCGTTCCAGGACCGCGGGAGGACGTGACCCAGGGGTCGACGGCGGGATAGGCGAGACCGAGGGACGGCGAGGAGGTGGGCGGCAGAGGAGCGGAGCGTGCGGGGTGGGCGGTAGAAAGAGAGAAGGGAGGAGAGGTAGGAAGGGGCAAGGTGATGGAGAGCCTTGAAGCCTAGAGTGAGGAGTTTTTGTTTGGAGCGGAGGTCGATAGGCAACCACTGGAGTTGTTTAAGAAGGGGAGTGACATGCCCAGATCGTTTCTGCAGGAAGATGAGCCGGGCAGCGGAGTGAAGAATAGACCGGAGCGGGGCGAGAGAGGAGGAAGGGAGGTCAGAGAGAAGGCTGACACAGTAGTCTAGCCGGGATATAACGAGAGCCCGTAATAGTAAGGTAGCCGTTTGGGTGGAGAGGAAAGGGCGGATCTTGGCGATATTGTAGAGGTGAAACCGGCAGGTCTTGGTAACGGATAGGATGTGTGGGGTGAACGAGAGGGACGAGTCAAGGATGACACCGAGATTGCGGGCCTGCGGGACGGGAAGGATGGTCGTGCCATCCACGGTGATGGAGAAGTCTGGGAGCGGACCGGGCTTGGGAGGGAAGATGAGGAGCTCAGTCTTGCTCATGTTGAGTTTTAGGTGACGGGCCGACATCCAGATGGAGACGTCCCGGAGGCAGGAGGAGATGCGAGCCTGAAGGGAGGGGGAGAGGACAGGGGCGGAGATGTAGATCTGCGTGTCATCTGCGTAGAGATGGTAGTCAAAGCCGTGAGAGCGGATGAGTTCACCGAGGGAGTGAGTGTAAATGGAGAACAGAAGAGGGCCAAGAACTGACCCTTGAGGAACTCCAACAGTTAAAGGATGGGAGGGGGAGGAGGCTCCAGCATAGGAGACCGAGAATGATCGGCCAGAGAGGTAAGAGGAGAACCAGGAGAGGACAGAGTCCGTGAAGCCAAGGTGAGATAAGGTATGGAGGAGGAGGGGATGGTCGACAGTGTCAAAGGCAGCAGAGAGGTCAAGGAGGATCAGAATGGAGTAGGAGCCATTGGATTTGGCAAGAAGGAGGTCATGGGTGACCTTAGAGAGAGCAGTCTCGGTAGAGTGGAGGGGACGGAAGCCAGATTGGAGGGGGTCTAGGAGAGAATGGGAGTTAAGGAATTCTAGGCATCGATTGTAGACGACTCGTTCTAAGATTTTGGAAAGGAAGGGTAGTAGGGAGATAGGACGATAACTGGAGGGGGAAGTGGGGTCAAGAGCGGGTTCACTCTCTTAGAGCTGATACTTGAGGCTAAATGAGTTCTCCAAGGGAATGGGTGCAAGATAGGGAATAGAAGGACTCCCACAGTTAGGGGGTGGAAGGCAGAGGAGGAGCCCACAGAAGAGACAAAGGATGAGCATTTAGAGACATAGGAAGAGAACCAAGAGAGGACAGTGTCAGTGGAGCCAGTGTTGGATTATGTTTCCAGGAGAAGAGGGTGGCCCAACAGTGTCATAGGTACCTGAGAGGTCAAGGAAGGTTAGGATGGAGTAGAGGCCATTGGATTTGGCAAGAGGGAGATCAGTAGTGATCTTTGAGAAGGTAGTTTCAATGGAGTGAAGGGGATGGAAGCTGGATTGAAGCAGGTCAAGAATTGGAGGAGAGGAAGTGGAGGCAGTGCTTGTAGAAAACTTCCTTAAGGAGTTTGGAGAAGAATGATAGGAGGGAAATGGGGTGATAACTGGAGTTTTGGAGTGAAGGGAGGTTTTTAGTTTTTGGCTAGGGGATAGAGTGGCATATTTGAAAGCAGTGGGGAAGAAGTCAGTGGAGAGAGAACAGTTGAAAATAGCTGTCAGGGAGGGAAGAAATGAGGGGTCAAATGTTCTGATAAGATGTGAAGGGATGGGTTTGGAGGAGCAGATGGAAGAGGTGGAATTTGAGAGGAAATAATACTGGGAAATATTTAAGAATTGAAGAAGGGCCAGGAGGAAGGAGGGATTGGAGAGGATCAGGGAAGATATTAGGGAGATCACACCTGATGGTTTCAATCCCCCCTTCTAGGCTGTGAGCCCATTGTTGGGTAGGGACTGTCTCTGTTGCTGAATTGTGCTTTCCAAGCACTTAGTACAGTGCTCTGCACCCAGTAAGTGCTCAATAAATATGATTGAATTGAATTGAATTTTCTCAATAAAGCATAAGTCCAGATCATTAGGGGCAAGAAAGGTGGTCAGGTGATCACTGGGGGTTTAAGTAGGGAATTATATGTCTGAAACAACTGGAGTTTGCAGTGGTCATGGGAGTCAATGAGGATAGAGAAATGATTTTCCTGTGTAGAAGAGAGGCAGAGTTAAAGCAGGCAAGTGAATGAGTTGAGTTCAATAGAGATTGTGCTGTTGAAGTTGTCAAGGGAAGGTAATTTGGATATGAAGACTAAATAGTGCATGATGACTTGAGAAAATTGAATTGGGTCAAAAGATCAGAGGTCCCTCCGGGGACCAGGACAGTTTTGCGGGGAAGGTTTGTGTGGGAGAGAATAATGATTAGACTCAACAAACCAAAACTGTTTAGAGCAACTGTTAATTACTGCAAGACCAGGAGCATTGATGTAACCCTGAATTTAAAAGGATCTATAGATAAATGGGACAGTAACACCAACAGTTTTAATGAATGAATAAAAGATAGAGTACAGAATGGGGGATGTGTATCGCTCTATCACCACCCTGAAAGGGAATATTCTGAGTTACAAAGAAAAATTTAGCAATTAACCAGAAAACCTAAGGATCTTGAGAAATGGTTGAGACAATCAAATATTAGGGTTATAGATCATCTATAGGGAGCAAAGGAAAAGACCACTATCCAATTTAAAACAAGCCTCTTGAAAGAATTGCTTACTTAGGCAGCTTCCTCCACTGCTTAGAAATGGGTTGACCTCACTGCACAATCCTACCTTGCATTTGAAACAGAAAAAGAACATAAGCCAAAGGAAAGATGTACTACTAAAATCCATGAGAAAAATTAGGTAAAGTGATCACAAAGAATGAAAAATATGTGTTTGTATAATCACATCATTTAATCCATTATTTCCAATCACTACAATATTCTTCTGAGGACTGAAGAATTACAGTTGGTCATTTAATACCCATGTGGTTTATGTTATTATGAAATTTTATTTAAGACTTTCATTCAACAATAAAGGGCTATCCTGTTATGAATGCTTCTCTTTTGCAAAAACATTATTGAATTTTGAAGCTGGTATTCCTTTTCAGTGCTCTCTCACTTTGAGATGATGCTCTGGTTTGGCAGTGGGTGCAAAGTTTGCCTTGCCTCAAACACCTCTTTCACTATCCCCCTCAAACTTTGAAGTATTTTGACTGCTTTTAATAGAGTGATTTAAAACCCTTTTCAACAGTTGTTTGTTCTAATTTTAGCATTAGAAAATGAGGAGGAAATGTTTTAAGTGGGGGTGAAACTAAACATGAAAATTCTAAGGGGAATGCCCATGAAAACATACATATTATATGGGGTATGACCCATAATGTGATCTCACCAACTGGGCTGGAGCCCAGGTGCCCAGTATTACTAGGAGTGTGGCCTCTGGTCACCCCTGCCTCCATCCCTTTACTCCCTCCCTGATGACATTCGCTCCAGGTGGGTCTCTAAAAGAGGGGCTGATCCTACCCAATCCATTCCTTACTCCCATGGGGGAAGCAGAATGAATGCATTGACTTGGAAGTGGTGGAAGGGAGAGAAGGGCCTCAGTTTCTCTCTTCAACTCTGCTAATCCAACTTCTATCTCCTGCTGCTGGTGACAAAGTGACAATAGAGTTTACAGCATCATCAGCTACCACTGCCTCTCCCTAGCCTGAGCTCAAGTGGGTAGAGATACCACCTCCCGCCACCTGATAGGGCCACATTCCCACTGCCATTATTGCTTCCATCATGGCCAAACCCTTTTAAAACCAAAAAGGTCACTGCAGGACTTATTTTCCTGAGAAACTGAGCTCTCATCCACTCTAGCTTACTTCCAGCACTGGTTTTCAGTGCACAGAAAAACAAAGCTTCAAACAACGCTATATCTCAGGTGAATACTGGAAATCAATTGCTGTGGACAGACCAGCATGACATCCTGCGATAAAGAAAGGAGTGGCTCTTTTTCAGCAGAAGCTTCATCAAGGAAGAAAAAGCAAAAAACAGTATTAGGTCCTGAAAACAACAAACATGCCAACCCACTATATTGATAATAACAGATTTCTAATCAGTTAACACAAAAGGCCATTTGCTGAACAGGATGTGAATGATAACAATGTGAAAATCAAGTATTTACATATTGTTAGAACTCTCATGCTTTGCAAAACTATGGCTTCCTTGCTGACTGACAGTAAATGGATCAGTGCTGTTTACTCTGTGCTTACTGTGCGCAGAACACTGTACTAAGTGCTTGGCATAGTACAGTACCATATAGTTGGTAGGCATGATCCTGCACCTGGATAAGGAGTACCAATATGAAACGTAATAGCTCTCCTCTACCCAATGCACTCTACAGAGAAAAAGCGGATAGAAAGCCTGGCCAGGATCTGGATTCTAGTTCTAGAGAAGCCTCCATAACCTTGGCAGAAGTAGGTTTGCAGACAGAATAACGGCCAAAGTTCATTCATTCATTCAATCATATTTATTGAGCGCTTACTGTGTGCAAAGCACTGTACTAAGCGCTTGGAAAGTACAATTCGGCAACAGATAGAGACAATCCCTACCCAACAACAGGCTCACTATTTAATCAATTTAATCAATATTACAATAGACGCAAACCTGAAAAGGAGATTCAAATGGAAATTTTAAACCATTGAGATATAAGGATGCAAATATTGTGTCTGATTACAAATGTTCCTCATCATGTATTCAGGTTAAAGGCTGAAAGGCATGTCTGCACTTCACACTTAGATCTTTGTTTAGAAAAGGGATGCAATCACAAATCCCCAGAGTAAATCTGTATGCACCCACCTATGTTAATACAGTTACTGGATAATCATTTCAGAGGAAAGCAGGAACAGAGTCCGTCCTGGCTGGCCTCAAATAGGCAGCAACAGAGATCAGAATAGGCCACTTGTCTGTTGTGTGACCTTGGGCAAGTCACTTAATTTCTCTGTGCCTCAGTTCCCTCATCTGTAAAATGGGAGTTAAGACTGTGAGCCCTGAGTGGGACAGGGAATGGGTCCAATCCAATTATCTTGTATGTATCCCAGTGCTTAGAACAGTGCCTGGTACGTAGTAAGCACTTAACCAATGCCATAATACTACTTATTATTATTATCAACGAATAACCAACACAGGGAACCTGGCACTAAGAAATCACTTATAAAGTCTTAGGCTTGCTCAGAGATGGGGGTAGCTTTCAACTCCTGGCAGTGAAAACAAACTGCCCCCAGAAAGACTCAATAGTCTCTGGGATATATAGGAAACTAGCCCCTCTGTGTCTTGGGTTATGTAGCTCTTCCTTTCCTTCCCTGCAGTTCCTTTGCCAGACCTGATTGTAGAGTTTGAAAGCACACCGATAATGCTCTTACCCAAAAGACCGGCTGTGGCCAAGCCACCTTGTACATACACATAAATGGAAGAAGTGTCAGAAAAAATTGCAGGGGAGGGGAAGTCCAGGGAGTTTGAAGATTAGGAGGCAAAAATATAAATATAAATAGATATAGATAAAAATCTAATTCATAACATTTTACTATTGACTCATATTTATGCTGCAATTAGATGACACAACTTGTGTTTTTAATCATGGTTTATCCATATTTATATTTGCTCTAGTCCATTTTGTCGGTCTTTGGAAGGCATCAATACCCGTCATATTATTTCCCATGGGAAGCTGAGCTGCGCTGAATCCTCTTTCACTTAATGTTTTATTTTCATGGAGCCAATAAGAGCACTAACAGGGCAATCCTGTATATACAGGGTTTTGTTCTGTAATAGAATATTAAGGGTGCTGCAGTCGGGTTTGAGGCCCATCAGTCACAAAGGGTAGACACTTATGAACTTCATACCTATCCTCAGCATTTTTGCATAAGTGTTTGCTTTGTATATTCGATTATTTATTTTTGATTGATTGATTATTTGGACTACTCTGTAAACATTTTTAGGTTCATCTCCTCATTGGAGTGTAAGCTCTGTGAGGGCAGGGAATGTGTGCTTTGCTTCTGTTGTACTCTTTCATCTGCTTAATGGAATGCTCTGCCTTTAGTACTCATTGATTGACTGTTATAAAGCACTAAACAGTCATGGAATTATAAATAATCTTGGCCAAACAATGATCAATTCCGTATTTCTCTTCCAGTTCATATACACACACAGATCATTAGCCTTCCAAAAATTCTCTTTTATTGACCTAAGTTCCAACTTAATGTAAATTTAGTGGCATTGATGCATTTTTTGAAAATGCCTTTATGTCTGAAAAAGGAAAAAAAAATTGGCATGATTGAGCATTTGCTATCACATGAGAATATGTTTAGTATTAAACTAGTCTCAAGTAATATGAATTTAGAGTACTGACAGTAATCTGTTTTTTCAGTCCCACAGTTGACAACCTTTAAATTAAGTAACCACCACTGAGTTGTAGTAAATATTCCCATAATTTAGTTGTTTGATGTCATTCACACAAGCAGTATTATTGAAAATAACACAGCACTCACTATTAAATATAGCCCTCTTGTAAAAATATGTAATGTTGATCTCATTTATTATGAATAATATATTCTACAGCAAATAACAATAATAATAATAATGGTATTTGTTAAGCACTTACTTTGTGCCAGGCACTGTACTAAGCAGTGGGGTGGATACAAGCAAATTGAGTTGGCCACAGTCCATGCCTCATGTGGGGCTTACAGTGTCAATCCTCATTTTACAAATGAGGTAACATGCCCAGAGAAGTGTAGTGACTTGCCTAAGGTCACACAGCAAACAAATGGCAGAGCCGGTATTAGAACCCATGACCTTCTGACTCCCAGGCCTGTGCTCTGTCCACTACACCATGCTGCTAATAACTAATGATGATAATAATGGTATTTGTTATATGCTTACTATGTATCAAGCATTGTTCTAAGCACTAGAGTTAGATACAAGCTAATCATGTTGGACACAGTCCCTGTCCCACATGGGGCTCACAGTCTTAATCCCCATTTTATATTCATTCATTCAATAGTATTTATTGAGCACTTACTATGTGCAGAGCACTGTACTAAGCGCTTGGAATGTACAAGTCGGCAACAGATAGAGACAGTCCCTGCCCTTTGATGGGCTTACAGTCTAATTGGGGGAGACAGGCAGACAAGAACAATGGCAATAGAGTCAAGGGGAAGAACATCTCATAAAAACAATGGCAAATAAATAGAATCAGGGTGATGTACATCTCATTAAACAAAATAAACAAAATAAATAGGGTGCTGAAGACGAGGAAACTGAGGAACAGAGAAATGAAGTGACTTGCCCAAGGTCACACAGCAGGGAAGTGGCAGAGTAGGATTAGACTAGTAATAATAATAATGTTGGTATTTGTTAAGCGCTTACTATGTGCAGAGCACTGTTCTAAGCGCTGGGGTAGATACAGGGTAATCAGGTTGTCCCCCATGAGGCTCACAATCTTAATCCCCATTTTACAGATGAGGGAACTGAGGCACAGAGAAGTGAAATGACCTGCCCACAGTCACACAGCTGACAAGTAGCAGAGCCAGGATTCGAACCCATGACCTCTGACTCCCCAGCCCTTGCTCTTTCCTCTGAGCCACGCTGCTTCTCAACCCAGGTCCTTCTGACTCCCAGGCTCGTGCTCTATCCACTAGGCCACACTGCTTCTCAGTGGAACCATTGGTCCCAGCTGGGTTATTTAAGACTGGAAGACCTGACAGTGGCAATATGTACATATCTAAATTTCAAAAGAAACACAATGGATATGCACAAGAAACCCAAGTTCCAAGAATATATTGGGTTGGGAAAGATGTCTGAATGAACTAAATTCCAATAAAAGACCTATGGATTTTTGGAAGTAGCAGAAATAGAGTGATAAATGGAAGAAGTGTCAGAAAAAAATATAGGGGAGGGGAAAGTCCTGAGAAGTTGAAGATTTGGATGCAAAAATATGTATTCTGAAAGTCGTTAGAAATTTATAAGCTTCCATCTTAAAATTACTTCTGAAGAAGAAATTCACTGAAGGATCAGTTTCCCAGACTAAGAATAATAGTGCTCATTGAACACAGGCAAGGAATTGAAATAGAAGAAATTAATATCTACAGTTCAGACTGAGCAAGAGAACAGTGCCATACACTATGGTAACTCAAATATCTATAAAGCAGATACCTTGCATACATAAAGAGTGAGTCTTTGCTTTGTTTTGTTGACATGTCTATTCATATGGAAAATTCAGTGTCAAGATTTCATCTATTCATGTTCTGTCACCTTTTGATTCATCTCTTGTAAAAGTCAATATGTCACTATTCTCTGTATGTCAGCTAAGACTGATTGGAGTGCTGACTTTAAAGACAGGTCAGAAAGTCACTGCAAAAAAAAGGCAACAACCTTTACTGGAATAGAATGATGCTAAATGTCAAAGAACAAAAGATTTAGATGCAATTTAAAGGCAGACATGCAAAATGTTTAGACTTCAATAGATAGGGTGCAAGACTACCTCATAGTAAAGTTTAACTAAATTCGTAATACAGATTACAGGATACATTTAGGTCTCTGAGAGGTGCTGGGCAGTGGAGAACAGTGGGCAGGGCCATCTCTTGATAGTGCATTCTTAGCCTCTTTTTCCCAAAGTGAATCATTCTTTTCACTATCAACGAACAATGGAAATTCAGTGGAGATACTGACACAAAAATAGAAAACTAGGGAAGCTGACCATAACCGTCTCACCTGCCTCATCTCTCACACTCCCTCCCCCTGCAAATCTTTGCTACTCCCCCACAGAGACTTCCTCTCTCTTGATCCCATCCATCTTTCCAAAAGCATATCTCCCCACCTTGCCGCCCTGTCCTCACTTCCCACTCTCGACGATCAGGTCTCCGCTTTCAACTCCACCCTCTCTACTCATCTCAACTCTCTTGCCCCCCTTTCCCTCCGCCGCTCTCGCTCCACTAACCCACAGCCCTGGTTCACCTCCTCTGTCTGCCTCCTACGCTCCTATGCTCGAGCTGCCGAGCGCTGCTGGTGAAAGTCCAAGCACCAAGCCGACCTCATACATTTCAAATTTATCCTTTCCTGCCTTAACTCTGCCCTCTCCTCCGCCAGGCAAAACATCTTCTCCTCCCTCATCGACACCCATGCCCGTCACCCCCGCCAATTGTTCTGGACCTTTAACTCTCTCCTTAGGCCCCCTGTTCCTCCCCCTCCCCCATCTCTCACCCCCAAATGATCTGGCCACCTACTTCATCACAAAAATCAACACAATCAGGACTGAGCTCCCCAAAGACACCCCTCCCCCTCTCCCCTCCCCCCCACCAACCCTCTGCCCTACTTTCCCATCCTTCCCTGCAGTATCCTCAGAGGAGATCTCCTCCCTCCTCTCAAGTACCACCCCCTCCACCTGCACCTCGAACTCCATTCCTGCTCACCTTGTAAAAACCATCGCCCCTGCCCTCCTCCCTTCCTTAACTTCTATCTTTAACCACTCAATCTCCAATGGCTCCTTCCCCTCTGCCTTCAAACATGTCCATGTCTCCCCCATCCTAAAAAAACCCTCTCTCGACCCCACTTCCCCTTCCAGTTATCGCCCTATCTCCCTACTACCCTTCTTTTCCAAAATCCTAGAACGAGTCATCTACACTCGCTGCTTAGAATTCCTTAACTCCCATTCTCTTCTGGGACCCCCTCCAATCTGGCTTCTGTCCCCTCTACTCTACCGAGACTGCTCTCTCTAAGGTCACCCATGACCTCCTTCTTGCCAAATCCAATGTCTCCTACTCCGTTCTAATCCTCCTTGACCTCTCAGCTGCCTTTGACACTGTCGACCATCCCCTCCTCCTCCACACCTTATCTCACTTTGGCTTCACGGACTCCATCCTCTCCTGGTTCTCTTCTTATCTCTCTGGCCGGTCATTCTCAGTCTCCTTCTCTGGCGCCTCCTCCCCCTCCCATCCTTTAACTGTTGGAGTTCCTCAAGGGTCAGTTCTTGGCCCTCTTCTGTTCTCCATTTACACTCACTCCCTCGGTGAACTCATTCGCTCTCACGGCTTTGACTACCATCTCTACGCAGATGGCATGCAGATCTACATCTCTGCCCCTATCCTCTCCCCCTCCCTTCAGGCTCGCATCTCCTCCTACCTCCAGGACATTTCCACCTGGATGTCTGCCCGCCACGTAAAACTCAACATGAGCAAGACTGAGCTCCTCATCTTCCCTCCCAAGCCCGGTCCTCTCCCAGACTTCCCTATCACCGTGGATGGTACGACCAATCTTCCCGTCTTTCAGGCCCTCTACCTTGGTGTCATCTTTGACTCATCTCTCTCGTTCACCCCACACATCCGATCCATTACCAAGACCTGCCGGTCTCACCTTTACAATATTGCCAAGATCCACCCTTTCCTCTCCACCCAAACGGCTACCATACTGCTACGGGCTCTCGTTATATCCCAGCTAGACTACTGTGTCAGCCTTCTCTGATCTCCCTTCCTCCTCTCTCGCTCCGCTCCAGTCTATTCTTCACTCTGCTGCCAGGCTCATCTTCCTGCAAAAACGTTCTGGGCATGTCACTCCCCTTCTTAAACACCTCCAATGGTTGCCTATCAACCTCCACTCCAAACAAAAACTCCTCACTCTAGGCTTCAAGGCTCTCCATCACCTTGCCCCTTCATACCTCTCCTCCTTTCTTTCTACTGCCCACCCTGCACGCTCCATTCCTCTACCGCCCACCTCCTCACCATCCCTCGGTCTCACCTCTCCCGCCATCGACCCCTGGGCCACGTCCTCCTGTGGTCCTGGAATGCCCTCCCT
This sequence comes from Ornithorhynchus anatinus, assembly GCF_004115215.2. NCBI lineage: Eukaryota > Metazoa > Chordata > Mammalia > Monotremata > Ornithorhynchidae > Ornithorhynchus > Ornithorhynchus anatinus. The sequence goes on from NC_041749.1 coordinate 99,478,731, forward strand.
CCTCACCTCCGTCAATCTAATTCTCTTCCCCTCTTCAAATCCCTACTTAAAGCCCACCTCCTCCAAGAGGCCTTCTCAGACTGAGCTCCCCCTTCTTCCTTCTGTTCCCTCTACCCCCCCCCACCTCTCGGCAGCTAAACCCTTTTCTCCCCCCTTTCCCTCTCCTCCTCCCCCTCTCCCGTCCCACCCCCTCAGCACTGCATTTGTCCGCTCAACTGTATATATCTTCATCACCCTATTTATTTTGTTTATTTTGTTTAATGAGATGTAAATCACCCTGATTCTATTTATTTGCCATTGTTTTTATATGTTCTTCCCCTTGACACTATTTATTGTCATTGTTCTTGTCTGTCTGTCTCCCTCGATTAGACTGTAAGCCCATCAAAGGGCAGGGACTGTCTCTATCTGTTGCCAATTTGTTCATTCCAAGCACTTAGTACAGTGTGCTCTGCACATAGTAAGCGCTCAATAAATACTATTGAATCAATGAATGAATGATTGCTGGGCCTCAAATTTTGTTATTCCATCTGCCCCACTGAGGGTCCCATGATCAAACAATACTTCACATTATGTTCACAAAAGAAAATCTCAATCCCTCAAAAGACGTTTGACATGATAGCTTTGTTTTTAAGTTGAGAGTGATAGTAACACTTGCCCTTTGATTTACCCTGAAAAACAAAAACCAACCAAACAAGTTGTTTTTCTTGCCACCACAGGCAGCTTTTCAGAAGTTCTTACATCTGGTCTCCATGATGCTCTTGAAAACTCCCTTGAAAATGTCCCAGATTTTGAAAAGCACCGAGTTAAAGGAATATGGGGGGGGGGGGGAACAAACAAACCAACAAACCTAGCATTCTAGCCCCTTCTTCCAAAGGAAGAGGCCTATCCCTTTGATAATTTTAGGATCCACACCCAGGAGTGTTTCATGGAAGTAATACATGGACTGTGCCATATCTCACATTTCTTTAAAAATTATTCAGTCAATTTGGGTGAAGAGTAGCATGCAAGTACCATCATTGCTCATTATTTGAGGCCCTTCCAGGTTTTGTTCCCTGGTTCCACCTCCCAACAGAGGACTGGCGGTGTCCATGTCCAGCTTGTGACCATGGTGGCAGCAGGGAATGGAGCAGAGAGCAGAGCAGCACTGACCGAAGGAGGAATATGACGTTTCCCTGCACACCAACCCCTACAGATCATGCTGTGTAGTTCCTGCTTCCACCAAACTGGGAGAAGGGCTGTCTAGGGGCTCCATGATGGCCAATTAATAATAATAATAATGATGATGGCAATTTGTTAAGCACTTACTATGTGCAAAGCACTGTTCTAAGTGCTGGGGGGATACAAGGTGATCAGGTTGTCCCACATGGGGCTCACAGTCTTGATCCCCATTTTACAGAAGAGGTAACTGAGGCACAGAGAAGTTAAGTGACTTGCCCAAAGTCACACAACTGATAAGTGGCGGAGCCGGGATTAGAATCCATGACTTCTGATTTGCAAGCCCGTGCTCTTTCCACTGAGCCACGCTGCTTCTCTGATAATAACTGTGGTATTTGTTAAGTACTTACTATCTGCCAAGCACTGTTCTAAGTGCCGAGGTCGATGCAAGGTAATCAGGTTGTCCCACGTGGGGATCACAGTCTTAATCCCCATTTTACAGATGAGGTAACTAAGGTACAGAGAAGTTGTGACTTACCCAAGGTCACACAGCAGACAAGTGGCGGAGGCGGGATTAGAACCCATGACCTCTGACTCCCAAGCCCATGCTCTTTCCATGGGTTGCTCTACTGGTTGCCTTTCTCATGGTTTTTTTTTTTTTTTGCTCAACATCATGCTTTGCATTCTGCTTGGTTGAATGTGTTTTTCTGTTAGTATGCACGTGATTTCTGTGTATGTCCATACATGCACAAGTAGGTGAATTCAATAATCAAGTCCTTTTTACACACAAAAGGACAACTATGTATGTGTGACCCGACGTGTGCATGTGCGGCTGAGGCTGTGTGGCGCTCCTAGCTATGTACTTACTTCTAGGTCTCACTCATTCATTCATTCAATCGTATTTATTGAGTGCTTACCGTGTGCAGATCACTGTACTAAGCTCTTGGAATGTACTATTCAGCAATAAAGAGAGACAATCCCTGCCCATACTGGGCTTACAGTTTAGAAGGGGGGAGACAGACAACAAAACAAATAAACAGGCATCAATAGCATCAATATAAAGAAATAGAATTATAGATATATATACACATCAAAACAAGTAAACTGCCATTAATGTAAATAAATAGAATTATAGATATGTACATATATACACAAGTGCTGTGGGGCAGGGGGAGTAGAGCAAAGGGAAAGAGTCAGTGCAATGGGGAGGGGAGGGGAAGCTGAGGAAAAGGGAAGCTTAGTCTGGGAAGGTCTCTTGGAGGAGGTGAGAATTCAGTAGGGCTTTGAAGGGGGTAAGTGTGATTGTTTGGTGGATGTGAGGAGGGAGGGCATTCCAGGCCAGAGGTAGGACGTGGGCCGGGGTCGATGGCGGGACAGGCAAGAATGAGGAACAGTGAAAAGGTTGACACCAGAGGAGCGCAGTGTGCAGGCTGGGATGTAGGAGAGAAGGGAGGTGAGGTAGGAGGGGGCAAGATGATGGAGAGCTTTGAAGCCAATAGTGAGGAGCTTTTGTTTGATACAGAGGTTGATAGGCAACCACTGGAGATTTGTGAGGAGGGGGGTGACATGCCCAGAACGTTTCTGTAGAAAGATAATCCGGGCAGCAGAGGGAAGTATAGATCTGAAGTGGGGAGAGACAGGAGGTTGGGAGATCAGAAAGGATGCTGACACAGTAATCCAGTCGGGAAAGGATGAGTGATTGTACTGATGTGGTAGTGGTTTGGATAGAGAGGAAAGGGTGGATCTTGGTGATGTTGTGTGAAGGTGAGACTAGCAGGTTTTGGTGACAGATTGGATATGTGGGGTGAATGAGAGAGTGGAGTCAAGGATGACACCAAGGTTGCAGGTTTGTGAGATGGGAAGGATGGTTGTGCTGTCCACAGTGATGGTAAAGTCAGGGAGAGGACAGGGTTTGTGAGGGAGGATAAGGAGCTCTGTCTTGGACATGCTGAGTTTTTGGTGGCGGGAGGACATCCAAGTAGAGATGTCCTGAAGGTAGGAGGAGATGAAAGTCTGGAGGGAGGGAGAGAGAACAGATGAGGAGATGTAGATTTGGGTATCATCCACGTAGAGATGATAGTTGAAGCAGTGGGAGCGAATGAGTTCACCAAGGGAGTGTCTCAAGCCCCTGGTTTGTACCGACCAGGACCTTCCTGGACCGGGGAAGCCTCAGTGACATATAGTAGAAGTCAAACCACACCTCTGATCACCAAGATTACTGTGAAAAGTTTTTTTACTTAGTTTTACCAGCATGCAAGGGAGTAACACATACATACACTCACTCCACTCCACCATGCACTTTGCATGCCTCAAATCAACCACCTTTTATCTAATAATTATAATAATTATTATTATGGTATTTGTTAAGTGCTTACTACGTGCCAGACACTGTTCTAACTGCTGGGGTAGGTACAAGGTAATCAGGTTGTCCTGTGTGGGGGTCAGAGTCTTAGTCCTCAGTTTACAGATGAGGTATCTGAGGCACAGAGAAGTTAAGTGGCTTGCCCCTGGTCACATAGCTGACAAGTGGTGGAGCCAGGATTAGAATCCATGTCCTCTGACTCCCAAATGCTTGCCCTTTCCATTAAGCCACGCCACTTACCTGGCTTGGGTGTGGCAGCTGTGCTCTACGTGGAAGTCATTGATTGGTCCAGGTCCATTACTGGGTAGAACAGGGAGAGAAAGTCCTACCTCCCTCCATGCTCTGCCCCCCACAGGTCAGCAATCACTGGTCTCAGGTTGAGCCCACCAGTGGCTTCACAAAGTCTCTTCCTTGTTGTTGTTCATGGGATCACAGTCAGTCACTAAAAAGGCAACTCTCTATGGGCTAACCCCAGGGAGTGAGTATAGATGGAGAATAGAAGGGGACCAAGAACTGACCTTTGAGGAACCTCTACGGTTAGGGGATGGGAAGAGGAGGAGGAGCCCATGAAGGAGACCGAGAATGAATGGCCAGAGAGATAAGAGGAGAACCAGGAGAGGACAGAGTCAGTGAAGCCAAGATTGGATAACATGTTGAGGAGAAGAGGATGGTCCACAGTGTTAAAGGCAGCTGAGAGGTCAAAGAGGATTAGGATAGAGTAGGAGCCGTTGGATTTGGCAAAAAGGAGGTCATTGGTAACCTTTGAGAGGGTGGTTTCAGTGTAGTGGAGGCGGAAGCCAGATTGGAAGGGATCCAGGAGAGAGTCAGAGGAGAGGAATTCGAGACAGCGAGTATAGATGACTAGCTCCAGGAGTTTGGAAAGGAAGGGTAGGAGAGAGATGGGGCAATAACTGGAGGGGGCTGTGGGGTCAAGGGAGGGAGTTTTTTTAGGATGGGGGAGACGTGGGCATGTTTGAAGGCAGAGGGGAAGAAGCAGTTGGAGAGTGAGTGGTTGAAGATGGAAGTTAAGGAGGGGAGGAGAGAAGGAGTGAGAGTTTTCATAAGGTGGGAGGGAATGGGGTCTGAAGCTCTTGTGTAGGGGGTGGCACTTGAGAACAGGAAGGAGATCTCTGAAGATACTGCTGGGAAGGATGGGAAAGTAGAAGAGGGGGAATGGAGGAGAGGGAGGAGTGGTTTTGGGGAGCTCTCTTTAAAAATAGTTATTTTTGAAGCACTGGCTAAATGTCAAACACTGTGGTAGATCAATCAATCAATCAATCAATCAATCATATTGATTATTTACTGTGTAAAGAGCACTGTACTAAATGCTTAGCAGACTACAATAATAACAAAGTGTTTTAATAACATTCCTTGCACACAAGGAGTTTACAGTCTAGAGCAGGAGACAGACACTGACATAAATAAATAAACTATACATGTGCATATATGTGCTGAGGGAGAGGTGAATACAGAATGCAAATCGAAGTGCAAGGGCAACACAGAAGGGAGTGGGGCAATAGGAAATGAGGGTGTAGTTGGGGAAGGCCTCTTGGAAGAGTTGTACCTTTCAATAAGGCTTTGAAGTTTGGGAGAGTAATTGTCAGACAACAAGAGGGAGAAGCAACGTGGCTTAGTGGAAAGAGCATGGGCTTGGGAGTCCGAGGTCATTGATTCTAATCCCAACTCCGCCACCTGTCAGCTGTATGACTTTGGGCAAGTCACTAACTTCTCTGGGCCTCAGTTCCCTCATCTGTAAAGAAGAGATTAAGACTGTGAGCCTCACGTGGGACAACCTGATTACCTTGTATCTACCCCAGTGCTTAGAACAGTGCATGGCACATAGTAAGTGCTTAATAAAATACCATCGTCATCATCAAGAGGGAGGATGTTCCAGGCCAGAGGCAGGATGTAGGAGGGGGTTGTCCAGGAGACAGAGGAGATTGAGGTATAGTGAGTAAATTGGCATTAGAGGAGCAAAGTTTGCATGCTGGATTGTAGTAGGAAATCAGGAAGGTAAGGTAGGAGGGGCCAAGGTGATTTAGTGCTTTAAAGCCTATGGTAAGGAGTTACTATTTGATGGGGAGATGGATGGGCAATCATTGGAGGTTCTTGGGGAAACATGGACTGAATGTTGTTTTTTTTTTAGAAAAATGATCTAGGCAGCTGAGTGTGTAGGATGGAGAGGAAAGGAAAGAGGACTATCAAATTGAACACATTCCCTGTCCCTTGTGGGGCTCACAGTTTATGAAGGAGGGAAAATAGGTATTTAATCACGTTTTTAAAGATGCGGAAGCTGATGCACAGAGAAAGTAAGTTACTTGACCAAGGTCACATAGGACTCAAGTGGCAGAGCTGGGATTAAAATGCAAGTCTCCTGAATCCCAGTCTTCTGCCCTTTGCATTAAGCCCCACCACTCTGCTGTCTTTCACTCTTCCCCACCCAGTGTTTGGACCATAGGCCCAAACCCGAATAATCACCTACGTGATGAAATCCATAGATTATCCCAAAGGTTTCACAGGCAATAATTTTACCCTCCAGAATACCTTTAAGCAAAATGGGGCTAGAAAACTATCAGTTTCACTTTAGGTTTTCTTCTCTCTGTCCACTCTCTAGTGGTCATCCCTGCAACTCATTTAGGAACTCAATGAAATGTTCATTGGCCTTACTGCTAATTATCCACAAAATGTTTAAAAGGAAGAGAGCTGGAGGGAAGAGAAGCCAATTGAGTGGATAACCAGTCCCCAAATATTTAGAAGATAGCTCCATTATTTATTCTGAAGTTCTTTAGCCCTGAACAGCCAAAAAATAGAATTCATCCAAGAAGAAAATGATAGCTGTGTTTTTTGAAGTTTGATGCTAAAAAACAGAAACTTTGAAAAAATATCAAAGAAAAATGAAGACATATAAAAACAAAGTATTTCAGAAATGAGGACTACAACTATATTAGAAAAAATGTTAAGAAAAGTATTTCTAAGCCAAAAGATATTTTCAGTACTATTCAATAATTAAACCTACCTTAAAATGTAATTCTTTATTTAGGACTGCAGTCCCTTTCAAAATAAATGGTATCTATATAGCTGTTTCAGACCTTTAGAATTTACTCTTTAACACAATTTACTCTTTAACACCAAAGATGCTCAACTACTGGGGATTTGCATGTGATTGTGCAGAGCACAATATATTTTAAAGTAAAAGCTTAGTTCTCTCTGTCATTAAGGAAAGGAAGAAATAATATGGTTTCTGCTCACTTCCTTCTCTGAGTGTAAATCTCCCCTGAAATACCTCTTTATACTCAGAGCCATAATGAAAACCACAAAAAATCATGATAATAATTCAGGATTATTAAGGATAAACATATTAAGGATTAAAAGGTTAGTACAGTGCTCTGAATAACTGGGTGTGAAGGACTGAGATAAGCACTGATACAGATTCAAGAAAATCAGATTGGACACTGTCTGTCCCACATGGGGCTCACAGTCTAAGGAGGGAGAGGGAGCCAGTATTTTATCCACATTTTATATTTAAGGATCCTGAGGTACAAAGAAGTTGAGCAACTTGCTCAAGGTCACAGAGTAGGCTAGTGCTGGGGCTGGGACGAGCAGTGTGGCTTGGATAGAACTAGCATGGGCATGGGAGTCAGAGGACATGTGTTCTAATAATAATAATAATAATACTATGTGGAAAGCACCTTTCTAAGCACTGAACACTGTTCTTAGCGCTGGATCCTCACTCTGCTATTTGCCTGCTGTGTGATCTTGGGCAAAACACTTAACATCTGTTCCTCAGCTTCCTTATCTTTAAAATGATGTTTAAATACCGTTTTACCCCTCCTACTTGGGCTGTAAGCCCCATGTGGGACAGGGACTGTGACTAATTTGATAGCATTGTAGGTACTGTGGTGCTCCCCCCAGTGCTTGGCACATAGTAAATGCTTAACAAATAATATTTTTTCAAAGAAGGATACAAAGAAAGAAGGTAAATGAGGCATATCAATGAGAAGCAGCATGGTGTAGTGGAAAGAGCACAGGCCTGGAAGTCAGAAGACCTGCTTTCTAATCCTTACTTTGCCAGTAGTCTACTGGGTGACCTTCGGCAAGTCACTTCACTGTTCTTGCCTCAGTTTCTCTACCTGTAAAATGGGGATTAAGACTGTGAATCCCCATGTGGAACATAGACTGTGTCCAACCAGTTTATCTTGTACCTATCCCAGCACTTAATACAAAATAAATGCTTAAAAAATTCTATCTAGAAACAAAAACCAGATGTGATTGCATAGGTAGGTTAAGCTACTGAGCTCTGTGAGTCAAGACTGTGGCAGGCAGGAAGGGAATAGGCTGGGGCATAGTGTGGAGGAGGAGGAAAGGATGGGAAAGGGCACATGTTACAAACACATTCAACCATTTTCAAGCCAAATGTAGTCCTTAAGGATGGGGACTCAGGATGATAATGACTGTTTCATGTCATTTATTTCTATAGGCCACTTTTGAGTGACTACTCCAGCACATGGAATTATTTGCAGAAATGGGATTTCTGATTCACAATTATAAATCTAACAGCTATTCACAAAACACTGATTAATTACAACTTCTTTTCTAGCAGCTATGAAGTCACTCAGATATTTGAGGGAGAAAAAACAGCCACAAACAAAATAAGCCTACAGCCTTCCTATATATACTCCATTTTTTCATATCCATTCATTTTGAAACGAAGGCAGGATTCTTTGGGGTGATTTGTATTTTACTATGCCTTGTAGCAAGTTACATTGAATTTGTCCTTTTTTTTCTTTCTCTGTGTTGTGTTCTTAATATGAGTGGACTCTAAAAAGATGATTATTATGAAAGGTGATTATTATAAGATAGATGAAGAAATTAATGTTTTACATTCATCCAATGGTATGTTTAAGCATGCCATTTGTTTAACCTATTGCTACTCCACTGGGCCAGCTAGCAACTATTTGAATCCAGAAAACACATCTTAACTGATGCCAGCAAGAAGTCCTTTTGTGAAACATAAACCTATTTTGAAACAATCACAAAATAATACTAAATAATTTTTGAGATGGGAATGAATTAGACCCAACTTCTCCTAATACAGCTTAGTACAGTGCTCTGTACACTGTAAGTGCTCAATAAATATGATTGATTGATTGACCCTCTCTATATACTAAGGACTATAAAACATAGACTGTAAGCTTCTGATAGGCAGGGGATGTGTCACCAATTCTGTTGCATTGAACTCTCCCAAGCACTTAGAAGAGTGCTCGGCACACAGTAAGTACTCAATAAATTCCATTAATTGATTGGCTGGGTCCAGCCTGTGAGCCCTGTGGAACCCTAATCCTCAAGGGCTGACTGGATTGCTAAAACATGAACCTGGTCTGGCTGGGGCTGGTCTAGGTGGTGTCTGGTCATGGTCTTTTCTCTCCTCCATGTCACTACCAACTATGAAGCAAGCTTGCCAATCATCACAAGAAGTGGCTCTAAACTCATTTCCAAAGGGCCCCTCACATTTTTTACAGTGCTTTCCAAGGATAAGATTTGGGCCACTTCTAGTTGAGCCTGGCTCATTTCCTGATGAATAGTGTTACAGTTGCCACAATGCAGCTGTTAGAACCTGGTGCCACGTCAGTTGGGGACAGCGGCTATGAGAGGTTGGCCCAGGCCCCAGATTTTTCAGCCTGAGTAGTGCTCAAAGAGAAACTACCCTTTCGGGATCACTGCCCCACCATTCACTTTAAAGATCAACCAAATGATTGCTAATCTGAAATTAAGTAACATTTAAAGGATATTCAAGAATACATAAATCATACACATATATTCCTTAAATGGGACTGAACTATATATTCATATATGTGTATGTAAAATAAATATACATTTATATGAAATATATATTATATATATATTTATATGATTGAAGAGACTCAGTCTATTCCACCTAAATGATGTTGACCTTTTGAATAGAAGCCCAGTGGTCTAGTGAAAAGAGCATGGTCCTATGAGTCAGAGGACCTGGGTTTTAATTTTGCCTCTACCACTTGTTTACTAGATGACCTTGGGCAATCACCTCACTTCTCTGGGCTTCAGTTACCTAATCTGTGAAATGGGGATTAAGACTGTGAGCGCTATGTGGGACAGAGACTGTGTCCAACCCAATTATCTTGTATCTACCCCAACACTTAGAAGAGTGCCTGGCAAATAGTAAGTTCTTAACAAATAGCAAAAGTATTGCTATCATTGTTATCATAATCATCACCATCATCATGATTATTATTTTTATATCTCTATTAAAGACTTAACACTAGAAATAAGTACATTTACACATAACCAAGATTTTCCCCCTTTCAGGATCACACTTGGAGAGTTTCCAGTATTCTACCAGTCTCAGCTATGGGAGGGAGAGTCCAGAAGAGGCCTAACCATGCCATTCTAGCTTGGGCAGTGCCTAGAGAGTGGAAAGCAATTCACTACAAGTCAAAACTCACCTGTGCCTGGCAGCAGTAACATGGGGGAGAGTCTAGGGCGCAGACTCAAGTTTACCACGCAGAAGAAGGCAATGATAAAACACTTCCATGTTTTTACCAAGAAAACCTTATGGATACACTACCAGAATGAGTGTAGATGGAGGTGGGGAATTCTGGGAGGGATGTGTCCACGGAGTTTTATGGGTTGGAGATGACTCGAGAGCATAAAGATGAGATTTTCCTAATTTCACAATCTAGGAAAATGCCCACTGAAGACATCCATTTTTAAAATTCTGGAAATGGGTCAGAACAAAGTTGAGTAAGTTATTCTTCACAAATCTCTTAGATATTTAGTAACCCTGATCAATCAGACCAGGTACCACCATCATCTGGTGGAAAGAGCATGGGTATGGGAATCAGAGGACCTAGCTTCAAAACTCAGCTCTGCCATTTGTCTGCTCTGTGACCTTGGGCAAGTCACTTAACCTCTTGGTGCCTCAGGTTCCTCATCTGTAAAATGGGGATTCAATACCTATTGTCCCTCCTACTTAGACTGTGAGTCTGACGAAGGACAAGTGCTATCTCCAACCTGACTGATTATCTTGTATCTACCCCAGAGCTCACCACAGTGTTTGGTATATGGAAAGCACTTAACAAATACCATCATCATTATTATAACATCATGTTGCATTTTGACTCTTCATTTCCAGTCTTTTCTCAATATAATTTTCTTCCAAACCACTTCTCCTATCCTTGTCCCCATCTGTATTTCACCCACTGCAATGATTTCCTTATGTATTTGTAAACAAGACTTTCAACTTTTTTCATTATTTTTTTGTCCTCAGTCACCAACTGTTTCATGACAACCTAATGTCTTTATTTTAATTAAGCTTTGGCACCCTATATCTCGGACACATTTTTGCACTTTTTGTTTGGCTCCTTGGTTTCACTTAGCACTCAGTTCCCTTTTGGTGTGTACAATAATAAAGAATGTTTTTTTAAAAAAAATTTACATGATCTTGCCCACTCTCTCTCCTTGTTCCCCCCTGATTTGCCGGCTGTTGCTGTTGCTAAAGATGGACTAGATGAAACCCAATATCTTTTTTTTTATTATTAATTTTATGCAACACTGGAAAACCAGTAAGGAAGAGAAATACTTCTGGTAGCTACAAGGACTTGTAACTAAGTTTCATAATTTCTCACTAATTAATTTTTGGTCTTCATATTTCTCTGTGAATTGTAGATTGCATATGTTCCAGGTTCAGATTATGGAAATTCTCAAGTTATCTCATTACTCTCCATTGTTAGCCTGACCCTAACCAGAATTCTCCTGAATTGGCTACTAACCTGAAAAATATCACTGACTGGACATTCTTAGAATCACAACATGGCTTCAGACACTAACATGGCACAGCAGATATGATCTATGCTGCATATCAGATATGGGAAAAGCACAGGGAACACCACCGTGACCTCTACTCCCTCTCCACCATTGCCAATCTAAGTTACTACTGCCTTCCCTCCTGTTACCAAGGAACCCTCCTCTCAACATACTCTGGGAGCACCTACCATGGGGATATAAACTCTTGCTGTCCTGACAGCCACAAAGTCTTCCTGGAGGATGGCACCAACTCTCATACATGCCACTGAGGACATTCTATCCCATCCTGCCTTCCACTACTCATTCAGGAAAAAGATCAGCACTTCACTCTTCTAGTGCCAATCTATTCATCACACCTCGTTCTCGTCTATCTCTCCACCTACTTCTCACCCACATCCTGCCTCTGGCCTAGAACGCCCTCCCTCTTTTTATTCAACAGACTCTCCTCACCTTCAAAGCCTTACTGAAGGCAGATCTCCTCCAAGAATCCTTCCTTGATCAGGCCTCCATTTTCTCTTCTCTCACTCCCTTCTGCATCAACCTTATATTTGGATTTGAACTCCTTATTCCCCCCCTCCCGCCTCAGCCCCACAGCACTTATGTATATATTTGTAATTTATTTATATTAATGTCTGTCTCACCCTCTAGACTGTAAGCTTACTACGGGCAAGAAACATGTCTACCCACTCTGCCTACAGTAAACACAATAAATGCAATGTATTGATTGATTGATTCCTGTTAACAAGTCTACCTAAGTACATCTGTATGGAAGAGACCATATTACGTTGCTGGTCTAATTAGATTCTATCAATTTCCTTCCTCAACTTCATTTAATGCAAAGAACCTTTAAACTTCGCAAGTTCTTTCATTTCTAAATATAAAATACTTTCTGGTGAGCCTTTTATGTCCCTTTAGCGTTCGTAAATCCTGGAAGCTTATATAAACAGAATTTCTGACAATACAGTTATCCCAAACCAGGAAGAGCATATTATTTATATAAAAACCCAGGAGAACACCACATTTACTCCTTGTACTTTCAGAATACCCCCCTCAGGATCACACCTGAAGAGTTTCCAGTCCTCTACCTGTCTCGGCTATGGGAGGGAGAGTCAAGCAGAGGTCTCCCCATTCCATTCTTAGCTTGGGCAGTGGCTAGTGAGCAGAAGGCAATCTGTTACAAGTCAAAATTCACCCATGCTGGACAGCAGTGGCACGGGAGAGAGTCGAGGGCGGAGACTCGAGTTATCTTCGCGGAAGGCAGCAATGGTAAATCACTTCTGTATTTTTACCAAGAAAACCCTATGAACATATTACCAGAATGATTGTAGATGGAGAGCGGGGCTTTGTGGGAGAGATGTGTCTGTAGTGTCGCTATGGATCGGGATGACTCAACGGCATAAGAGAAGACTTTCAGAATATATCATTTTCATAGAAACTCCAAAAAGTCAATCAAATTACAAACATATGCCATGTTCAGAAGGTCAGTCAATCAGTGGTATTTCTTGAATGCTTACTATGTGTAGAGCACTGTAGTAAGTGCTTGGGGGAGTATAATACAACAGCTTTAGCAGACACATTCCCTGGCCATACTAAACTTAGAGTCTAGTGGGGTGAATGAGATTGTTGTATTTATGTCTGTTCTTTATGACCTAGGCCTTATTTTCTTGAACACACTGAGGGAAAAACAGGATGCTCTCAAATTATAGCATGATGTTCTTAATGAAAAGAAACACATTAGTGACTTAAGGTTGAAATGACTTCAATCCAACTTCTGTTTATTTACATTTTATTTCAGGGAATAATATCTCTCTTCTTTATTCCAAAAATAAATTTTCCCTCTGAATTCAGAGACAGCGTGTATTAGCTCCCAACGAAGTTGAAATACAATTTAAAGATTGATTATTTTAAAAGCAGAGTTAAAACAAGCCCAGAAAAGAAAAAACCCTAATACCCATAGCTGTTTTTTATATTTCATTTATTTTTAAAACCCACTTTTTGTCTCATTTTAGTAAAAGAAGAAATGAGATAGAAAATGTGTTCCATTAAACTCAATGTAATCTGCAGTGCCTCAGGATACAATCTATTTCATTCACTGAATCTCCACAGTTAGCCATGAAAGCTGGGCATCTAGTTTGAAAGCAGATCTTACCCTGGTTTCAGTCCATATCAGAAGAAAGGAAAAAGTTACAATTTCAAAACATGACAGATTTTCACATAAATATGACAGCGTTTTAAGTTTGGTAACTGAGCCACAACATTGAAAAGAACCAGTTGCCAAAGATCCTCATACTAAACGACCCACTTTATCCCATTGTATACACCATACCCCCTCTCAGAGTTGCCTCTGGAGAGTTTCAAATACTCTACCAATCCCAACTATGGGTTGGAGAGTCAAGCAGAGGCATATCCATTTCATTCCTAGCTTGAGCAGAGGATAGCAAGTGGAAGGCAATCTGCTACAAGTCAAAACTCACCTGTGCCAGTCAGCAGCAGCGTGGGAGAAAGCCGAGGGTGGAGACTCAAGTTAACTGCGTGAAAAGAGGCAGTGGTAAATCACTTCTGTATTTTTACTAAGAAAACTCAATGGATACACTACCAGAATGATTGCAGTTGGAGGTGGGGCATTCTGGGGGAGGTGGGGCATTCTGGGAGAGATGTGTCCATGAAGTCTCTATGGGTCGGACATGACTCTACAGCAGAAGACAACAACAATACACCATACCTTGATATGCACCTTTAAAAGACTGCAGTTTAGAAAAAGGTGGATTTTAAAAACCTTAAAAGGTAGAAATATTAAATACTGGGTGTGAAGGATAGACATAAGAAGTCCCATGGTGTACTTTCACATGGATTCATTATAGTAAATATGAATATCTATTATATTAGAAAAAACAGAATCTGATTGGAATACTTTGCATAATTTGCTGTATCAGCACTGGGCTAGAAAAATATGAGCTTAACAAAGAACTTTTTATTCCCCAGCCCTTATTTATTTTTCTGAAATTGAAAATAAATAGCCATTATTCCTCAGAGCAAAACCAAAACTCTAACAAGAAGGAAGAAAGGACATATTCATCTTCTCATCTATGCAGTCATTTTGATTGATCCCACGGGGTCCTGCTTCATCTGGGCTACCTTAATTTGCCTCACTTGGAAAGCCTCTGCTCCATGCCTGGAAGGTAAGTCAGTTCTTAAGAGGAGAAGACATGATCCTCATAGTTCTCAAGGGAATCAAGTTAACACTCTCACTGCTAAATGCTACAACATAGCAGTTATACTTTCATCAGAAACTTATATTATTAGGGATTTGAGGGAGAATGAGACATGCTGAGGTTTTTTTTTTCTTTTTATTGCTTCTTGGGGCATAACTCTCTATTTCTTTCTTAGGCCTTAGAAAACAACATTTGACATCACCTGTAGATCTGGGCTCTGGCAATTTCCTAATGAATCCATTGAGAAATTGTCAAGAATGTGAGTTTTTTTGTCTTTCCCATGATGGTATAGCTTGTTTTGTGTCAGAGTTGAAGAAGCTCAGTCTGCTCCATCAGCCATTATCAATGGAGTGAAGCAGGGCTCCTCTTAAATTTATCCTTCACAGCCAATCTGGAGAATGCAATAAGAGACCTAGATGTTGGCATTAGAATGTCCTTCTGATCCACCAGGACAGGTTTTCAACTCAACAGGCTACAAGAATCACTGACAAAACAGTGCTACATGCAGAAGACTGTACCGTAGAGGCACATATCAAAGAACACATCCTTGTGTTAAAACGGGCTCAATGTTACAGTCATATTGTTACCCAATACAACAGAGAGTTAATGAGGGGAATTTACGGAGGAAAGAAACTATATTAATAACGGGAAAAGGAAACAAAGGTTCAGGCACCTGGCACCCCCTGCTGGTCACCTGATGAATCAACATGAGATTGATCCATTGATTTTTCTTTTTGGGACTCTCCTCCCTCCATTGTATCTTAAGCCTCTTGCAATCAGAGACCAAATACGAATTAATGTCCTTGTATTCTCGAAAGCACTTAGTACTGGGTTTTGAACATCGTTAACATTTAATAGATATGATTGATTGATTGAAGCTAAAGTGGGAGAGAACATCAAGTTGAGTGCGGAAGGTGTGCACGAGTCAGAAGCAAGAGTTGAAAAGAGGGACAGTTAGGAGGTTGTCTTGGGAGGAGTGAAGAGCGCGAGTTGGAAGACTGTAGAAGAAAAACGTGGATAGGTATAAGGAAGTCAATTTCCAGAGATCCTTGAAATGCTATATTATATGCTTCCAAGCACTTACTACAGTGCGCAGCACATAATAAGCACTCATTAAATACCATTAATGATGAGAAAGGGATCGTGAGTTATTTAATTTATTTGAGATGTAATGGGAAACCATTCAAGATTTTTGAGTAGGACTGTGATGTGTTCTGAATCATATTTTAGGATAGGCTGCAAAAGGAAAAAGCTATAGACAAAAAGACCAGTAAGGGAAGTTGCTTCTTCAGTTAGGTTAGAAAAGGATGAAAGTGTATTCCAGAGGGGTGATTGAAAGATGGAAAGATGGAGAAGGATATAGACTCAGCATGGCTTAGTGAATAAAGCACGGGCCTGGGAGTCAGAAGGACCTGGGTTCTAATTCTGGCTCTGCCATATGCCTGCTATGTGACCTTGAGTAAGTTACTTCACTTCTCTGTGCCTCAGTTATCTCATCTTTAAAATGGGAATTAAGAGTGTGAGCCCCTTGTGGGAGAGAGTCTGTGTCTAACCTGGTTAATTTGTATCTTCTTGTATCTATTGTTTAGAACATTTCTTGGAACATAGTAAGCACTTAACAAGTACTATTATTATTATTTACTATTATAATTAAGGGCTGGATACATGAAACATGAGATTCACAAAACATAGGGAGAGATTAATGAGAGAGTGGTACCAGAGAGGACACCAAAATTGCAAGCTTGTGCGATAGGGAGGCTGTAAGTATTGTTGACAGTGATGGAAAAGTTAGGAAAAGGAGTAGAGAGGGAAGATGAGAAGTTCTGTGTTGGATATATTAGATTTAAAAGGATGGCGCTTCACTGAGATGGAGATATCCCAAGGCAAGCAAAAATAAGAGTCTGTAGAACAGGAAAGAAGTTAGGACTGAAGATGTAGATTTGCATAGTGGTGGTAGTTTTGAAACCATATGAGAAGATGAGTTTCATAAAACCATAAATGTTAATCAGAAAAAGTAAAAGGCTCAAACAGGAACCTTGCAGAACACCCATTGGAGGAGGAGAAGAACCAGCAAAGGAAAATGGGAAGAAATGGGAGGGGAGGTAAGAATATTACTAGGACAGTACCTGAATATGTGTATATATATAATTGGTTATGTACACTTCCTGCTTTCAAAAGACATACATATATACATGTATGTCTTTTGAAAGCAGGAAGTGTACATAACCAATTCATTTAGGCATTCCATGTTTGTGATTAGAAGGTTAGAATTACCTTTGGTTGATTTCTTGAGATCTAAGTTCTAATGTCTCTCTTGCTCATGTAAATGGCAAAAGATTACATTCATTCCTGAAACAACTTTGGCCAGCTTATTTGGTAATGAGTAGTTATTGTTATGAACTTCAGGATGAGAAAATTAGTTAATCATCACCTGAGGGTAGCAACTTGCACCCTGACTCTCCTCTGCATTGTGGGTGGAGTCAAATCCAGTGGGAGGATGAAGGACTGCAGATTCTCAATGTTCATTTTCCAAGTTAAAATTTTCTGTGTGGAACTTACCACCCTATCGAAGAAAATTCACAAGAAGAGATTTATATGTTTACACACACATCACTGTCCTTAGTACTTGAAGATAATGCTAACAGCAAATTAAAAACAAAGAGTGGGAAGCAACTTTACACTTAGACAAACAAAAAATACAGAAACTCCCAATCCCTCCCCTCCTCTTCTCCGAGTTTGCTCCCACTTGGGGTAATGGAGTACAAGTGCCATACCACCTTTCCCAAGGGACTACGATTCAGTGATCTATAAAAGAGAAGTTAGGATAAATTATTCTGGAGGCCTGTTCATTTGAATAGTATTACCCTGCCCTCTATTTGGCTCAGCAACATTATGTCTCCCTCAACTCTCATGCCTACTGACCCCACCAGCTATTCCAGATCTTTACCTCCCTCTTGCAGTTCCCTTTGCCCCAACTTTCCTCCTTCTCTTGTCTTTAATCACATCAAAAACCATGCTGACAAAATCAAAATCAAAGGATATAAACCCGCAAAGTCTCCCCACCACCTCCCAAAGTGCTTCCCACTCTCACTTCCACTCTCTCATCTTTGTCAGCCATTTCTCAGGAGGAAATCTGCCTAATTTCAAAATCTACTCCTCTACCTGTATCTCCAATACATTTATTCTCACCTTCTACATCAATCAATCAATAGTATAATAAGCATAAACATAAGCATAACCACACAGATCTACATCTCTGCCCTTGTCCTCTCCCCCTCCCTTCAGGCTTGTATCTCCTCCTGCCTCTACGACGTCTCTACCTGGATGTCTGCCCGCCACCTAAAACTCAACATGGTCACAACTGAGCTCCTCATGTTCCCTCCCAAGCCCTGTCCTCTTCCTGACTTCCCTATCACTGTGAATGGTACGACCACCCTTCCCGTCTCTCAAGCCCGCAACCTCAGTGTCATCTTTGACTCGGCTCTCTCATTCACCCCACACATCCAATCCATCACCAAAACCTGCCGGTCTCACCTTTATAATATCGCCAAGATCCGCCCTTTCCTCTCCACCCAAACGGCTATTTTACTGTTACAGGCTCTCATAATATCCCGGCTGGATTATTGTGTCAGCCTTCTCTCTGATCTCCCTTCCTCCTGTCTCTCCCCGCTCCAGTCTATTCTTCATTCTGCTGTCTGGCTCATCTTCCTGCAGAAATGCTCTGGGCATGTCACTCCCCTTCTTAAAAAACCTCCAGTGGTTGCCTATCAACCTCCGCACGAAACAACAACTTCTCACTCTAGGCTACAAGGCTCTCCATCACCTTACCCCCTCCTACCTCTCCTCCCTTCTCTCTTTCTACTGCCCACCCCACACGCTCCGCTCCTCTGCCTCCCATTTCCTCACCGTCCCCCGTTCTCGCCTCTCCCGCTGTCGACCCCTGGGCCATGTCCTCCCACGGTCCTGGAATACCCTCCCTCCTCACTTCCGCCAAACTAATTCTCTTTTCCTCTTCAAAACCCTACTTAGAGCTCACCTCCTCCAAGAGGTCTTCCCAGACTGAGCTCCCCTTTTTCCCTCTGCTCCCTCTGCTCCCCCTCTACCCACCCCTTCACCTCCCCTCAGCTAAGCCCTCTTTTCCTCCCTTTCCCTCTGCTCCTCCCCCTCTCCCTTCCCCTCCCCTCAGCACTGTACTCGTCTGCTCAACTGTATATATTTTCATTACCTTATTTATTTTGTTAATGAGATGTACATCACCTTGATTCTATTTATTTGCTATTGTTTTAATGAGATGTTCATCCCCTTGATTCTATTTATTGGTATTGTTTTTGTCTGTCTGTCTCCCCCGATTAGACTGTAAGCCCATCAAAGGGCAGGGACTGTCTCTATTACTGATTTGTACATTCCAAGCGCTTAGTACAGTGCTCTGCACATAGTAAGCGCTCCATAAATACTATTGAATGAATGAATGAACTGAGCACCTACTGTGAACAGAGCACTATGCTAAGCATTTAGGAGAATACAAAGGATTAAAAGACACAATCCTTGGTCTCACTTGTCTTACAGTTAAAAGACACCTAAATAAATTACAGCTAGGATAACACTTGCTTCCACTATTCTTCCCTCCCTGATTGCCTTCTTCAACTTCTCACTCTCTGTTGGCTCCTGATTTCATACATGTTCAAGTCTCCCACAATTTATAAAAAACCTTCTTTGGATCCCACTGTACCTTGCATATAGCTATCGCCCTATCCCCCACCTCCCCTTCCTGCTAAAACCTCTTCAGTGCATTGAAGGGACCTGCAAACTACACTTCCTCTTCTCAAACTCTCTTCTTGACCTTCTACAATACAGTTTCTGTGTTGCTCCACTGAGACTGCTCTCACCAGGGTCACCAAGGATGATCTCCTTGTCAGAATGGACAAACTCTAATCTATCCTAATCTTCCTCAACCTCTCAGTTGCCTTAGATACTGTGGACTATTCCTGGAAACCCAATCTAACCTTGGTTTTCCTGACAAAATTTTCTGCTAAGCTCTCTTGCTGCTCATTTTCCATCTCTTGTGTTAGCCTTTCCTCTGCCTCTCACCCTCTCAACTGAGAGTATCTCTCAAAGTCCTTCTCTCTTCTTATTTTATCTGCTTGCCCCTTATTCCCTTGAGGAACTCATCTCCTCTCTTTCAATCATTCATTCAATTGTATTCATTGAGTGCTTACCATGTGCAGAGCACTGTACTAAATGCTTGGGAAAGAGCAATACAGCAATAAAGAGAGACAATCCCCGCCTACAACTAGCTCACAGACTAGAGGAGGGGAGACATATCTCAATACAAGTAAAAAACATCTTTCACGACTTCAACTCTCACTGCTAGGCGGACAACTCCAAAACCTAGCCAACAGTCTCTGCCTTCAGGACATCTCTACATGGATGTCCCAGTGGCACCAGAACTTCTCATCTACCCTTCCAAATTCTCCTGAACATTACAAGTGTCAATGCTACACTCTTGTTTCAGAAGCCCTTAAACTAGGCCTTATCCCTGAGTCTTTCCTTTCCCCCAACCCCCATATTTACTCTGTCACCAAATCCTATGTCAATCGATGGTATTTATTGAGGGCTTACTGTGTGCCAGGCACTGTATTAAGCTCTTGGGAGAGTACACAATAACAGAGTTGGTAGACATGTTCCCTTCACACAGCAAGCTTACAGTCTTGTTCCTTCTGTCCCCATTTCCAGGATCTATCTCTTCTTTTCCATCCGTACAGCCATCATGGTGATCCAGGAACTTGTCATATCCCAACTTGGCTATTACATCAAGTCTTTCATTGATCTCCCTGCCTCCAGTCTCTTCCCTCTCCAGTCCAGGCTTCCCTCCTCAATATTCTAAAATGGTGTTCTGCACACATCTTTGAACATTTCAGAATCCTCCAGTACTTACCCATTCATCTCTGCATCAAGCATATACTCCTGACCATCAACTTGAAGGTACACCATCAGTTCTCTCCCACTTACTTATCAACCTCTCTTCTCCTACACTCTACACTGTAGTCTTAACTCCTTTTAAGATATCCTCTCCCACCACCATCTTTTTGCCCCTGCCTTTCCCGCTGCTTGGCTTTCCCTCCCCATTCAAATCTGGCAGACCACAGCTCCCCCCATATTCAAAGCCCTCCTGAAATCACATCGCCTTCAGTGGGTTTTTCCTAGTTAATGTCTATTCTCCCTAGGTTATATTCCCCACAAATGCTACTTAATAATAATAATAATAATAGTAATGATGTTGGTATTTGTTAAGCGCTTACTATGTGCAGAGCACTGTTCTAAGCACTGGGGTAGATACAGGGTAATCAGGTTGTTCCATGTGAGGCTCACAGTTAATTCCCATTTTACAGATGAGGTAACTGAGGCACAGAGAAGTTAAGTGACTTGCCCACAGTCATACAGCTGACAAGTGGCAGAACCGGGAGTCAAACCCATGACCCTTGACTCCGAAGCCCAGGCTCTTTCCACTGAGCCTTGCGGCTTCCCCCATTGTGCAACCTGAACGTCTGTGACATATTAACCTTTAGTAGCACATATCTACAAATTCTCACTACACTATTACAACTCTCACTACCCTATTACTTAAGCCAAGTTCATTCACATGTCTCCTTTTCCTTCTTCCTCCTATTTGTAAATTAATTTAGTATCCCTCTCCCCTGCTAGAACATTAGATCCTTGAGGGCAGAAATTATATCTACTATGTCTATTGTTCTCTCACAAGTTTATAGTGGGAGTATATGCAGGAGGAACTCAATATAGCCTATTGATTGATTGATTATTGATACTCAAAGGTCATGGAGCTGCAAAGTAGTAGAAACCATGCCAGATATGCTCTTCTCAAGAACCTATTCACTTCCTCCTCTGGGTTTGATCCCCGCCTTCCCAAAATAACACACCAATCAATTTCTCTGAAATTTTTCATTTGATGGGAGAGTGATGCGAAGCCTCGCTGAAATCCTAAGTGAGGTTGTCACTACAAAATGGGTAAAAATGGTTGATTTGAACCTATATTCTTCAGGTTGGGTGTTTCATTGTAAATCATTTCAGTAAATTCTTGACTCATTAAGTGCTCTGCTTAAATATCCTACTATGCACTGAACTTTGACAATCTTCAACCATCCTAGAAATATATTTTTATTCAATGACTCCTTTAAACCCAATGATCTTCATTTACACATTCCCAAAACCTTTTAGAAAGACAGAGAAATGGACAGCAAAACACTATTTGCTTCACTGATACACCTGGAAGAAGTTTGTTTACCTTCTGGTAAGAAAACAAATCTACTTTCTGAATGTTAATTGTTCACACAAGAATGCTAATGATGCAAATAATAAATATCAGGGCTAATAGCCACTTCATCAAATGGAAGGTCATTGTAATTTAAAGTGCTTAAAAAAGTATATTTGTGATCTGCCAATGACTTTAAAGTCTTCAACTGATTTCAACAATTTTCCAAAACATATTCATCTTTTCACATATTTTAAAATTGAATCAGCTTCACCTTTAATTTTCCTGATAATTTTTTATTTGTTTCTTATATTTGTCTTCTATTTTTTTTCGGTAGTTCATCGGTTGAGAGGGTCACTGATCTGGTTTGTTCTCTGTTGTATCTATCAACACCTCTTGTGGAAGGTAAAGAGATTGAACTATGTCCCTAACCAAAAGTGAAGAATTGTAACATCTGTGAATCTTCTCACTATTTAAATGCTTGTCCCAAGTGAATTACAAAAGTGAATCTGCTGTTTGAAAGTTGTTCCCTTTATTTAATTGGTATCAAAGTCACATCAGCTCCAGGGCAGCAGTAGTACCAAGCATGATATATAATCATAGATTTTAATTTGTACACCTGTTTATTCACCTACTCAGATCAAAAAGTTGCATAGGTGTTAGAATATGTCAGCAGTAAATTCTCCCATTTGACTTACTCTATTGCCTATCTTTCCCACAGTTTGCTACTTTGATGTCACTCTGGATCTAAAGCCTTATTTAAAAGTAGTCATACAACATTTAATTTTGTATCTTGAATCAGTCTTGATTATGAAGTTCAATTTTGGGAAATCATAGACTCATACAACGATATGCCTGGGATGGGCTTGTCCAGTTCCTTGCCTTCCTGCAAGGGAATGACACTAGTTTCTTGCCAAATCAAACAGATGCTACTCCATCTTAATTCTCCTACACTTCCCCACTGCCTTTAATATTGTGGTGGTGTCTTTAAGACCACCTCCTCTCCTAGAAACATTATCTTACCTTGGCTTCATTGGAACAGTCCTCTCCTGGGTCTCCTCCTATCTTTCTGGCTGCTCCTTCTCAGTGACTTTATCAGCTCCTCCTCTGCCTCCCACGCTCTAAATGTGGAAGTCCCTTTAGGCACAGTTCTGGGTCCTCTTTTATTCTTTATCTACAGCCACTCCCTTGGAGAACTCATTCACTCCCACATTTTCAACTACCATCTCTACGTAGATGATTGACAATCTCCTGCCCAGACCTCTCTCTTTTTTTGAAGTCTCACAATTCCTCCTGCTTTCAGGACATCTCTACTTGGATGTCCCACCAATACCTCAAACCTAATAGGTCCAAACCATAACTCTTCGTCTTTCCACCCAAACCCTGTCCTCTCCTGGACTTTCCCATCACTGTAGTCAGCACCACTATCCTCCCTGTCTCACAATCCCATAACTTTCGCATTATCCTCGATTATCTCTCTCATTCAGCCAATAGTCTGTCACCAAATCCTGCCAGTTCTACCATCACAACATCTCCAAAACAGCTGGTCCAAGGACTTGTCATTCCCACCTTAACTATTGCATCAGCCACCTTTCAAACTTCCCTGCCTCCTGCATCTTCTCTCTATAGTCCATACTTCACTCTGCTGATCAGATTTTTATAACAAATAATCATGTGCACATCTCCCCACTCCTTAAAATCTTCCAAAGGTTACCCATTCATCTCCACATCAAACAGAAATTCTTTACAATTAGCTTCAATTGTAGTACAGTGCTTGTGAGAAGCAGCATGGCTTAGCATAAAAAGCACGGGCTTGGGAGTCAGAGGACATGGGTTCTAATCCAGCTCTGCCACTTTTCTGCTGTGTGACCTTGGGCAAGCCACTTCACCTCTCTATGCCTCAGTTACCTCATCTGTAAAATGGGGGCTAAGATTGTGAGCCCCACGTGGGGCAACCTGATTGCCTTGTATCTACCCCAGTGCTTAGAATAGTGCACAGCATATAGTAAGTGCTTAACAATACCAAAATTATTGTTGTTATTAATAGTAGTAGTAAAGTGTTTTGCACACAGTAAATGCTCTATAAATATGATTGAATGAAAGAAAGAATGAATTAAATGCACTCAAACAGCTCTCTCTTCTAACTTGTTTCCTTTCCTCCTACAGTCAATCAATCAGTTATTGAGCACTACCTGTGTGCAGAGCACTATACTAAGTGCTTGGGAGAGTATAATATAACAATATAATATACACATTCCCCGCCTACAACACGTTTACAGTCTGAAAGGGGAGACAGATATTAATATAAAATAATCAATTATGGAAATGTACATGAGTGCTGTTGGAGTGAGGGTAGAGTGAAAAGAAGCAAACCAGGATGAGGCAGAAGGGAGGGGAAGTAAAGGGCTTATAGTCAGGGAAGGCATCTTGGAGGAGATGTGCCTTCAGTAAGGATAGAAGGTGTGGAAAATAATTGTCTATTGGATATGAAAGGGAGAGCATTCCAGGCCAAGGGCAGGATGTGGGTGAGCAGTCAGCAGTGAAATAGACGAGAACGAGGTGCAATGGGTAGATTGGCCTTAGTGGAGCTAAGTGTACAGTCTGGGTTGTAGTAGGAGAGTAGCGAAGTGAGGTATGAGGGGCCAAGGTGATTGATGGCTTTAAAGCTGATGGTAAGGAGTTTCTGTTTGATAGAGAGGTGGATGGGCAACCACTGGAAGTTCTTGAGGAGTGGGGAAACATGGACTGAATATGATCCAGACATCAGAGTGAAATATGCACTGTAATGGGGAAAAACAGGAGGAAGGAAGGTCAGCAAGGAGGCTGATACAGTAATCAAGGAGGGATAGGATAAGTGCTTGGACTAATGTGGTAACAGTTTGGATGGAGAGGAAAGGGTGGATTTTAGCAATGTTGTGAAGGTGGAACTGACAGGATTTAGTGATGGACTGAATCCCAACTCTGCCATTTGTCAGCTGTGTGACTGTGGGCAAGTCAATTAACTTCTCTGTGCCTCAGTTTCCTCATCTGTAAAATGGGGATTAAGACTGTGAGCCTCATGTGGGACAACCTGAATACCCTGTATCTACCCCAGCGCTTAGAACAGTGCTCTACACATAGTAAGTGCTTAACAAATACCAACATTATTATATATGGGTTGAATGAGAGACAGGACTCAAGGATAATGCCAAAGTTAGGGGTTGTGAGACAGGATGGATGGTAGTGCTGTCTAAAGTGATCGGAAAATCAGTGGGAGGATAGGGTTTGGGTGCAAAATAAGGAGTTCTGTATTAGACATGTTAGGTTTGAGGTGATGGTAGGACATCCAATTAGAGATATCTTGAAGGCAGGAGGAAATGTGAGACTGCAGAGAGGGAGAGAGATCAGGCCTGGAGATGAAGATTTGGGAATCATCCACATAGAGGTGGATCCACATTGAAGCCATAGGTGCAAATGAGTTCTCCAAGGGAGTGGATGTAGACGGAGAATAGTAGAACCAGAACAAAACCCTTAGGGACACCCACAGTTCTGGGGTGGGAGACAGAGGAAGAGTCCACAAAAGAGAATGAGAATGAGCGGCCAGAGAGGTAAGAGGTGAACTAGAACAGGACAGTGTCAGTGAAGCTGAGGTTGGATATTGTTTCCAGGAGAAGGGGGTGGTTGACAGTGTCAAAGGCAGCTGAGAAGTTGAGGAGGATTAGGATGGAGTAGAGACCATTGGATTTGGTGAGGATGAGATGATTGGTGACCTTTGAGAGGGTGGTTTCTGTGGAGTGAAGGGGATGGAAGCCAGATTAGAGGGGGTGAAAGAGAGAATAGGAGGAGGGGAACTTGAGCCAATGGGTGTAGACTATTCACTCAAGGAGTTTGAAGAGGAATGGTTGGAGGGAGATGGGGCAATAACTGGAGAGGGCGATGGGGCCCAGGGAGGGATTTTTTAAGATAGGAGACGACTCCATTGCAAGCTCCTAGAAGGAAGGGATCATGTCTACCAATTCTATTATACTATCCCCAGCACTTAGTACAGTACTTGTGCACA
Organism: Ornithorhynchus anatinus; assembly: GCF_004115215.2. NCBI lineage: Eukaryota > Metazoa > Chordata > Mammalia > Monotremata > Ornithorhynchidae > Ornithorhynchus > Ornithorhynchus anatinus. The sequence continues at coordinate 99,504,608 of NC_041749.1, forward strand.
GTAAGTACTAGATAATTACCATTGATTGATTGACTGATTAAGTAATATTATGAAGAAAGAACTGGACAGATTTTGCAACAGGCAATGGGTGGTTTAAAATATGAGCCAACATAAAACCAATGTCTGGGACTTCTTGGACAGGGAGAGTGGTGATGATGTTGACAGATATGCAGAGGTAAGGAGAAGTAAAGTTAGGTTTGTAATCTGCCTGTGGGACATCCATGTGGAGATTAACCAAATCTCACATTTCGGCAACTTGTTTCTGCTTACATCTTTCATTAGATTTTTAGCTCCTTGAGGGCAATGACAGTGATTTAATTCTGTTTTATGTTCCCTAGCGCCTAGGACAGGGCTCTGAAAATACTTAAACTGAAAGTGCTGTTGATGGTGATGATGATGACGATCAATCAATCAATCAGTGGTATTTATTAAAAGTTTACTATGTGCAAAGGTGCTTGGTAGAGTGCAATAAAAAAGATAAAAACAGAGATGGTAGACACAATCCCTGCTCTCAAGGATCTTACCGTCTTAATCCTTGGAATGCACTTACCTGGTCTTATTTGGGATTCTATGGATTATCCTTTTCTAGACTGAAGCTCTTAGTATGCAGAGTACTTGTCCATCAACTCTGTCGTATTGTACTCTCCCAAGCGCTTAGTGCAGCTCTCTGCACACAGTAAGCACCCAACAAATACCACTGATTGATTGATTATAACACATAAAGTAGTTAATATATTAGGCAAAACAACTGCTGTCTACTCATTGCAGAAGAGTAAAGTGATTATTCCCCTCTGCCAAAATAATAATAATGATAATAATGATGATGATGATGGCATTTGTTAAGCACTGACTACGTGCCAAGCACTGCTGTAAGCACTGGGGTAGATACAAGGTTTTGAGGTTGTCCTACATGGGGCTCACAGTCTTAATCCCCATTTTACAGGTGGGGAAACTGAGGCACAGAGAAGTTGAGTGACTTGTTCAAAGTCACACAACTGACCCATTATTGGGCAGGGATTGTCTCTATCTGTTGCTGAATTGTACATTCCAAGTACTTAGTACAGTGCTAAGATAAAATAAGATACAGATAAAATAAGAATCTGGATAAAAGAATCCAGTAGGCACATCCTTTACTCCTGCTCCCCACTTGCCTAGTCCCACCCGTGGTGCTTCAAAGACTGGGGTAGACTTAGATAAAATACTTTCAAACAAATTAACCGTGATAATGATGTGAATACTAATAATGTGCCTAGAAAAAAAATAACGGTCTATCACAGGAAAATTAACTTTCTCTAGCAGAGTAAAGACCTGGAATGAGAGGCAGTCATCTAATACATTTATCTAAGGCCAAGAGGGTACATTTTCTGAACAAAGTTCTTACAAAGACATGAAAAATAAGTTTCTTTTTTTCTCCTCTTTCACCCAGCAGGAGGAGTCAGCTAAAGCTTCCCTGGTGAATGGATTAATTGATTGCTTCATGCTGAAGCACAGCAGCTGTCTTTATACCTGTTGTGGCAACCAAATGAAGGCAGCCTTACCTCCTGTCAGGAAATAAGATGATTTTTCAAGTTTCATTATGTCTGATGCAGTCTTTCTAGAGTTTTGTAGAGAAACAAAGAAGAGCAGGTGGCTAGAAAGGACCAGAGTTCATTAGCAGTTGAGGAAGGCAAAATGGAGGAGGTAAAAACAAAAAAAGATCATATAGAGGAGGCTTCGGGGACCCCGTCATAAAATCTGAATTCTGTTGCCTGGAGGAGATAATTCCCCATTGTTACCAGCTGGCCAGCCCTTTGGAAAAAAATGATCCTTCCAGACTCCAAAATTGATGACCACTTTAATCAATGAGTGTAAAGCAAGATGGCTAAATATTTAATCTCTACCCAACCCACAAGTTCCAAAGTACCATCTAGACCTAGTTAAAACAAAACCAAAAAAAAATAAAGCTTCTTTCGAGACTGGACAAGTGACAATCTCTTCTGCCAGTGAGAGGCTGATTTTTGCCATTGTGTGTCCTACTGATCAGTGGAAAAGGGAGATCTCCTGAGCCTTAGTCAGAGGGTTTCCAAATGAGATGAAAGACAAATGGCAATCTCCAGTGCCTTTTCTGTGGGAACGTAAATCTTAAGCCATGAAAAATGGCTAAAATGCTTCTTTGTGTGTTGCTGATTGCAGATGGCAGTGAGCACAGCTGTGAAATCAAGCTGGAGAAAGACAACCAGGACTGCCACTGGACTACCTGAAATGTACAAAAGTACATGAAAAATTGCAAGCTGCAAACCAAATCACCTACATTCCACCCCACAGGGTGCTTGCTGACTTTCTGAAAGATTTAGTCTCATTTGTTGCCTCTTGGTTTGGCCCTTGCCATTCAACTGTGGTAAAAAAGCACCCACTTTTTTCTAAATGTACTCAACAAGGAAAAAAAAAAACTCTTTCAGTGCCATCCAGCAGTATAACTATGATACACTAAAGATTCACATAGATACTTCAGGGTAAATTTTCTAAGTTAAAAGACATATAATTAAATTTCTAATTTAAGGTAGCTATAGAATTGCAACTTTCAAATGCTATTTACACAGCCATGTAATAAGATGATTCCTTCTGTTCAGTGCATTGTGATCTCAATATTTGCCAGAAAAATATTACTTTTTGAGCATTTGCCAATGGGGAACTCCATATGAAAATACATTAAGGAAAGAATTCATACTATTGGGGATCAAAGTTTTGGAAATGCCATTTTTGATAAAATTTTAGTAGTACTTGGATTTATTGAGCATCCAATGAATAAAATGCACTGTACTCTGCCCTTGGGAAGGTTAACAGAAGCACACAACTCTGTCCTGCCCACAATACTGTGCCAGCCCCAAAATCAAGTATCCATATTTTTTTCCCAGAGTGGAAATAGTTTTCCAGAGTTGAGCTAGACAAAGCTAATGACATAAAAAAGCAAACAACAAAATTCTTCTTTTAACTGAATCAATTAGATAATTGGCTCTATCCTTACTTGAAATTAATAACTGTGATTTTATCTTGCACTTTCTCTGTGCCTAAGGAATGTATTAATTGCTGGGGTAGATGCAGACACAGACCCTAACCCACACAGGGCTCCTATTCTACAAGGTGAGAGAGCAGGTGTCCTATTTTACTGATGAGGAAACTGAGGCACAGAGAGGTTGTGTGACTTGCCCAAGGTTACATAGAAGGCAGTTTACTCTCAGTTCTATGTTCTTTCCCTGAGGCCAGGCAGCCTCCCGAACAAAGCCTTAGCCTATAAAGTCCCAGTTACCTGAATAATGGAGAAAAAAGTAATTTATTATTCTAATTTTTATCTTTGATATTTGCTCTAACTTAGCCATATTGCTATTCTGGATCAACATTTCAGAATCCGTATTAATCACAAACATCTTCTTTATATGCTGAATATATTGTGAATATATGTGTTTCACATATTCAATACTTGGGATTAAAATATAAAGTACATTAAATCTCCCCCTCAACATGCTAGATTAATACCATGCCTGTTTAATTGAAAAATGTGATCAAAGCCTTGGATCCTAAACTCAAAAAAATAGAGCTTTGTTCCACCCAAAGTCCCATTTCTAAATATTCCTCAAGTATCCACTCAAACTCCCTTCCTCAAAATTACACTTTTTCCAAAACAAAACTAAAAATTTTTTTCTTCAAAGAAATTAAAAATCATTTTCAAATAATAAACTGGATTCTCTTAAAAATGTCTTTTATTTTTCAGTAACAACTTCCATTTCTGACTCCATTTCCCATGGAGCAAGCTTCATGTTGAATATCTGCTCATTAGAAGTGGGTCAGGCATGTCAGAAACCATTAGTCTTTCCTCAGAGCTTGCCCAGGAATATTACCATCATCCACATGGACCTGACTGAGAGAGAGCAACTCCTCACTTTCTGACCTCTGTCCCTAACTCTGCAGCTGTCCTGGGGATCCTCAAGACATTCCCCAAATCCAGGCTGGGGTTTGCAGTGAGAGCCAGGTCTCCAGCACCTCTGGCTATCAATCATTTATACTCTTTGGCTAATCCTTGAAGCACGCCCAAGGAAGCAAAGCCACTGACTGGCTGCCCTGACTTCCCAAGCCCAATAAGTTGCCTCGAGGAGAACCACACTGAATTGCAATAAATAACTCGAACAATCAATCCAATGAGCTAGAGATTGGTAATTAATCAGAGCAGGGAATTGATTTAAACACTTTACTATGTGACATTCGGTTTGCCTCATCTGGGCAGAATATTTCTCCTGAAGGCAGCATCTCATGAATGGACATGATTATGTTTTGTGACATTTAAAGAATGGCTCAGGATTCAGAAATAGAGGTTGCTTCCTATCATTCTCTACAAATGCTCTCATCAGAGTGATCTCTGGGAGTGGAAATGAACAGCAGTTCCTACTTGACACAAAGAGACTTGGCATAAGTCACTGTGGAGAGCCGTCGGCTTGATAAACAACGGTCTGTTGTTGGGCACAAAGCTAGAAAATGAGACAAGCCGTAAGTCATACTGGAGAAGCATTTTTAAGAATGGTTTTGACTAAATGGTCCTCCAACCCAGTATTCTGATTCCAACAGTGGCAATACAATGCTTGGAGAAACTGTATGATGGCTGACCGCCTTGCCAATTTTCAAAATGTTTATGATTTTATCATCTAGCAACCCTAACTTTTCCCTCTATAGCATCATTTCCTTCTAGCAGACTGCAAGCTCCTTGAGGCAGGGAGCATATGTTTTACCTCTGATGTACTCTCCCTCCCAAACATTAATGCACTATTCTTCACTCGAGTAGTCACTCAATAAATGCCACTGATTGATTGATTGATTGAAGACATGATTACACACAATGGGTGCAATTGTTGTGTGTCATCCCAGTGTGGGATCTATGCACTTAAGTGTGGCTAAAAAGACTGTTCAGTGGTCCATTTCAAATTATGTACGGGTAAAGTTTTCTTGCAGCCTGAATATGTAAATACATTTTCCTTATGACCTTCCTTAGGAAAGACCCTGGTCTTTCTCTGTTTTTGAGATAGCCTGACAGACTTTGAGCTTAGTGGCAATTGATCATATCTCCTCCAAGAAGTCTTCCCTGACTAACCTCTCATCTCCCATACTATCCACCCTCCCTTCTGCTACACCTATGCACTTAGGACTTTATCCCCATGCATTATGATACTCATCCCACCTCTAACCCTACAGTCTTGTCTTATGCTGTCAAGTTGTCTCCCACCCAGAGGGATTCCATGGACACATCTCTCCCAGAACACCCAACCTCCATCTGCAATCATTCTGGCAGTGTCACAGAAAATACAGAAGTGGTTTACCATTGCCTTCTTCTGTGCGGTAAACATCTTAGACTGTGAGTCCCATGTCAAACCTGATTATCTTGTATCTACATACATTTAGTGTAGTGCTTGGTACATAGTAATAATAAAAATTATGGTACCTGTTAAGTGCTTACTATGTGCCAAGCACTGTTCTAAGTGCTGGGGTAGATACAAGTTAATCGGGTTGGACATAATCCTTGCCCCACATGGGGATCAAACTCTTAACACTCATTTTATAGATAAGGTAACTGAGATCCAGAGAAGTTAAGTGACTTGCCCAAGGTTACACAGCAGACATATGGTGAAGCCAGGATTAGAACCCAGGTCCTTATGACTCTCAGGACTGTGCTCTACCACTAAGCCACACTGCTTCTCTAGTAAACACTTAACAAATACCACTACCACCACAATTATCTGTGCTTGTACTTTCAGGTGTTTGCCTCAGATTGCAAGTACCTAGAGGGAAGGGAATCTAATTTACTTTGCTTGACTTCATGCTCAGAGGAACACAATAAAAACTTTTTGTTCAATAAAAAACAGTAAGAGGCCAAATTACAGAACTCCTCCTATCTCCAAGTGCTCTAGCGACACAGCCATGCTTATTTGTAATTTTAGCAGTATTGCACTTTGAAAGCTAACTCCTCTTACAAGGATTGTTAATTCCCCAAGTCACTAGCCATTTTTATCTAGTTACTTTCAAGCCACTATTGTAAATAATAATCTACAATTTTGCAATCATTATCAATGACTAATCTTACAGTGGATTGGTATGAGGGACAGTGAAAGCTTGCAGACCTGCTTACTAAATAAGAAAAAAAAATGCTGTCTAGAATTTTGAGATTTTATCACAAAGGAAAAGCTATGCAAATTACTTAAGGCACTAATCTTTAGAAATCTCTCATAGCATATAGAGCTTTACCTTCTAGTCAGTGCTTTCACTCAGGAATTCTGAATGAAATTTTCCACTAAGACATGGACTCAAGGCATTTACATTCCTAAGCAGTCTAGATTATTTGGTGGCCTCTAGATGTGAATTTAGGTCCTGATAAAATGACTGAAAAAAATTATTAAAATCTTAAATAGAAATAATGATTATCTCAACTGAAAGGGTCCTAGTGCTTTGATGTATCTTTTTTGGTTGAGAATAAGAAAGAAACTTTTGTGATCATTTAATGAACAAGACTCCTGTGAAGAAACTTCTTGCCTTGTGAACTGAATAACCTCTTCCATATCTCATAAATCTATGTATTTAATTGATTAGAAGGGAAAATTGATTGAATGGATATGTAGCCTATGCAAAACAATAACACCAAATTCACTTTTGTCATAACACCATATTTAAACTCAGAGTCCATTGCAAAATGAATAATTTAAGGAAAGGAAAATCATGTCCAATAAATTGGATGCTGCATTTTTTGTCATTCCATATCCCTTTGACAATATAAGAATTGCATTCCACTCATTTTTGTCCAACTCAAATATTTAAATAAGGTGTTCTGCTTGGTCGTTACTTTTCAAATGTTAAACTCATAATACAGATGAGCAGTTGAACAATAAGACATCTGGGAAGCGGCGCTGCAGCTCATCCAGGCATCGCTATGGAAACCCTTCAAGAAATGGATTATAGACTTGAATTACTTTGGGTCAGGTCCATCTTAGAGTAGTAGTGTTTCAGTTTATTCTTTCAATTGATGGCTCCTCAGTACAGAAAGGCTGAATTATTTGGGACTTTATTTATTGAAGAGCTCTAGTAACTGGTGTTTATGATAACCCCCAATACAAGGCTAAATCTTGGCCACTACCCAGTAGGTGGGGTTTACACTGAACTTGAGTTCTCCATGTGCTAGGGAGATGGCTGATAAAGATAATCTTCATGTGGCTCCCCATGGAACTGTTGACATATAATTTTCCCAGGAGGTCTAGCAGGATGGCCTTGGAAGACCAGGATAGGCTAGCGGGGAACTGTTTGGCTGAGGGGCTGATTGCATGGTTCTCCCTCTAACAACAGTTTTAGTACTGGGAGATTTCTAAGGTTGTATACCTAAACCCATTGTATCTAAACATGGCCAAGATTCAGCTGAAAAGGCTTTTTTAGGGACTTTGTTCCCAATTAAGCGGTCTTACTAACCTTTGGTGTGTGGGCACAGACACTCACTCACTCACAGATACACATACTTGTATCCACTGATAAACATTTCAATGTAAACAGCCTCATATTTGAGTCAGAAGGACAGATAGGTATAGCTCTATCTATATAGATCTGTGGGTAGGTTACAGATATAGGTATATTTGCCTCCCCTATCTGTCACTACTGTTTCTTGCCTAAACCTTTATGTTTTAAATATGTATATATCTTGTATTATATATAATAATGATATAATATATACTATATTATATATATGCATATAACCTCCACATTCACTGACCATTAAATTTTCATCCGTGCATGTAGTGGGGCTGATAAAACTGATGTGACAATTTCTTCTATATCTTGTGCTCCTTGGCACTTTTTAACATTAGTTACAATACCTAGCACTGTTTTTACTTTTCTCCCTTGTTCCTGAAACTTATTCCAAAATATCACCTGGATATGATTGCTGTTAAGCCACCTAGATCTATCTCTATTGATGATGATGAAGATGATGATGATAACAACTGTGGTATTTGTTAAGCACTTGCTATGTGCCAGGCATTGTTCTAAATGCTGAGTAGATACCAGGTAATTGAGCTGGATATAGTCCCTGTCCCCCATAGGGCTCACAGTCTTCACCCCCATTTTACAGATGAGGTAACTGAGGCACATAGAAATGAAGTAACTTCCCTAAGGTCACACAGCAGATAAGTGGCAGAGCCAGGATTAGAACCCAGTCCTACTGACTCTCAGATCTGGGCTCTATCAACTATTAATTAATTCACTCAATCATATTTATTGAGTGTTTACTGTGTGTAAAGCACTGTACTAAGCATTTGAGAGAGTATAATATGACAATAAACTGACACATTCCCTACCCACAATGAACTGACAGTCTAGAAATGAGCTTACAGTTTAGACCATGCTGCTCTATTGCCACTGTTTTCTAACTGTCCACTGTCAGCTCTATGAGATTTTGCTTCATTGTATGTTTAATGCAGTTCTTCTGTCCACCCTGCTTATAGTTATCCATTTCAGGTCCCTTGAGCAACTGTTTGGGTATCTTGCTGTTTTGCATTCTCTTCTCAGTTGTGATGTGGTGAGAAGCAGTGCAGAGTGGGGTATGAAATGACATGAGGAGAATGGATAACAGAAAGATACCCAAGCAGCTGTTATATCGGAAAATGAAAGAGGGCACAGGCAAGTCTAAGGTAAAAAAAAACAACAAATTTGAAGACATGGAGAAACACAGTCTCACACAATTAGACACTGTAGATGATCTAGTGGAAAGGCTTTCTGAAAACTGGGATGTAGGGAGGCAGAATTGAAAACAGAGAAAGGCCCGCTGTGGCATGCAAACCCATTAGCCCAGCAAGGATTTATCCTTACTTGTAAACAACGTGGTATGTGTGTATGTGTGTACACAGGGGAGTGGGCGGGGGGGGAGGGGGGCGGCGGGAATAGATGTTGCAGCAACCTTTTCGACCATATTCAAACTCAGACTAACAGTCATATTCTCTCAACACAGAGATCCTTTGTTGTGTACTTGAGCAAGGTTGTCTAGAATAAGATGAGTAAGGTTGAAACTAGTATTCAGTCCTACTTTGTTTCATTGGGATGGAGAAAGGCTCCAGCAAGATCCCTCCATTTCTGACACTATCATCTCCATCTTCATGGATTAACTTTTAGATCTTGCTAAACTTCAGAAAGTAACCAAACATTTGTACTACTTGCCAGAATCCAGGTCTACTAATAGATAAATACTTTTTTTAAGGTTTACAAATACTCTGTAGAGATCTTCATGTTATTTGTTACACTTTTGAAATTGATATGATACAAAGATCTTGTGTGATCTGAGGCAGTCCTACAGTTCTAAGAGTTCAGTCCCGGGAAGACCAATGGGGAGCAGTAAAATTTGCCAATCTGCATCAGCAGTTTTTTTCTTGAAGTTGGCGATAATGGAACATCTTTGAAATCTGGTGTCATTTCCTCTGTGTCCCATAGGTTTAGGAAGAGTTCGCGATAATAATAATGATGGTATATGTTAAGTGCTTACTATGTGCCAAGCACTGTTCTGAGCGCTGGATGGTGCAGTGGTGACTAAGCAGCACACCCCTGTCCTGCTTGTTGATATTGGCTGGTACACCCTCAGATCTGGGATCTTTGCCATTCTCTATAGCTCTCAACACATTAAGTGTTGAGTGAAAGCCACGGTTTCAAACGTTGGCCAGGAAACTCTTTTTTAAAGAGTTATTATCAGTGGTGGAAGAAGTGTTAAGGAGATTTTTGAAGTGTTGGTTTCATTTCTTTAAGATTCTCTCTTGCCCTGTGATGCTGGTGGAGCCTTTTTTACCCTTCAGCATTGTTGCAACAGTGTATATAGACCCATATACACTAGTACAAGTCTCTGTACACAGTAAGTGCTCAATAAATTTCATTAATTGATTCATATATATTCCTCAGGGATATGCAGAAGGCCTTAGCTTGGTTTCAGTCAGCATAGCTCTGTAGCTCTTCAGCACTTGTCCTGCATGGATCTCAGCTTGTTCTATATTCCATAGGGTAGGCTTCCCTGAGCATCCCTTTTGTCAAGGATGCTAAGGTTCTCTAAGGTTTTGAAAACACATTGCTGGCATTGCTTCAAGTAGCTCTTGGATCATGGAGTCAGTATTGTCTGGTACCATTCACAGCCAGGTAGAATATTTTGTGGAGACCCCTAATGAATCTTTGAACAGAATAATGAACTAAAATCTGGCCCTTAAAATGTATGTGGTAGGCCAACATTATAGGTGAGTACATGTATATTCTTCAGGATGCATGGAAGCTCTTTGTTTAACCTAGAATAAGGCCATTCCCCAAGAATGCTTCCGAGGGTAGCTCTAATTCCTAGGCTCTAACTCATCTTTAACTAGAATTTCTTACTAACCAGCACCATCCATTCTCCTGCATGCATGTTGTATCTCAGGGAAAATACTGAGAAAAATAGTTGAACTTTTTCTTATTAGGAATTGTCTCAGTAAATAAGACAAGTTGTGGACTGCTATTTTTTTTCTTTTCTTATTTGGTGCCACAGCATGCAAAATGTATCCCATAGGTCAAATTCGGCATCTGTGGTTCTAGTCTTTAATCTGAACTACTATTTAAAACTAGTACAGTATTAATGGATAGACTACCTGACTGGAGTGTTTTGCCATGTAATAAGTATGATTTAGTTCCCACCACGAGTCAATTCGGGCTTTAGTTGGGTTAAATTGGATTTTTTTCCTCAAATATCTTAAAGTTTCTTTCTTGTTCTATAACTCATAGACTTAAATTTATAAAACTGTGGCTGTTGGAGAAATACGTGAAGACTCTTATTTCAATGCTCAATTTCTAATTTTAGTAAAATGCCAAGCTATCTACCCATATATATTGAAACACCAATAAATGAATGCTGGCAATTTCATGTAAAGCAATGAACTGCCACACAGGGAACAAGCAATAATTAATGAATTTAATTTAGAAAAAAATGAACTGTTGGGAGGGTATGATAAGCAATATACCATGATTATATCTAATATTTGTCTTTGAGTGTTCTACTAAAATGCTTTACAAACACATTTACATTATCTTTTTATATCTTTAGAATAACTTGATAAATCTAAAAGACAGCAGTGCATTTATTGAAAAAAAATTACCAAGTGCTGTAGAAAGCTTACTATTTACAAATAATCAGAATCCCACATTTTTAGTGTATTAGAGATAAATTAAATTATTATGGTGGACATTAGTTACAAATGTCGACAGCTGTGTGATATCTAATATTTCAAAATCATTTCTTTGATTTTCTCAGAGAGGAGCATGAATAATTTGTTCATCCTGACTATAAACATCACCTAAAGTGAACATGTTTCATCAACCCTTTGGTGGTTGAAACTATTCAATCCAATAGCATCAGGGATTGAATGTATAAACCTTAATCAATCAATCAGAGACATTTATTGGGCACTCATTGGGGGCAGAGCAATCATTCATTGGTGTTTATTGAGTGCTTACTGTGTTCAGAGCACTGTACTAAGTGCTTGGGAAAGTACTATAATAGAGTTGCTGCACACAATCCCTGCCCACAAGAAGCTTACAGCCTACAGGGATGGGTGAAATAGGAGAGCCTAAAAATATTTGCACAAGTATTGTGGGGCGGGGGTGACTATCAATGGGCTTAAAGATTACATTACAAGTGCATAGCTCTTGGAGGAGATTTGACTTCAGGAAAGTTTTTGAAGGCGGGGAAAGTGGAGGTCTGTCCAATATGAAGGGGACAGAGTTCCAGACCAGAGGGCACGGAGTTGGTGGTGAGATAGACAAGATGGAGATATGAAGAGTAGGTTGGCACTAAAGGAGCCAAGTATGTGGATTGGGTTGTAGCATGAGATCAGTGAGATAAATTAGGAGGGAGAGCATCAATTTTATGCTTTAAATCTGATAGCAAGGAGTTTCTGTTTGATACAGAGGTAGATGGGCAACCACTGGCAGTTTAGTTGTTAACCTTAGAGTACAGTAAAGTAAGTAGGTAGTAGGTAAAGTAAGTAAGTAGTAAAGTGAAGCAGCATGGCTCAGTGGAAAGAGCACGGGCTTGGGAGTCAGAGGTCATGGGTTTGAATTCCGACTTTGCCACGTGTCTGCTGTGTGACTGTGGGAAAGTCACTTAACTTCTCTGTGCCTCAGTTACCTCATCTGTAAAATGGGGATTAAAACTGTGAGCCCCATGTGGGACAACCTGATCATCCTGTATCTACCCCAGCACTTAGAACAGTGCTCTGCACCTAGTAAGCGCTTAACAAATACCAACATTATTATTATTAAGTAGACACATCTCATCTATCCCTAATGTTGTCCCAAATTTTGTTGGTCTTTACATTCTTCCCACACACTGAACACATTATTTGAAAGATCAGTGATCCAGGAAGTCTTGACTGATAACTCAGAGCCAATAAGCATGTATTGCCACTTGAATTATTTTCCTCTAGGAGTATTCATTATTTTACATTTGTTCACTGCAACACATCTAATTTCTAAACCAAACATGATGATATTGCAGAGAATTGAGATTGCATATTTTAGAAAATTGATAAATCCTTAAGAACTACTCCTCTACAAAACATGTTCTTGAAAAATATAATCTCAATAAATGAACCCATGGTATTTACTGAGTTCTTACCCTGTGCAGAAAATGGTACTAAACATTTGGGAGAGTACAATACAGTTAATAGAAATGATCCCTGACCTCAAGGAGCTGACAATCTAGCACGAGAGACAGACAGGGGAAGCAAGTGAGTTAAAAGCTAGGATACATAAGTGCTATAGGAGGATGCGAGTAACCAAGTGCTTGGGTGACAAGAAAGTGCTCAAGTGGCATTTAGGGAAGAATAGCACTTGATATTCACTCCACCCTCAGCCTCACAGCACTTATGTACACATCTGTATTTTATTTATTTGTATTAATTTCTGTCTCCACCTTTAGACTATAAGATCCTTGTGGTTGTTCTCTCTCAGTGTTTAGTTCACTGCTCTGCACATAGGAAGGGCTCAATAAATACTATTGCTTGATTGATGGATTGACTGAGGAAATGAGAGACTGACCTGGAAATGCCTCCTGGAAGAAATATGATTTCATAGGGAGTTTGAAGATGGTCTGTTGAATATGAAGAGGGAGAGGGTTCCAGGCAAAATCACCGAATGTCAATATTGACAAGGGAATTAGTGTAAACAGGGTAGGGCTAGGTACAGACAAACATTTTTTGGCCAGGGAAGGCATTATAGATCCATCCACTGAAAATAAAATTCTGTGCATTGAAAGTTTTACAACTGAACAATTTACGTTTTCATGTCAAAACATCACAAACATTAATAATTTACATGTGAATACTGTTTTAAATGGAAGGAATTGTGATTTTTTTGTGGCCGTGCTCATCCTAAACAACAGCTACATTAGAAACTAGAACTCTGTGAGCCAAGTATTCAAGCCATAAACAGGACAAAGAATAGTGACAATCAATCCAAAATCAGGTTTCAATTGATCAATCAATCACTGGTATTTATTGAATGCTTACTATGTGCAGAGCGCTGTACTAAACTCTTGAAAGAATATACAATAGAGTTGGTAAACACAATCTCTGCTCCAAAGAAACTCTATTAATCAATCGATCATATTTATTGAGCACTTACTGTGTGCAGAGCATTGTACTGAGCTCCTGGAAAATATAATACAATAGAGTTGGAAGACATGATCCATGCCCTCAAGAACTATATCTTTTGAAAATTAAAATAATAATGTTCTTACCCAGTTTAAATTATGACCCAGATTAAAATTGTATAGTGACTTTTCAAGTAGAGGAAGATAATTAATTTATGGAAATAAGGCTTCTCTGATCTATTAAAGTCCAATTTTCAAACATTGATAGACAGAATATTGAACTCATTACACATACATACAGGACATAATGCTCCTTCCCCTTCCTTGTAGCTGTTCGTAGAAAATGGAGACTTCGTGTGACAACATTGATAAATTCAGCCTCATTCTTCACCCTGGTGGTCTAAAATGAAATGAGTTTTAAATACTACTTGTTGTCTGCTGTTTCAGCTTGAGTCTTTATGTAGTGCTTCTGTTTTACTTAAGTAATCAGCTGGAAAAAAATTGTATATTAGTTTTTCTCTTGGACCCTTATGAAAATGTATTATATATTTCATGATGCTATTTCAGGAGTAAAAGGCTAAATAAATGAAAGAAAGCAAATAAGTAGTATGGTTTACACCTTCCTCTTTACGATTCATCCATATTCAATGCTGCTTTGGGGCACTCAGAGCAAACTACCACAGGAGAATTCAGGGAATCCTGCCAGAGACTCAACACAGAACTGTCAGTACCAGTAACAATATCCGGAATCTATTTTCCATTTGAAATCTACTTTCTTTCTCTCTAAGTAGGCTTTTCTTATCAGATTGATGTCATCATACTGAATACGTTGGGTGGACTTTTTGGCCCTACCTATGGATGGCATAAGCAGCGTGGCTCAGTGGAAAGAGCATAGGCTTGGGAGTCAGAGAAGCAGCATGGCTCAGTGGAAAGAGCATGGGCTTGGGAGTCAGAGGTCATGGGTTTGAATCCCGGCTCCGCCACTTGTCAGCTGTGTGACTGTGGGCAAATCACTTAACTTCTCTGTGCCTCAGTTACCTCATCTGTAAAATGGGGATGAAGACTGTGAGTCCCACGTGGGACAACCTGATTACCCTGTATCTACCCCAGCGCTTAGAATAGTGCTCTGCACATAGTAAGCACTTAACAAATACCAACATTATTATTATTAACAAATACCAAAATTATTAAAATTATTATTAAATTATTATAATGTCTGAAATTAGCCCTGATAGAGATAGAAAGATGAAGCAAAGACTTAGTAATTGTCTAGTGGGATAAATCCATGATAGACAGTCATTAAAATTAGTACAGGGTTGGGAATTTTCAGGAGAAGCAAGGATTATTGGAGCAAACCTATCGTTAAATACATACTTATTGTCAGCAGTGCCTGTGTCATATAGAAAAACAAAGAAATGTTGGGAAGTTAAGCCACATTCTATGTACATTTAGAAGTTGTCCTTTGCATTTGATCATCTCTAACCACTGCACAATCTCCACCCTCACCAACTTTGAAATCCCTCTCTCTGACCACAACCTTCTCACGTGCCTCCTCTCTCACACTCCTCTTCCCCGTTAATCTGTACTATTCCCCGACAGAGACCTACGCTGTCTCGAACCCACCCATCTCTCTCAGCGCATCACACCCCAGTTAGCCTCCTTGCCCATTCTACCCACTCTTGATGACCAAATAGATGCTCTCAGCTCCACCCTTTCTAAACTCAACTGACTGGTTCCCCTATCCCTTCACTGCTCTCACATCACTAAACCATAGTCCTGATTCACCTCCACTGTCCGCCTCCTTTGCTCTTATGCTCGAGCTGCTGAACGCTGCTGGCAGAAATCTAAACACCAGGCCAAGCTTGTCCACTTAAAGTTTGTCCTTTCTTGCCTTGACTCTGTTCTCTCCTCTGCTTGGCAAAACTATTTCTCTTCCCTGATTGACACCCATGCCCATTACCCTCATCAGCTGTTCTGGACATTTAACTCCCTTTTCAGGCCCCCTGTCTCTCCTCTTCCCCCATCCCTCACTCCTAATGTTCTAGCCACCTTCTTCAATAGGAAAATTAAGACCATTAGGTCTGAGCTTCTCCAAATCACTCCTCCTTCTCCATCCACCCTCCTCTTGGCTCCTCTTCTACTTTCCCATGCTTCCCAGCAGTACCTTCAGAGAAGATCTCATCCCTGCTCTCAAGTGTCACCCCTTCCACATGTGCATCAGACCCCATTCCCTTCCCACCTTATAAAAACTCTTGCCCCTTCCCTCCTCCTTTCCTTAACTTCCATAATCAATCGCTCACTCTCCTCTGCCTTCAAACATGCCCACGTCTCCCCCATCCTAAAAAAAGAAACCCTTTGACCCCACAGCCCCCTCCTGTTATCGCACCATCTCCCTCTTACCCTTCCTTGCCAAACTCCTGGAGCAAGTCTACACTCACTGCCTCAAATCCTCTCCTTCAGATCTCTCCTGGACTCCGTCCAATCTGGCTTCCCGCTCCTCCACTCTACTGAAACCACCCTCTCAAAGGTCATCAATGACATCTTTCTTGCCAAATCCAATGGCTTCTACTCCATCCTAATCCTCCTTGACCTTTTGGCTGCCGTTGACACTGTGAACCATTCCCTTCTCCTCAACACATTATCCAATCTTGGTTTCACTGACTCCATCCTCTCCTGGTTCTCCTTTTATCTCTTCAGCCGTTCATTCTCAGTCTCCTCCGGGGGCTCCTCCTCCCCCTCCCATCCCCTAAATGTAGAGGTTTCTCAAGGGTCAATTCTTGGTCCCCTTCTATTCTCCATCTACACTCACTCCCTTGGTGAACTCATTTGCTACGATGGCTTCAACTATCTTCTCTATGTGGATGACAGCCCAATCTACATCTCTTTCCCTTTTCTCTCCTCATCCCTCCAGGCTCACATCTTCTCCTGCCTTCAGGACATCTCTATTTGGATGTCCTCCCACCACCTCAAACTCAACATGTCCAAGACTGAACTCCTTATCTTGCTTCCTAAACCCTGTCCTCTCCCTGACTTTCCCCTTAACTGTGGAGGACACAATGATCCTTCCCGTCTCACAAGCCTGCAACCTTGTTATGATCCTTGACTCGCCCTCTCATTCACCCCATATATCCAATCTGTCACCAAAACCTGCCAATCTCACTTTCACAACATTGCCATGATCCGCCCTTCCTCTCCATCCAAATCGCTACCACATTAGCACAATCACTCATCGTATCCTGACTGGATTACTTCATCAGGCTCCTTTCTGACCTCCTAACCTCCTGACTCTCCCCACTTCAGTACATATTCACTCTACTGCTCAGATTATCTTTCTACAGAAACGTTCTGGGCATGTCACCCCTCTCCTCACACATCTCCATTGGTTGCCCATCAATCTTCTTATCAAGCAAAAACTCCTCACTACTGGCTTCAGAGCTCTCCATCACCTTGCTCCCTCCTAGATCACCTCCTTTCTCTCCTTCTACATCCCAGGGCACACACTCCTCTCCTCTGTTTCTAACCTTCTCACTGTGCCTTGTTCTTGCCTGTCCCACCATCGACCTCTGGTCCACATTCTACCTCTGTCCTGGAACGCCCTCCCTCCTCAAATCCTCCAATCACACTTTCCCCCTTCAAAGCCCTACTGAAGCCTCACTCCTCCAAGAGGTCTTCCCAGACTAAGCCCCCCTTTTTCCCAGATCCCCCTACCCTCTGCATCACCCAGACTCACTCCTCTTGCTCTACCCCACCTTCCCTCCCAACAGCACTTGTGTACTTATGTATATATCTATAATTCTATTTATATTAATACCTGTTTACTTGCATTGACATGTATATATCTATAATTCTATTGACATCTATTGATGCTGGTTTACTTGTTTTGATGTCTGTCTCCCCTTTCCTAGACTGTAAGCCCGGTGTGGGCAGGGATTGTCACTCTTTATTGCTGAATTGTAGCTTCCAAGTGCTTAGTAGAGTGCTCTGCACACAGTAAGCACTCAATAAATACGATTGAATGAATGAATGTATGTATTTGAAGAAGACACCATAGCATTAATCCAGCCTTCAAGCCCACACTTGAAACCCTGACAACATTATCAAGTTTACTGATAGATTTCTTAGTTTCACAAAGAAGGATTCATTCATTCATTCAATCATATTTATTGAGCGCTTACTGTGTACAGAGCACTGTACTAAGAGGTTGGAAAGTACAATTTGGTAACAAATAGAGACAAACTCTACCAACAATGGGCTCATAGTCTGGAAGGGGTGAGACAGACAACAAAACAAAACAAATAGACAGGCATCAATAGCATTAATATAAATAAATAGAATATATATATATATACATCATTAATAAAAACAAATAGAATAATAAATATGTACCTATACACACAAGTGCTGTGGGGTGGGGAGGGGGAGAGAGCAGAGGGAGGGAGTAGGGGCTATGAGGAGGGGAGGAGGAGCAGAGGAAAAGAGGGGTTCAGTCTGGGGAGGCCTCCTGGAGAAAGTGAGCTTTCAGTAGGGCTTTGAAGGGGGGAAGTATCCTAGTTTGGCTGATGTGAGGAGGGAGAGCATTCCAGGACAGAGGTAGGACTGGGCCAGGGGTCGACAGTGGGACAGGCAAAAACGAGACACAGTGAGGAGGTTAGCGGCAGAGGAGCAGAGTGTGTGGACTGTGCTGTAGAAGGAGAGAAGAGAGGTGAGGTAAGAGGGGGCAAGGGAATGGAGAACTTTGAAGCCAAGAGATTAGAATACAGAAAGCCATATTACCATTTTTAAATAATCTACCCAATACCTGAGTTGTATAAGACACAAACATATTGTCTTGACAGATCTAATCATTAGCCCCAACCTAAACTTTACAAGGAATACCCTAAACAGACAAGAAAACAAAATCAGCATCCAGAAACAAAGTAAGGTTTAAGTGAAAACTGTTGTAATTATAAAGTGCCCTTACCTAGCAAACCAGTACTGAAAATATCAGGCAAAACCCACCTCTGGAGTCCTCCAAACGCCCTAATGGCTAATTTCCCTCCACGTCAAGCAAAAGCTCCTTATTGTTGATTTCAAGGCTCCTGCCATCTTTCTTATCTTTATCCATTACTCCACTATGACAAGAACTGATGGCACTACGACTGTCCCACAGTGTCAGTTGGCTGGTGACATGGTAAGAAAAGGACCAGAGCCCTATTAAGTCCATAAAGCAGTTGTCAATTGGTGAATTTCTGTGCCATAGACAAAGTATGCCTGAGAATATAGTCAATGTCAAAATGTCCCCAATTACTTAATTTCAACCTATTATTTTTCAGCCATGTATGCTACACTGAGACAGAAGTTTCAAGTAACAAATTCCACTGTGATTAGCTGGCTTATTAGTCAGGAATTATTAGCAGCATTGAAAATTAGGCAGCTTGTGTGAAATTCTTTCAATCTGACCTTAGGTTTGCCCTGTGCAGGCACAAATTGTATGGTGCTGTATTTTCCATTTATGTCTTCATTTCCTTATTGCCTTCTGTTAATCAATAGTGTTCCCCAAATTTATTCTTCTCCCCATTTCACTTTCAGTTCTTTTCAGGTACCACATTGGTATTGCATGAATGGTGAACAAAAGATTTGCCATAGCAAAATCATAAAGAATTCCTGGATGAAAGTCAATTAGTCACAGTTGAAGCTGTAAGTAGTCCCCAAACCTTAAAAGATGTCCCACTCAAAAAATCAATGAACTGAAATCAATTAACCAGGGGAAGACTATATTTCTAGGAACTCTTTTTGCTGGAAATTTTGTGTGCATAGAAACAAGAATCATATCAAGTAATCTGCACAATTTAAAATGCATTGGGGTGGGAATTTGGCTACTATTGGCTGAAGATAGCCTAACAGCATTTCCTATTTATTGAGGACCTTGTACATGCCAAGCTGGCTATCAGTCAATTGGAGGACACCTAAAGGAGTATAAGACATGATCCCTACCTTTAAATATATTGAAGAGAGACAACAAAAATTGGACAAATGTGAAATAGTTAAAAGAATAAGAGAATGAATATGAATAATAAACACTGGAGAAAACATAAACCAATCACAAATAAACAGATAATGCATGAATTACTATTAGGTAACTGAAGGGTGGTATGTAAGGGAAGCAATTCAACTCCAGACTGTAAGCTCCTCTACTAGACTGTTAGGTCCTTGAGGGCAGGGAACATGTCTACCAACTCTATTGTATGCTCCCGAGTGCTTAGTATAGTGCTCTGCACTCAGTAAGCACTCCATAAATAACATGGACTGATGAACTGAACTCCAATCCCTATTATTCCAAAGCAGAGGGAGGTTCAATTTGCATAAGAAAAGCAGTGTGGCTTAGTGAAAAGCAGTATGACTTAGTGAATAGAGCATGGGCCTGGGAGTCAGAAGGACCTGAGTTCTAACTGTGCCTCTGCCTCATGTCTGCTGTGTGACACTGGGCAAGTCACTTAACTTCTCTGTGCCTCAGTTACCTCATCTGTAAAATGGGGATAAGAGTGTGAGCCCACACGTGGGACAAGGACTGTATCTAACCTAATTGAATTTTCCCAGTATTTAGAACAGTGCTTGGCACATAGTAACCACTTAGCAAGTACCATAATGATTATTATTATTATAAGAGGTGTTTAATTGAATTACAAATGTATCTGGGTGCCTTTTCAGATTAACCAACCCCAAGTAGAAGGGGTTGAATTACCACTCAACAAGGAGATGTGTTCCCTATTATGGACATCTGCCAATCATATGGCGAAGCATAGCCTAATAGAGTATGGGCCTGAGAGTTAGAGGCCCTGGGTTCTAATCCTGGGTCCAACACATCTCTGCTGTGTGACCTTGGAAAAGTTACTTCTCTAAAGGTTGTTATTTGTAAAATGGAGAATTATACTCAGCTGAGTGGTTACCAGAATGCTGCTTAAATATGCTATAAGCATTCATTTTAACTACATATGATTTCCTAAATTTGTTATGCTCAGGGAGTGTCCACTAATTTTGTTTTATTGTACTCTCCCAAGTGCTAAGTCCAGTGCTCTGCACATAATAAGTGATCAATAATACTATTGAATGATTGATTAAGGTCACAAGTAACGGTGAATGCCAAGCTGCCAATCTATAAACATATTTAAGGGACAGAAAATCTAAGAAAATAAATTGATCCTTGACCTTAATGGGTGAAAATACAGAGTAAAGTTCTGGGGCAGGTGTTAACTCATAATTTGCCCAGTGTAGATAATGATGGTATCTTTTTTACCCATATTTAGAATCCTCAAATGAAGGCTTGGATACAATTTGCAAGAGAGGTATGTGAATGTGCGGTTTTTCTCATCTCACTTGTCACACTATCTTACAGTATTTATTCAGAATTGACTAGGATTAACTAATAAAAGATTCATGATGTTAATATGCTTTTTGCCACCTATTGCATAATACTATGGCTATAAATATTTGATAGACAAACACATTTTCACAGTAAGCCTGGAATATTTAACACAGTAATTTTATTTTTTCTTGTATTTCTTGTTCTTAGGGCTCTCAAAATGCACTGAACAAATCCAAAAAGGAAAGTGAGAGAGGAAAAAGTAAACTTTATTGCCCCGTGAAATATGAATTGGGGAGGAAAAAAAATCAATGAAACAAGTGGTGATATCTTGTTTTGCTTTTTTGTAAAACTTGACAGTCTTCTTTTCTACTCATTTGAATTATTGGTTGCCATAAAAATGACTAATGCACAACATGGTGTTCTAATTAAATGGTAATCAGAAGGTATGAACTTCCATTAAAAATATAATCCTCGACTTTCATTGAATGAACAAAACATATGATAGGAGATAAAATGATATAAAACTCTCTTGGAATTCCATTTGTTTTCATTTAACTTCAAATTTGGTGAACCAGAGTCTACACTACTGCATTCTGCAATTCTAATTCTAAAATACTTTATTGGCAGACTGAGTTGAGAAATATTGAAAGCATGATAGTATTTCTATTTTAAAATTGAAGAAAAATAGATATAGAATTTACAAATATACCTTAATAATTCTTGCAGTTAGGTATACACAATCCATTGTTTTAAATATCTAAAAAAATTTTACTTGAAAATCATTTGTTAGCTTTCAAAACGAGCAATAACAACTGTGTGTCTAGATAGAGCAAAATCAGTAATTTTAATATTTGTACCATCATCGACCATACTTTAATTACTGTCTGTGGCATACTACTAGCAAATGGCATCAGCAAGAACTTCTTCCAATTGACAGTCACTGAAAGCTACCTCAGACCTTTTCTTCGCCTTCTCAGCCCTCCAATTTAAAGGCAAGGCAACTAAAAGGATTATAGAAATGTGATGTAGCACTTTCTGGAACCCTTAGAATCTTTCTCAGTCTGGAAGAAAGCTTACAGATAAATCCCTTTAAGGCAGAAGACCTAGTACACACAAATAGTAGTATAAGAAAGTTTGTTTTCCAATCTGTTTCTGAGTATTAACATCTATGTAGGCAATTTGGGATTTTTTGGGAAAATATTATCAAGTTTAAACAAGCAGGTCTCTGAGTACAGTTCCACCTCGATGTGTCCCTAACTCTCTACTATCTTATAGGTAAATTATCAGTCATAAATGGTATTTTTTTGAAATGTTAGTTTGGGGGTATTTTGTTACTGAATTGTACCTTCCAAACGCTTAGTACAGTGCTCTGCACGCAGTAAGTGCTCAATAAATATGATTGAATGAATGAATGAATAAATGCAAGGTTCAGTAACAAGGGGACTATTGGGTTTCAAATTTCTTGCCAAGAAAAAAAATCCTTTGAAGAGTAGGAAATCTCCCCAAGACTAAATGTATGTCTAGACTTGTCTAATGTGATCAGATTCATAAAATGGAATAATATGACTCCTTTGGAAATTAGATTTCTCAGAAATTAAGAACATAAACAATGTCATTAGTGGGTCAGACTAATAGTTTATTTAGCCCAATATTGTCTCTGATGTCTTGGCTTGGAGAAAACTCTTCTTGATATAGAGCCTAATGTTTAGGCACATACCATCTAACAACCTTAATTTCCCAATATTCAATTTGTTATGGACTGCTCATCTATGAATTTATCCAAACACATTCTGAGTTTGCTGATCATGACCAGTGCGATTCCCTTTGGCAATGAAGTCTATGTGCTGCGTAAAGAAACATTTCCTTTCATTTTGAACTAGCCAACCTCAAGTTTCAAATTTGGGATTTTGGGATTTTCTGAAAGACAATTCATGTTCACCTTGTTGACACCCTTTGTATTTTAGACTTGAATCATGTCTTCTCTCAGGCTTCCTCTTTCAATAATGAAGCATCCTATTCTTTTCACCCTATCATCTTCTTGAATCTTTTCATGAATGATTACCGGCGTTGCCTTTCTCTAAAATTTCTCCAGTTTATGTACTTCCTAAGTAGTATTAGTTATATATACGTATTTATACAGAAGCAGCGTGGCTCCGTGGAAAGAATCCAGGCTTGCGAGTCAGAGGTTGTGGGCTCTAAACCCGGCTCCGCCACTTGTCAGCTGTGTGACTTTGGGTAAGTCACTCAACTTCTCTGTGCCTCAGTTGCCTCATCTGGAAAACGGAGATTAAGACTGTGAGCCCCATGTGGGACATCCAACAGTGCTTGGCACATAGTAAGCGCTTAATTCAACTCCAACTCTCTCCTGGACCCTCTCCAATCTGGTTTCCATCCCCTCCACTCCACCAAAACCGCCCTCTCAAAGGTCACCCATGACCTTCTTCTTGCCAAATCCAAAGGCTCCTACTCTATCCTAATCCTCCTCGACCACTCAGCTGCCTTTGACACTGTCGACCATCCCCTTCTCCTCCACACTTTATCTCACCTTGGCTTCATGGACTCCATCCTCTCCTGGTTCTCCTCTTATCTTTCTGGCCGTTCATTCTCGGTCTCCTTCTCGGACTCGTCTTCCCCCTCCCATCCACTAACTGTAGTGGTTCCTCAAGGGTCAGTTCTTGGCCCTCTTCTGTTCTCCATCTATACTCACTCCCTTGGTGAACTCATTTGCTTCCACGGCTTCAACTACCATCTCTATGCAGATGACACCCAAATTGATATCTCCTCCCCTGTTCTCTCCTCCTCCTTCCAGGCTCGTATCTCCTCCTGCCTCCAGGACATCTCCACCTGGATGTCTGCCCGTCACCTAAAATTCAACATGTCTAAAACTGAGCTCCTTCTCTTTCCACCCAAACGCTGTCCTCTCCCTGACTTCCCTGTCACTGTGGATGACACTACCATCCTTCTCGACTCACAGGCCCGCAACCTTGGTGTCGTCCTTGACTCAGCTCTCTCATTTACCCCACACATCCAATCTGTCACCAACACCTGCCGATCTCACCTGCACAATATCTCCAAGATCTGCCCTTTCCTCTCCATCCAAATGGTTATCGTGCTGGTATAAGCTCTCATAATATCCTAACTGGATTATTGTGTCAGCCTCCTCTCGGATCTCCCTTCCTCCTGTCTTTCCCCACTCCAGTCTATTCTTCATTTTGCTGCCCGGATCATCTTCCTACAGAAATGCTCTGGGCATGTCACTCCCCTACTCAAAAACTTCCAGTGGTTGCCTATCAACCTTCGCATGAAACAAAAACTCCTCATTTTGGCTTCAAAGCTCTCCATCACCTTGCCCCCTCCTACTTCACCTCCCTTCTCTTTTTCTACTGCCCACCCTGTACACTCAACTCCTCTGCCGCTCACCTCCTCACTGTCCCGTGTTCACACCCATCCCGCCTTTGACCCCTGGCCCACGTCCTACCACTGTCCTGGAATGCCCTCCCGCCTCACATCCGCCAAACTAACTCTCTTCCCCTCTTCAAAGCCCTACTGAGAGCTCACCTTCTCCAGGAGGCCTTCCCAGACTGAGCCCCCTTTTCCTCTGCTCTCCCTCTCCTCCCCTCCCCCCCCACCCTCTGCTCTTCCCCCTTCCCCTCCCCTCAGCACTGTGCTCATTTGTATATATTATTACCCTGTTTGTTTTGTTAATGAATGTATATCTCCTTGATTCTATTTATCTTGATGATGTCTTGTTTTTGTTTTGTTCTGTTTTGCTTTGCTGTCTGTTTCCCCCATTTAGACTGTGAGCCCGTCATTGGGCAGGGATTGTCTCTATCTGTTCCCAAATTGTACATTCCAAGCACTTAGTACAGTGCTCTGCACATAGTAAGCACTCAGTAAATACTATTGAATGAATGAATATATATTTATTTAGCATCCAGTTGGTGCGGTATACTGTACTAGATGCTTGGGAAGTACAGAATAAAGATATGTTCCCTGCTCCCAAGGAGTTTACAACAGATGAGATTACCAAATATGTATATTGTATTGAAATGTGGGAATATCAGTTTTATATAGTGATTTCTATATCTTTTCAAGTCATCTCCAGAAGTCTGGGTACTTTCAAAGAAATGTTATTCCTGCTTAACTCAGCTTCAATGGGAAAACCCCTAAAAATGGAATGAAACCAACAGTGAGTTGGAACTGCACAGAGAATATATACCCACATGTCCTTACCTGATTAAAATGGACCCATATGGATTCTGGACATTACAGTATCTTTCAATTTACTGCGCAAATATGTTCTGGTAAAATTCCAACCACATAAAGAAGCTTACCTCAGCCCACTGAGTCAGGAAACAATGACAGAGATGATCAGCTTGTGTCTGAAAGGAGACAGACAGAATAAATGTGATCATTCACAGGGAGATGAAGGTGTTCTAATGGAGAGCTTTTTGAAAAAAACATTCTGCTCCCATATTCAATATTGTTGCCTGGGCATTTAGGGAGTGTAATGAAGGTTTCTGTTTACATCTATGTATGAAGGAGAACCTTTGCTGACTGAAATGTTCTTGAGGCACCCCAACAAAGATCAGGGAAAAATTGCCCAAGATAATTTATTCAGCTGTTGTAATACAATATTCATTCATTCATTCAATTGTATTTATTGAGCACTTACTGTGTGCAGAGCACTATACTAAGTGCTTGGAAAGTACAATTCAGCAACAAAGAGAGACAATCCATGCCCACAATGGGCTCACAGTCTGGAAGGGGGGAGACAGACATCAAAACAAGTAAACAGGTATCAGCAGCATCAATATTGATTGATAGCATCTAATAATTGATTAGACTGTAAGTCTGTCAATGGGCAGGGATTGTCTCTATCTGTTGCCAAATTGTACATTCCAAGCACTTAGTACAGGGCTCTGCACATAGTAAGTGCTCAATAAATACTATTGAATGAATATGAATAAATAGAATTAGAGATATCTATATACACATATACACAGGCATTGATATAAATAAGTAGAATTATAGATACGTATATATATACATATATACACACAAGTGTTGTGGGGCAGGGAGAGGGGTAAAGCAAAGGGAACATGGGCGGGGAGCTGAGGAAAAGTGGGGCTTAGTCTGGAAAGGCCTCCTGGAGGAGATGAGCCTTCGGTAGGGCTTTGAAGTGGGGGAAGTGTGATGGTTGGGCCGATTTGAGGAGGGAGGGCATTCCAGGCCTGAGGTAGGACCTGGGCCAGGGGTCAACTGTAGGACAGGTGAGAACGAGGCACAGTGAAAAGGTTAGCAGCAGAGGAGCAGAGTGTGCAGGCTGGGATCTAGAAGGAGAGAAGGGATCTGAGGTATGAGGGGGCTAGGTGTTGGAGAGCTTTGAAGCCAATAGTGAGGAGTTTCCGCTGGAAAATGCCACTATTAACGATTGTTTTACAGGCCCCTGGGAGTCTGTGGCTATTTTGCCAGAGGCCTACAGTTAGACTGGAAGCTCCCTGTGGTCAGGGAACTGGATCCTTTATCATTCCTTCCTTCCCTAGTGGCTCATGTCAATACATGCCGCTACTTTGTCTCTTCCTTTAAGATGGATAGTAAAAAAGAATTTTTTTTTTGGATGTATCTTTTATATGAAGGTCTTTCCTATAGTCTACGTAAACCTAGTTCTCCTTTAATGTAGGGGTCATACTCTTGCGGAACCCCACTTTGGAACCCCACTTTAAAGAAATTTACATTGTAATGCTCTCTCTGTATCTTCCACTGTAACTTCCAACAATACATTGCACTATATCCCTATTTCTACTTTCACATTCTTGCCAAAATGCATAGTGAGAACACATATTCTAACAGAACAATGTATGGGAAGATTTGAATTTTATGCCTTGGATAATTTTAAAAGCTTTCCTTGGAAGAGAAGCTAATTTTAAATAAAACAGAATGCTAATTTCAAGGTCCCTTCAGGTAAATACATTTGCATTTTCACAGGCTCCTGACACCTTCCTGTTTCAGAGGGCAAAAGGTGAATATCATACAGATGCCTCTGGGTCTTTGCTCCCTGCAGGGGCATTGGGTAACAAAATTTACCTTGGGATTTTGGTTGAGAAAGTTTTGGGAAGTGCAGGCTGAGGTCAAACCACAGACTCAGGTAAATCTTCTAGTTACTTCAGGCTAGCAATTCCTTGGGGTATCATATTACTACCCAGCAGACAGACAATGCATGGAAAGGACCCCATTCATATATCAGACCTTACAGTCACATTAATTTATGGGAGGCAGCACTATGAGTAGTGTAGTTGCTAAATACAGAGGATTAAAGAATGAAATAGATTCTATTTGCAAACTTAACTAGTGGCACAATAAAATTAAAATAAATCAGACACAAAATTAAATCCTAGGATCTTTCTTCATCAGAGCCAAAGGAACTTCAGGGAGGCAGTTTGACCTAGGGGAAAGAATCTGGGATTAGGAATCTGGACCTGGTTTCACTCCCACCTTTGCCACTGGCCTGATGTGTGACCTTGTGCAAGTCACTTTTCTGGGCCTTAGTTTCTTCATCTGTAACATGGGGATGAGATATCTGGCTTCCTACTTTTTAGACTGTGAGCCCTAGGTGGGGCAAGGACTGTGTCAGATCTGATTATCTTGTATCTGCTCTAGTTCAAGGCACAAGTTAAATTCTTAATAAATAACATAATAATTAATAACAAATCACTTTGCATCTAGATGACTCATTCTAGAGAATCTCTGTTTCAGCTTCCTATGGGTTGCTCTCTGTAACCTTGGCTCACCTCTTAAAGGGGCTAGAGCAAGTAACTGAATGATATCATCATCATTATCATCCATAGTATCTATCAGTGGTATTTAGTGAGGACTTACTGTGCGCAGAACACTCTATTAAGCATTTGGGAGAGTACAACAGAGTTGGGAGACACAATCCCTGTCCACAAGAGCTTACAGTCTAGAGGGGGAGATGAACATTAAAATAAATTACAGATAGAGGAAATGGCAGACTACAAGGAGATCTATGTAAGTGCTGTGGTGCTGAGGGGAGGTAGTAGAGCAAAAGGTTACTGAATGCATACTGTGTGTGGAACACTGTGCTAGGTGCTTAAACTCATTTAGGGCAGGGATCATGTCTACTGACTCTATTGTAGTCTCCCAAGCACTTAGGATAGTGTTCTGCACACAACCCTCAATAAATACCATTGAGTAAGTATAAGTAAAAGATACAATCCTGCCCTCAAAGTACTTATGATACAACTGAGGAGGCGAGTGAACACACATTGTTAAATATCATCAAATTTTGATCCCTGTAAGTGACAGGGGTGACTGAGGCTGGTTGTTGATTCACTATAATCTTTTGTATCTACCCCAGTGCTTTAGAACACAACTTGACACAGAGTAAGCACTTGACAAAAACCATAACTGTTGTATCCAACAGAATAAAGAGCTAAACAATAACTACACATAAGATCACAGTTATCAAATGAGTAACAAACATATACTCATGCATATGAATGCTAAGGTAGTAGCAGTAGAGCAACAGTGGTAATAATGTTATTTACTGAGGGTCTATTGGATGCAACACACTGAACCATGTCTTAAATATCTCCCCAGTGCCTAGTATAGTGCCCTGCTCACAGTAAGTTCTCAATAAATATGATTAAGTACAAAAGAAACACAAGGCATTTTCTCTGCTCACAATGAACTCACACTCTAATAGAGGTGGCAGATATGAATATATTTACAGAGAGATCAAAACAAATCATTGATGTAAGCCCCCCTTTTCCTCAGCTCTCCCTTCTCTCCCCATTGCCCCAACTAGCACCCTTTGCTCTGCCCTCCACTCCACATCAATTGTGTTTATGTACATATCTATAATTCTATTTATTAATATTAATGTCTCTTTATTTGTTTTGATGTGTATATATCTATAATTCTACTTATTTATATTGATGCTACTGATGCCTTTTTACTTGTTTTGATGTCTGTCTCCCCCCTTCTAGACAGTAAGTCCACTGTGGGCAGGGATTGTCTTTCTTTATTGCTGAATTGTACTTTCCAAGCACTTAGTACAGAGCTCTGTACACAGTAAGTGCTCAATAAACACTATTGAATGAATGACTATTATGAATATATACAGCCGTGCCGAGAGAAGGGAAAAATGAATACATAAGTACTAGAAGTGGCTGTTGAGTTTTATGCCATAGTTTTTTAGTTAATCAGGGAAGGTTTGTTGGAGGAGGTGGGGTTTTGGAGGATTTAGAACATGGTAAGAGCTGTGATTAGGTGAGAGAGGAATTTATAGATCGGGGTAACAACATGAGCTAGAGGAAGCAGGTTGATGGGGGGGGGGGGGTATGACCAAAAAGGTGGAGGATTATCCAAGGTATGCCTCTTGAAGAAAGTGAGTTATTAGAAGGGCTCTAAAGGAGGTCAGTAGTATTGTTTGGTAGAGCAGTGAGAGGAAGGAATTACATATGGGAGAAAAAAGACGACACAATAGTTCAGGGAGGGTCAAAGAGTTATGAAAGTGATACAGAATGAATTTTAGCTTAGGAACCAAATATCATGAGCTGGGATGTAGGGGACAGAGAGGAAATCTAAGAGGGAAATTGGTGATGGAGAGTTTTGAAGCTAATGGTTAGGGATTATCGATTTCTGTAAGAAGTGATGGGTAAATTATTTACTTACACCAATGTCTGTCTCCCCCTCTAAAATGTAAGCTCACTGTGGGCAAGGAACGAATCTACCTACTCTGTGGCATTGTACTCTGTATTGGACTCTGTTAAGCATTTACTACAGTGCTCTCCACACAGTAAGCACGCAATAAATATTATTGATTGATTGTAGCCTTTAGGAGTTTTTAAGGTGAAGTGAGGGATTCTGAACAGTTTTAGGAAGATCACACATGGAGGTGTATAAAAGATCGGTTAAAGTGGGGTGAGCTTTGAGTGGGGAGGTAGATAAGGTAGTTGTTAAAAATAGCCCAGTGGGAGGTTATGAGGACTTGAACCAAGTGGTGTTAGGATGCAAACAAAAGGGAGGCTCTATAAAATGATATAGAATATAGGCTCAGTGAGAGCAGGGGCGATGTCTGCTATTTTTATTGTATGCTATGGTATTGTATGCTTCCAGGTACTTAGCACAGTGTACTGCGAATGAAATATTGTGTCCCTAAACAATGTTGAAAACAACTGAGACTATGCCTATCTGTTTAGATATCTCCACTCTAAAAACGCAGTAGTGTGGAAGGTTCAACAGGAGCTTACATAGAACGTGGATATATGCATGATCTATGGCTATATGGATACACATGGACACTGAAATGTGTGTAAACACATCTCGTTCCGCATAAAGACGATGCTAAGTAAGTTATACATCGGTACAAGCAACCAGGTGTCTATTTCTCAATAGAACATACTCTAAAATATAGGCATACCTGACTTTCAACCATCACCTTATGATACAGGATAAAAGCATCACATGGGTGATGTCAATATTGATGACTTAATTCCATCTCATTCTAAGGAATTATTGTCCAATAAGAGTCTCATCAAATTTAGTAGAGTGTTCTGCACACAGCATGGCATAGTGGATAGAACAGGGGCCCGCGAGTCAGAAGGTCATGGGTTCTAATCCTGGCTCCACCACTTATCTGCTATGTGACCTTGGGCAAGTCACTTTACTTCTCTGGGCCTCAGTTACCTCATCTGTAAAATGGGGATTGAGGCTGTGAGCCCCAAGTGGGACAGGGACTGTGTCCAACTCAATTTGCTTGTCTCATCCCCATTGCTTAGTACAGTGCCTGGCACATAGTAAGAGTTTAACAAATATCATTATTATTATTATAAATACGGTTGATTGATTTATGAACAGGTGGTTCAATCCAACCTAGATTCATGTTTTATTAGATTTGAAAAACCACTACCACAATCACCTAATTAATCCCATGTAAATTCATGGAAAATATACCCCAAGAAAACCCGGTCACAAAACTCCCTCCCTTCCAAGGATTATAACCCCTGTGTATCACAGGGGCATGCCTGTGGTCTTTTTCTTCCTAATTTATCTGCAATTTGCTGTGACCGGTGTTGTTTACAGTTCTGCCCCTTTCTATCACAATCTTTTCAAAGACTCAGCAACCCATCCTGATTATGCCACTCCAGACTAGTCGCTGTGACTGGTGTTGTTTACAGTTCTGCCCCTTTCTATCAAAATCTTTTCAAAGATTCTGCAACCCATACTGATCATGCCACTCCAGACTGGTCTGCCTGATGCTGTAAACATAGTAGACTGTGTTTATGTCCTTCTTCTTTTTGGTCCTTGCTTACAGTAACTGCTTGGATATTCATTCTCCTCACACATCCTTTTCACTGAAATGGTAATCATTTAAGATGACAAAGGCCTTTCATTTTCATGGAGGTAAAGAAAAATATTATTGATTTGGAAGTCCAGTTCTATATTTGATTTTGCTTGGCTGTCACTAAAAATAGGCTAAAATTAATCTTTTAAGTCAGATTTTGAGAATTCACAACTGTTGCACTTTAGGGCAATAAAAGTTGCCCAAATAAATTACTTTCATGATCTGAAATTCTCTGAAACACCTTTTTGTAATGCATGCACATTTTTCCAGAAACACGTGCTATAGGTTTCTAATTTACCTTGCAGTTCGAATATTCAAATTTAAATAAACAAAGATAATCTACATATTTTGAAGCACAATGGCTATTTTAACCTTGATTATTGTGAAATTCCATTATCATGAATGTATTACCACTAGTATCACCCAATATAATCTATACTTAAAGCACCTTGGATTGCTGATATTATTTTTCAAAATGCCACTGCTGAAAGTCAATAGACTTTTGAGAATAATAGTAATAATAAAAATAATTAGACTTTATATAGAGATTTTCATCTTCAAAGTGATTTACAAACATTAATCATAGTCCCAAGAGTATGAGACTATTCAGTAGAATCCTTCCAGGAATAACAAGAAAAATACACTAAGGCTTAATGTACTACAATCAATAGATTTGTTCGAGGCAGCAGTAATCATCCTTCAAAGGAGAATTCCAACATAGCAGAACAGTCTGTTCACATCGTTAAATTTGGATTTCTTACATGTGTGTTTCAGCTGTAGCTTACTACCCTTATTCAATAAGGCATTTCATTTTTTCCCCCTTCATACCAAGCCTTGCCTTGAACAATTTCTTAATATGAAAGAAATAACTGGAATATAAGATGAAATTGAGAAATGCAGGAAATCAGCAAGTCCCTATGAAGTTGATCTCAAGAACAAATCCTTTAAAATATTTTCATGATAGGTAGCTTCTCTTTTCTGAAACATATTCTATTTAAGTAGGAGGAGAAGACTTTGCTTTGAGGCAATGTGACCAAGTAGAAAACTTCTCAAACTCAGTATATTTGGGCAAATAATAAAATAAGATGGAATTTATTGAAGATTTATTTTATACCAATCATGAGTGTAGACAACAGACGATCAGATCGTACACACTTTCCCACCTAGGGCTCATAATCTAAGAGGAGAGATAATAGGAGTTTTAGCCCTATTTACAGTTAGGGAAACTGAGGAACAGAGAAGTTAAGTGACATGCAGGGTGAATTCTTTCCCATCATTTTATAATAGGACCAGAAATCTCAATATTGATATATAAAATATTCCATTTTATTCAGGTTTCCTATGAAGATGAGAATGAGCTGTTTTACCACAAGCTTATCTGGCACAGGAGGGAGGGGGAGTAGTAGTATCATTCTCTGGCCTAATCAAGAACGAATAGTTGCTTCTCTCTTGCTCTCCTTCCACTGAGGAAGAAGAGGAGCACACAACATTTTCCCTCCAGTCCCATTTTTTGTCTGGGTGATGGTGAACTTGATGGGTCCCGCTGAAGGTTTTTTGGGGTGGCAGGATGACACCCCAGAATCTGTAACCTGCCCACCTAAAGCAGGGTTTCTGATCATATTAGGCAGCAGAGATGCAAGGCCCCACTATTGTTGCCATGGATCAAAAGATACAAACATTTTGGGAACATGAAATTCTAACAATGCTCTCCCCTTATTGAACAGTGTTTCTTAGGACTACATGTGCCAGAATTACTTGAAACATACTAGCCCCTCCTCATCCCCCCCCCGCCACTTCCTGAGGCAGGACTCTGCAAAGAGCAGCCACTGAACTTGATAATACTGACACTCTTAGAGCATATCTGATTCCAGTTGGCGATACCCTTCTGCCTTGATATTTGACCTTTGTTCTCTACCTACCACTTTTAAAATGGGATTTTTGTAAAATCCAACTCTCCTTGCTCCCACCCTTCCCTTCATCTTACCCTCTAGAGAGAGGAATAAACCATCTGTCAGAAGCTGGCAAGGTTCATTAGCTCATGACAGGCTTTGGTTGCAAGTCAGAAACTAGAGCAATTCCTGGGATCAGCTGGAAGCCTTCCCACTGTGACCCAACAAGCAGGATCCAATTGACCATTTTTGAATCAGTCTGGACTCTGTGGTTCAAATAGCACCATAATCACTGCTGTTCACCAGTATTTAATGTGTCACAACTGTGAACCCATTTGGGCTTGCACTTACCTGCAAAAGAATCATGTCCAGTCACATGAATAGGATATAGGAGCAAAAATCTTTTGTTAATTTACAGTCCCCACGAGCCTCCTTGTGATTCTCTCCCTTCCATGTTTCCTTTCCTGTACTTTGTTGCAACGCTATAGGTGTTTTGCCCATTTGCTCTTCTTCTGCTGATCTCTGGATTAAATATCATCAGAATTGCTATGCTTCCACCCCAGTTAGTTCCTTGCTGTAATGGAAGGAGCTGGAAATGAGTTGCAAATCAGGAAGATACACTAACAGGTTCATGTATCTAGGGTACCATTTATTAGCATTAGAAATGTATTAAAGCCAACATAGCTCATTCTAAGTGAAATTACCAAGAAACGATATTTTCCTCAAACTCTTGTTTGTAACACTATTACAATAAAGATATCCTAAAAGGTTTGAAGACATTAATTCTCCAAGGCCCTTACTCTCCCAGGGAGTGACTTCAGCACTCTGGAAAACTTGCTAAGAATTTCAAAATTGGCCTAAGAGATTGACATATTCTTATAATTAAAAAAAACACAACTTTTGAAATCATGGATGTTCAGGTTTCTTAGCTTTTGAGAATTACAAGGATGTAAGCCTAAAAACTAGGAAATTTGTCATGATGAAAAATATGGACAATATGGAACACTGGTGTGTTTTCTCCGGTTGCCTTCTTTTCATTCTAACAGGTGGAAAGAAACAGTTCCACTTCTAGGATTTATTTTTTCAAATCACAAGACATTTGTGCCAGAATTATCATGTCACTTAAAAAGCAGTTTGAGAAGAAAATTTCCCTTCCCAATTGTGATGTCTACTTGTCATATTTTGACCTGATTTAAAGGTATCTGTAAAATGATAAACTCAGGATGGCTTTAACTAAGTAAAAAATCCACAAAATGTATATAATTTTTTAAAATTTCATTGCAAAGTGTGGCTAACCTTATTCATATCGAAGTAAAAGGAATAGTGTTTCGATAGTACTGAACATCACAAGTACTGTTATAGCAAACTTACTATCACCACAACTGGGTCAAAGCCTAGTTGTGGTTTTTTTTTTATACAATCAATACAGATTTGAAAGTTACTTGAAATTATAATCACCATAATTACAATCACACGACCATATTTTGGCACCATTTAAATTCATGAATTTACATATCTTTGCAAATTCCAAATTATTTTTTAACGAACTACATGGTATTAATGTACAACTTGATTTTATCCAAATAAGTCTTTATAAAGATTGATTGAGATTGATGAGTAGAGATCTTCTGTACAGAATAATATGTTTTCCAAAGTCCAAGACTGTGCATGATTTCTCTTATCACAGAGCAGAGAAAAGAGCAAGACTATCTAAAATCACAATAAAAACAGGCAGTAAATTGTCTCTTCTTTCTGAAGCTTGTATTCCTCTGGAACTTAAACCTGCAGAAATATAAACATAAAAGTATGTTCATTTTGCTAAATTGTCTTATTAAAATACTGACAAATAAGGATAATAATGATATTTCTTACATCTGGTTGACATTCTCATATACATATTATGAGTCCTTATTAACTACAATTTCACAAGAATTGTGAAATTCAAGTTTCCAATTGTCTAACTAAATTGATTTTTTTTTAATAAAACCTGGACTTTGCTAAGGGAAAAATGTAAAAATTGGTATATTTTGAGGCAGCTAAAGAGAAAACTTAATAACTGGATAATAATAATTGTGGCATTTGTTAAATGTTTACTGTGTGCCGGGTACTATATTAAGCACTGTGGTGGATACCAGCAAATTGGGTTGGACTCAGTCCCTGTCTCATATGGGGCTTCCATTATCAATCCCTATTTTACAGATGAAGGTAACTGAGGAACAGAGAAGACAAGTGACTTGCCCAAGATTACACAGCAGACAAGTGATGGAGCCAGGATTAGAACCTACAACCTTTTGACTCCCAGGCCCATGCTCTATCCACTATGCCATGCTGGTTAATATAAGCGTTTAGTACAGTGCTCTGCACACAGTAAATGTTCAATAAATACGATTAAATGAATGAAGATTAGGTAAATCCCTTTATTTAAACATAAACTGTTGTTTCTTTGACAGATAAATTTATAGTCCCAGTGGATGGTGAATATGTAAGTGATATGTGAAAGACCAACTATTAAACCCCGTTTAGCTTCAATGTACATTACTGCATTTATTATGGTGGCCATAGAAGTTACTATAATTAAATCCTGCAAATACACAATAGTTGACCTATGAATATATTCTTCTTTGGATCAACAGACCGCACTTTGGGGTCAGCCTCTTGGGACCTCAGTTCAGTCAAGGCTCTAAGATATTTTTGCCCCTTTCTGGGACACTATCTGACCCAACAGGCAAAAGGGAATCATTGCTGTTGCACAGGAGTGACCCTATCCAGAATGTTAGTGCACCCAGGTGTGTGTATATGTGTGTGTGTGTGTGTGTGTGTGTGTGTGTGTGCGCGCATGTGTGAACGTTAATTTCCTAAGAATTCCCCATGTGTTACCTGCCTCTATACTTCCATTCTCCCATTCCTGCATAGTCCTAAGCACTTAGTTCAGTGCTCTGCACATAGCAATCGATAAATAGCACTAATTGACAGAAATGTGATATTACATCTAGGTTCTTCTCTTTGCTCCCCCAGCTTCTAATTGTAGCCATTTTCTGTCCATCATTTCAACAAGGGAGGAGTTATGTTTCTATTGAAATGTAAATCACATCAACAAAACTTACTTGACATTTTAGGGATCCTAATTTCCTCACTACTGCTGCCATCCCCACCATCACTGACTGTTTTTATTTCTACCAAATAATCTTCTTCAAATGGCACCAGGAGCTCAGCCGATGTATTATTTGTTTCCAAAACATGAGTTTTGCTTTGCCTGTTTTGCCTGTACAAAATCTAAACGAAATAGAGGATAAAGTCAACATCTCACTTGTACACTTAATGTATCACGAGTCTGTATTTCACATTGAAATTTAGCCAATGTTTCTGGAAGTGAAGAAATGTTGGCCAATATTATTTGAAATGAACTACCTATTGGATTTGTAATTTTATATTTTTAGGGCTTATAAACACTATTATACTGTTTTAAGTGGTTAAAACATTGCACAAAGAATGACAGAGGCTATTGATTTCCCTGCCTAAAGATGCCACCTCTCAGCACTGAGAGAAATAGAAACTATGCCCTCAAACTTACTGTATTTTTGTTGAATCCTTTTCTTACATTCATGATTAGTATTCTGGTGGAGCCAAGAGGTACTGAAACAGTATTACTGGGCATACCTAACTAATGCCACTCCTTATAATTATTATTAATTACTATTTTTCCACCATGGCCTGTTCATTTGCAAAGGAGTCACACATACAGACTGACAGAAGAAGATTCTTCTGATAACCCACTCTTCATGTTTTAGTTGCTTCATATAAATACTTCAGGCAGCAAGAAAGAAAATATTTGTGACTGAGTCGGTAGAGGGGAAAAAGAGAATAATGCTATTTTTCCCTCAGACACAAAATCTCTTTCCATTCTACAATTTCTACTCCTTTGGTATAATAACTAAAATGATAAGAAAATCATTCTACTTACTTTGTAACCTAACACTTCTGACTCATTCTCCATGGTTTTGACATGTTCCCAGTTTAAGCACAATTTTGAGTTTGTCAGTTTCCAGGCAATATTTGCTGGGGGTTGGCTGGGGGCTTTGAAAAAAGAATCACAAGATCCAACTAAGAATCCATTGGCGAATGACCCATACATACCAAATGTAAAAATAAGTAAAGGCAGATTCACATTAGAAGTTAAAATGCTTTTAATTTCATTATAAAAGAACAAAGGCTTTTTGACGTTCTGAAAATATGCAAAATCTGTCAGATTGTAAACTCCTTCAGGGTATGGATTAGTGTCTACTGTACACACCAAACTGCTCAGTACAGTGCTCTAAAAATGGGAAATGCTCAATAAATACCCATTGATTGATTCATCTGCTGTGGTTCCATTCCTAGTCAGTGCATTTTAACCCCTCAATTTATCTTAGTGTCACTCTCCTCCCTGCAATTCTTTTGGCTTCACATTGTGCCTACTTTTCCTCTAAGTGCATTGACCTGCCTAGATGGAACTTAGGAAAGCTAGACTTCCTTGGGAAGGGGAACCTATTTAAGTCTGAAAAGGAAATTTTAGGTGAGATTCCCCTTACGGAAGACAGCAATTTCAATCTACTGCTGAATCCTGCTGGTCCTTCTTGAACAACATCTCCTGGATCCACATTCGTCTCTACCCAAATAGCAACCCTCTAGTTCATATTCAGGTAATATCATGTCTAGACTAGACTGGTTTCAAGGCTCTCCATCAACTCAGCCCACTTTACATATCTGCTCTATTCATCTGCTACCCTCCAACATGCTCTCTTCATTCTTTCCAAGATAAACTTTATTTTTTATTATTATTATGGCATTTATTAAGTGCTTACTCTATGCTTAGTACTGGGGTAGATATAAAATTATAAGATTGGACACATTCCCTATCCCTCACAGGGCTCACAGTCTATCTCATTCCCATTTTTCAGAGGAGGAAATTGAGGCCCTAGGTTTCCTCATCTGTAAAAGGGGAATGATACCTATTCTCCCTCCCTGCTTAGACTGTGAGCCCTACATGGGATAGGGACTGTGTCTGATCTGATTATCTTATATCTACATCAGTGCTTGGCACATAAGTAAGCAGTTAATGAATAGCACAATTACTATAATCATAGTTAATACTGATATAGGGAATGTGTGTCACTTGATTGCTTTATACTTCCTAAGCACTTATGTCTGTGTCCCCCTCTAGGCTGTAAGCTCCTTGGGAATGTGTCTACCTACTCTGGTGCACTGTACTTTCCCAGGCACTTAGTACAGTGCTCTGCACACAGTTAAGCACTCAATAAATTCATTCAATAGTATTTATTGAGCGTTTACTATGTGCAGAGCACTGTACTAAGCGCTTGGAATATACAAATCGGTAACAGATATAAACAGTCCCTGCCCTTTGACGGGCTTATAGTCTAATTGGGGGAGACAGACAAAAACAATAGCAATAAATAGAATCAAGGTGATGTACATCTCATTAACAAAATAAATAGGGTAATGAAAATATATTCATTCAATCATTCAATAGTATTTATTGAGCACTTACTATGTGCAGAGCACTGTACTAAGCGCTTGGAATGAACAAGTCGGCAACAGATAGAGACAGTCCCTGCCATTTGACGGGCTTACAGTCTAATCGGGGGAGACGGACAGACGAGAACAATGGCAATAAATAGAGTGAAGGGGAAGAACATCTTGTAAAAACAATGGCAACTAAATAGAATCAAGGCGATGTACAATTCATTAACAAAATAAATAGGGTAATGGAAATATATACAGTTGAGCGGACAAGTACAGTGCTGAGGGGATGGGAAGGGAGAGGGGGAGGAGCAGAGGGAAAGGGGGAAAAGAGGGTTTAGCTGCGGAGAGGTGAAGGGGGGGTGGTAGAGGGAATAGAGGGAGAAGAGGAGCTCAGTCTGGGAAGGCCTCTTGGAGGAGGTGAGTTTTAAGTAGGGTTTTGAAGAGGGGAAGAGAATCAGTGTGGCGGAGGTGAGGAGGGAAGGCATTCCAGGACCGCGGGAGGACGTGGCCCAGGGGTCGACGGCAGGATAGGTGAGACCGAGGGACGGTGAGGAGGTGGGCGGCAGAGGAGCGGAGCATGCGGGGTGGGCGGTAGAAAGAGAGAAGGGAGGAGAGGTAGGAAGGGGCAAGGTGATGTAGAGCCTTGAAGCCTAGAGTGAGGAGTTTTAGTTTGGAGCGGAGGTTGATAGGCAACCACTGGAGGTGTTTAAGAAGGGGAGTGACATGCCCAGATCGTTTCTGCAGGAAGATTCATTCATTCAATAGTATTTATTGAGCGCTTACTATGTGCAGAGCACTGTACTAAGCGCTTGGGATGAACAAGTCGGCAACAGGTAGAGACGGTCCCTGCCGTTTGACGGGCTTACAGTCTAATCAGGGGAGATGGACAGACAAGAACAATGGCACTAAACAGCGTCAAGGGGAAGAACATCTCGTAAAAACAATGGCAACTAAATAGAATCAAGGTGATGTACAATTCATTAACAAAATAAATAGGGTAACGAAAATATACACAGTTGAGCGGACAAGTACAGTGCTGTGGGAATGGGAAGGGAGAGGTGGAGGAGCAGAGGGAAAAGGGGAAAATGAGGCTTTAGCTGCGGAGAGGTAAAGGGGGGATGGCAGAGGGAGTAGAGGGGGACGAGGAGCTCAGTCTGGGAACGCCTCTTGGAGGAGGTGATTTTTAAGTAGGGTTTTGAAGAGGGAAAGAGAATCGGTTTGGCGGAGGTGAGGAGGGAGGGCGTTCCGGGACCGCGGGAGGACGTGACCCAGGGGTCGACGGCGGGATAGGCGAGACCGAGGGACGGTGAGGAGGTGGGCGGCAGAGGAGCGGAGCGTGCGGGGTGGGCGGTAGAAAGAGAGAAGGGAGGAGAGGTAGGAAGGGGCAAGGTGATGGAGAGCCTTGAAGCCTAGAGTGAGGAGTTTTTGTTTGGAGCGGAGGGAGCCGGGCAGCGGAGTGAAGAATAGACTGGAGCGGGGTGAGAGAGGAGGAAGGGAGGTCAGAGAGAAGGCTGACACAGTAGTCTAGCCGGGATATAACGAGAGCCTGTAGCCGTAAGGTAGCCGTTTGGGTGGAGAGGAAAGGGCGGATCTTGGCGATATTGTAAAGGTGAAACCAGCAGGTCTTGGTGACGGATCGGATGTGTGGGGTGAACGAGAGAGACGAGTCAAGGATGACACCGAGATTGCGGGCCTGAGAGACGGGAAGGATGGTCGTGCCATCCACGGTGATAAAGAAGTCTGGGAGAGGACCGGGTTTGGGAGGGAAGATGAGGAGCTCAGTCTTGCTCATGTTGAGTTTTAGGTGGCGGGCCAACATCCAGGTGGAGACGTCCTGGAGGCAGGAGGAGATGCGAGCCTGAAGGGAGGGGGAGAGGACAGGGGCGGAGATGTAGATCTGCGTGTCATCTGTGTAGAGATGGTAGTCAAAGCCATGAGAGCGAATGAATTCACCGAGGGAGTGAGTGTAAATGGAGAACAGAAGAGGGCCAAGAACTGACCCTTGAGGAACTCCAACAGTTAAAGGATGGGAGGGGGAGGAGGAGCCAGCGAAGGAGACCGAGAATGACCGGCCAGAGAGGTAAGAGGAGAACCAGGAGAGGACGGAGTCCGTGAAGCCAAGGTGAGATAAGGTATGGAGGAGGAGGGGATGGTCGACAGTGTCAAAGGCAGCAGAGAGGTCAAGGAGGATCAGAATGGAGTAGGAGCCATTGGATTTGGCAAGAAGGAGGTCATGGGTTACCTTAGAGAGAGCAGTCTCGGTAGAGTGGAGGGGACGGAAGCCAGATTGGAGGGGGTCTAGGAGAGAATGGGAGTTAAGGAAATCTAGGCATCGATTGTAGACGACTCGTTCTAGGATTTTGGAAAGGAAGGGTAGTAGGGAGATAGGACGATAACTGGAGGGGGAAGTGGGGTCAAGAGCGGGTTTTTTAAGGATGGGGGAGACGTGGGCATGTTTGAAGGCAGCGGGGAAGGAGCCATTGGAGATTGAGTGGTTAAAAATAGAAGTTAAGGAAGGGAGGAGGGCAGGGACGATGGTTTTAATAAGGTGAGAGGGAATGGGGTCCGAGGCGCAGGTGGAGGGGGTGGCACCTGCGAGGAGGGAGGAGATCTCCTCTGAGGATATTGCAGGGAAGGATGGGAAAGTAGGGGAGAGGGTTGGTGGGGGGGAGGGGAGAGGCGGAGGGGTGACTTTGGGGAGCTCAGACCTGATTGTGTTGATTTTCGTGAGGAAATAGGTGGCCAGATCATACAGTTGAGATGAGTACAGTGCTGAGGGGATGGGAAGGGAGATGGGGAGGAGCAGAGGGAAAGGGGGAAAAGAGGGCTTAGCTGAGGGGAGGTGAAGTGGGGGGTAGAAAGGGAGCAGAGGGAACAGAGGGAAAAGGGGGAGCTCAGTCTGGGAAGGCCTCTTGGAGGAGGTGAGCTCTAATAAATACCACTGATTGATATTATCAATTGAGCACAAAGTCCATAAATAAGAGTAAGAGAGAAGACAAAGAGAGTACCATAGCAGTAGGTATATGCACACTTTCCTGACTTGATACTTTCAAGATTTTGTCAGGGTCAGAACACAGTGATTATCCCCTAGTGGAAATCTGCAATTGATGGTGGATTCAACTGCTCTAAGGGCAATTCACACAGTTCATATGAACTGGGTCCCACACCTCCACCATTCCTTTATGGCAGAATGTCAGGAAATCCTGTGACTGCAGTCAGATGATCTAAAATTTTGTCATTTTAGGAGGGGACAGAGAAGGACCAGAGGGATGGGGAGGAACAGTAAAGAGAGGAGGAGAAAGGGAAGTTCATTCATTCATTCATTCAATCATATTTATTGAGCGCTTACTGTGTGTGCAAAGCACAGTACTAAATGCTTGGGAGAGTACAATACAATAATAAACAGAGTGGGAGACCAAAAGGACAATATAGAGATACGGTCAGGGGGAGACACCACCACTGGAGACACTGTGGTCTGTCATCATCTGCCTCCCTACCTGCTGTCTGCCACCGCCAGTGGTGGTGGTAGCAGTGGGAAGCTCCTGGAGCACAGCTGTGGACTGCTCAGCAGTGCAGCTGCTGCCAGAAATACCTGAAGGTTTCAGGTAAAGCACTGCCGTGACATAGTAGCCCTGCCGGAAACTGCTGGGAAGTTATCATTCTCTCCACTCCTCTGCTTTCCTCCAGCTGGTCAGTTGCCACCACATCACCCTTAAGGTCCCATTTTTTGGCTGGGTGATGCTGAACCTAATGGCACCCCAAATCCATTCCCGGCCCACCTAAAGCAGGCTATCTGATCACATCAGACAGTGGAGATGCAGGCAGGCCCTCGCTATTGCTGCCATCAACCTAGTACTTTATATTATGTCAACAGTAGCATTATTTACAGTGTTGGACTCCACTAACATTACTATCAACTGAGACAAACATTTTGGGGACATGAAATCCTAGCAATGCTCTCCCCTCATTGAACAGTTTTCCTAGGACTACATGTGCCAGAATTACTTGAAGCAAAGAAGCCCCTCCTCAACCCATCTCACTTCCTGCAGAATCTTCCCAAAGATGACCCTGTTCATGGTACATTCCTGGGAGCAAATCGAAATGGTCTAAATGCACAAACCCTGATTCATATCATCTCTGTCTTCCTCATGCCGGCTGACACTTTAACTCTCCATACTTAGTGCCAAAGTGAATCATTTTGCTGCACTGCGAGGAAAGCTAAAACCCCAACTTGGATATACTAAAGTTTCAGCCAGAGCGGAGAGGACACAGAAGAAAATAAATTGAGGTTTTGTGCATTTTGACAATTTTGATTTGGGCCCCAGTATACACCATGTGAAGGGTGAGGATTTAGAATATTTGATTATTTTTCTTTGTCATGTGAGAAAATGGTCAAATCAAAAGACAATGTAATAGTCAAGCTGGGATATAAAATGTGGTGACCTATAGGGCTCTTTCCTATTCGCTTTGAAATATAGGACATTAAATCATAACAAACCTTAAACCCATTCCTTTCCCAAAGTTTGAATTAAATTTGAATTTCATAAAGGTGAAAGTACATTGAAATCTATAATTTTAACTTATATTAAGATAGTGAGACTAGATCCTGCATAGCTAATACTCCTCAATCATCATCATCATCATCATCAGTATTTATTGCAAGCCTACTATGAATGAGTTATCAGTTGGTTAACTCAGAAACTGGGTTCCAGCTGACCCTAAAGCACAAAACTACAATGATGCCCCCAGCCTTCAATCACTGGCATCTAATAGATGATCTCATTGTATGACCATGACATCCTGTCATACATTCTATTAAAGAAACATCCATGCTTTCTGAAAATTGTCATGACATTAGCAGACTGAGGCCAGTAGACTGAGGTTGACCTGGCATTGCCATGGCAACATCATCCTAGCCACCGATGAAATAGCTCAATATGCCAACTTTGAC
Organism: Ornithorhynchus anatinus; assembly: GCF_004115215.2. Taxonomy (NCBI): domain Eukaryota; kingdom Metazoa; phylum Chordata; class Mammalia; order Monotremata; family Ornithorhynchidae; genus Ornithorhynchus; species Ornithorhynchus anatinus. Next base: position 99,548,327 of record NC_041749.1, read on the forward strand.
TCTACCCTGCACCGTAACCTAGCCAACAGAATGGATCAGACCATTTACTCATTTTCCTATTCCAACATATTCTTGAGATTGTACTGTCAGTATTCAAGTGTTGGTGAATGTTTTTGACTTTGCCAAGAGAGACCACCAAGATGGGTTCGATGAAAATGAGAGCAAGGCCAAGCATCTGCTGGAAGACACACATAATCGAACATTATGGATAAGTGATCATTACTGCTGCGGTAAAAGAAGTGACCAAGCAGAACACTAAGAGGCTGCTACAAATCTGACTATCTAATGTGGTAGCAGTGTGAACCCTCCACCACTCCCCTTATTACCAACCCCTGGGGCCTAAAACACAGGACAGAAATTGCCCCGTGCCCATCAGCCCCTGCTCCAGGGCAGGAAGCTCTCAAGAGGCAGCAGAGTCTTCCACTGCTCCACTTACTCCTATTAGGGTACTACACAGAGGAGAAAAGCTGTCTCCCATCACCATGCCATCAGAATTTCCACCAACTCCTGCTCCATCTTGGGAAGGACTCAAACAGTAACAGCAGTGTGAGGCCTTCTCAACTTTTAGAATGTTGGGAAGACCATCCCTGTAGCTGCAACTGTGATTTCTCTATTGGTATGAGCTGTTGAAGTGTCTGCAATCCTGCTGCTCCTATCCTATTTATCCCCATCCTTATCTTTCAAATTTTTGTTTCACCTTTATGTCTGTGGCCAATGTTTTCTCCCTTTATTCTTAGACTGTGTGAGTCCCTTAGGAGCTAGGGACCATGTCTATGCCTCATCTGTGCAATTTCTTTCCCAGGACCTAATACGGAGTTTTGCTCACTACTACTAATCAATCAATTGTACTTATTGAGCACTTACTGTGTGCAGAACACTGTACTAAGTGCTTGGGAGAGTACAATATAACTATATAACAGACAAAAACCTCTGTCCACAATGAGCTTACAGTCAAGGTGGTGGATGGAGAAAGCTGACCACAAGAGCAGCAAGAAGGTTTTCAAAGAACTTTGTGTAGTCTATGGACCTACTGGTGCTAATCCCTTTTTAAATGTCAACAAGTCTCAATTGTCCAAAGATCTTGGCTATGACTAAAAGTAATCTGGAACACTTTCCTACAAATAACCTTCCCTACTACTGTCAGTGAGTCATGGATAAAGTAACAATAGCATGTATATATATATGTATAAAACTACTTGAAAAGTTCCACCTGTGCTGCCTGAGACTGATAACCATGATAGAATGGCAAGATCTCATCCCAAACACTGGGGTCCTGCAACGTTGTGGGATTCTAGGCATCGAAACAGTAATAACCAGCATCAATGATACAGTATGGACAGTGTTGTATTGAAGTCAGAGGTAGCTGGAAAAAATGGTACAAAGAAGTACCGAAGGCCAACCTAAAAATATGCTCCCGTGACACCAGTGCTTGGGACCTTTGTGTCTCAGAGGACATTGTGGCCTTCTAGATTTTATATTTCTTTCTTCTATTTATGCATCATTAGTCAGTGTAATGACAAAACAAAACAATTTGACCCCTGGGATGGGCTACCACCATGTTCTTCTCCTCATTTCTTTCCTGTCCTATCTCATCCCCATGTCACTGGCAACACTTGTAGAACAAGAAAGAGGCATCAGGATTAAGAATTTAAAAAGAGAAAAGAAGACCAAGTGGATCTACTTATGGGCATGAGACTGATCCATCAGTGGCAAATGGGAGCATTTCCTAATGACTTCCCCACCATATGAAAGTTCTGCTTTAATAATAATCCTAACAATGATCATGGTATTTGTTAGCACTTACTATGTACCAGGCACTGGACTAAGCACTGGGGAGGATACAAGCAAATTGGGTTGTCCAACATGAGGTTCACAGTCTCAATCCCCATTTTACAGATGAGGTAACGGAGGCACAGAGAAGTTAAGTGACTCACCCAAGGTCACACAGCAGGCAAGTGGCAGAACCGGGATTAGAACCCATGACCTTCTGACTCCCAGTCCCGTGCTCTATCCACTACACCATGATGCTCAGTGTTAAAGCCAATTACTACAGGAAAGCCAATTTTCTTCCCACCCCCATCTCCTTCCCTTTCCTCACACTATCTTCCCCTATTCTCATCTGTTTTTATACACATCCCCTTCAACCCTCTGCTCCTCCCCACCCCACACACTCCCTTTGCATTGCACTGTGCTATATAGTTCAGTGTTTTGGTTCTTGTTTACACATATTCTAACCATTCTAAATCTCTAAAATTTGAAATTAAATTTTTAATTCTAAAGTTAATTTTAAATTTATTAGCGACCATGGAAATTGCTGCCACCTCCCTCTCCCTTGCCCTGCCATTTCCCATTCGCTGGCTCGGAGCCTGGCTTCCCATCCCCAGTCAAAACCGGGGGATGGAAACAGCGATGGATCAGGGAAGATGGTGGGGAGGGAGGTAGCAGCATCTTGGGAGGGGAGTACTCACCCAATTTACACTCGGGGAACAGCTTCCTCCCTCAGCAAGATCTGGTCCATTGTGGTTTCTTACAGATGAAGGGACTGAGGGAGTGAAGGTGAGAGATTTCAGAGACAGAGGCTATAGTGGGAAAGAGAACCCAGGAACCCTGGCAATCAGGCATGTGTGCAATAACTTGAGGCTCTGAGTAACATGCTTTCTGAGGACTTCATAGACACACAAAGGTGTTGAGAAGAAGTTAGCTTACTACAAAGTGCTTTATGAAGTAAAGAAGAAAGTCACTGGTCAACCTAAATTTGACAAATTTTCACTAAAGTTGAAAAACCAGGACCATAGCAGAATAAGCTTCTATTGCTACAACCACCTGCGGAGATTCATAATCCTACTACAACTTTTCATTAATAAATGGTATTTTGTGATGTTTTGCTTTAAATTACTTTAACAGTGACTAAATAATAGTTAAATGATATTTTACTTTACAGTATGCAACACATAGGGAACTTTACATTACCTTTCTAGAGATTCTGGAAGGATTCTAATTTATAAGCTTGAAACAGACATTCAAGATGCAACCAGGTTTTCAAGGAACATATATTCATAGCAAAACAAGAAGTTCTTATGGCAAGAATAAATTCAAACCCCAAATTGGAATATAATTCATAAATATCTTCAATCATTGAACCCCCCCTTTCACTTCCTGTTTAGACTGTTTAAACAGGTATAATTTTGATGAATTTAAGATGAACTCCACAACTATTCACAACCAAACTGTTTTTTCAAGTAGACAGATTAGACTATAAATTTATCCTCTAGTGGGCAGGGAATGTGTCTGCCAACTCTGTTGCATTCTCCCAAGCACTTAGTACAACGCTCTACACAATTAGCATTCAATCAATACCATTGATTGATTAATTAGAGATAGTAGATCATATTGTGGTGACCACACAAGACGTTTTAGATCAGATTGATACTAAAGGCAAACAAATTACCAAATATCTACCCAAGAGTTCTGAACAAACCTGGAGGGGAAGTTGTGAAAGTCCTGGGAGAGTGTGCTACAAACAGCAGCTCTAAAACAAGTGCTTATTACAATGTTCTGCACACAATAAGTGCTTAATACATACTATTATTATTACTAAAGCATTTGTTGATATAAGTCCCAGCTATATACAGGGTTCCAGGGGTGGTCACCTCCATATCAAACAAAAACTCCTCTCCAGTGGCTTTAAAGCACTCCATCATCTTGGCCCCTCCTACCTCACCTTGCTTCTCTTCTTCTACAACCCATTCCACATACTTCCCTCCTCTAGTGCTAACCTTCTCATTGTGCTTCGATCTCACTGGCAACACCTAGCCCCACATCCTGCCTCTGGACTGGAATGCCTTCCTCCTCTAATCCGACAACCACTCACCCTGCTTCAAAGCCTTATTGAAGGCTCATCTCCTCCAAGAGGTCTTCCCAGACTCAGCCCTACTTTTCCTCATTTCCCAGTCCCTTCTGTGTCTCCCTGACTTGCTCCCTTTGCTCTTCCCCCCTCCCAGACCCAAAGCACTTATGTACCTATTGGTCATTTTAGTCATCCCTTTGCTCTTCTCCCTGGTCTGGCACAGTTTCAACTATCATCTCTATGTGGATGACACCCAAATCTATATCTCCTCCCCTGTTCTCTCCCCTTTCCTCCAGGCTTGCAACTCCTCCTGCCTTCATGATGCCTCTACTTGGATGTCCTCCCCCAACCTAAAACTCAACATGTCCAAGACAGAGCTCCTTATCTTCCCTCCCAAACTTTCCTCTCCCCAACTTTCCTGTCACGGTTGACAGTACAACCATCCTTTCCGTCTCACAAGCCCGCAAACTTGGTGTCATCCTTGACTACTCTCTCTCATTCACCCCACATATTCAATCCATTACCGAATTCTGCCAGTCTCACCTTCACAACATCGCCAAAATCTGCCCTTTCTTCTCCATCTAAACCATTATCCTGTTAGCACAATCACTCATTGTATCCTGACTGGATTACTGCATGAGCATCCTTCCTGACTTTCTAGCCATCTGCCTCTCTCCACTTCAGTCCATACTTAATTCCGCTGCCCAGATTATCTTTCTACAGAAACGTTCAGGGCATGTCACCCCCCTCCTCAAAAATCTCCAGTGGTTGCTTATCAAACAAAAACTACTCAACTATTGGCTTCAAAGCTCTCCATCTCCTTGCCCCTTCTTACCTTACCTCCCTTCTCTTCTCCCACATCCCAGCCCATACACTCCGTTCCTCTGGTGCTAACCTTCTCACTGTGCCTCAATCTCACCTGTCTCTCCACCGACCCCTGGCCCATGTCCTACCTCTGGCCTGGAACGACTGCCCTCCTCAAATCCACTAAACAATCACTCCTCCCCTCTTCAAAGCCCAACTGAAGGTGCACCTTCTCCAAGAGACCTTCCCAGACTGAGTCCCCTTTCCTCAGTTCCCCCTCCATTACATGTCACCTTGACTCTCTCCCTTTGCTCTTCTCCCTCTCCTCTCCCCACAATACCTATGTATATATATATATGTATATATATATATACATATATATAATGTGTATATATATACATAAATATACATATATATATATAAAATTCTATTTATTTATATTGAAGCCTGTTTACTTGTTTTAATATCTATCTCCCCCCCGCCCCAGACTCTAAGCCCATTGTGGGCACAGATTGTCTCTCTTTATTGCTGTATTGTACTTTCCAAGCGCTTAGTACAGTGCTCTACACACAGTAAGTGCTCAATAAATATGATCAAATGAGTCAATTAATGAAAACAACAATGTTTCTCTAACAGGAAATCATGCTTCAGTAACCTGCCAGTGTTCTTTGAAAGAGTTTACAAGCATGTGGAGAAAAAAAAAAAATCAGGAGACATATATTTACATTTTCAAAAAAGAAAACCTATCACAGGCTTTCAAATCAAGGGTTTTTTACAAAAAAAACTATGAAATTGGTGGGAATGTTCTGCAGAAAAAGAAAACCCACTAAATTACAACAAATAAAGGGTAGGGATAAATGGGCAGTTTTCAGGATGGTGAATTGTAAATAGGCAACTAGGAATGGTTTTGTTTATTATTTTATGGCATTTGTTAAGGATTTACTATGTATCAGGCGCTGTACTAAGAACTGGGGTAGATACAAGCTAATAAGGTTAGACAGAGTCTATGTCCTATGTTCCATGAGGCAGTGTGCTCACTGGATAGAGCACAGGCCTAGGAGTCAGAAGACCTGGCTTCTAATCCCAGCTCTGCCACATGTCTGCTGGGTGACCTTGGGCAACTCACTTCACTTCACTGTGCCTTGGTTACCCCCTCTGAAAATGGGATTAAATCCTACTCTCTTCTACTTAGACTGTGAGCCCCAGATGTGACAAAGAACTGTTTCCACCTGATTAAATTGTATCTACTCCAGCTCTTAGAAAATTGCTTGGCACATAGTAAGCACTGAATAAGTACCATAATTATTATTTTTATTATCATTACGGGGCTCACAGTCTTAATCTTCATTTTACAGATGAGGTAACTGAGGCACAGACAAATGAAGTGATTTGCCCAAAGTCTCACAACAGAAAAGTGGCAGAGCTGGGATTAGAATCCCAGTCCTTCTGACACCCAGGTCCATGCTCTGTCCCCTAGGCCATGCTTTTAATGTTCTGTTTCATAATCTGGAAGAGGGATTTTGCACTGAAATCTCAGTTTTCAAAAGATACTAAATGCTTCTGGGTGGTCAAAGGCCATGAAAATAGTCATAAACTCCTTGAAGATCTCAGGACTCAAAAATGACAAATGAGCATTGATGGGGTGAATGTCAAGGGTAAGGTAATGTTCCTAGGGAAAATAATCCAAACTGCAACTACATGATGATGGGCTTGGGGCTCACAGTCATGATGCAGGGAAGATATCTCAAAGTCACTGTTGACTGTTATTTTAAATCATAGTTTAATGGGAGGCAGGAGATAAATTGGCTAATTAAATGCTGATTACTATCAGGAAAAGGAAAAAAACCAAAAGGCAAAGTTTTAACACTAAAATGTAAAACCATGATACAGCCACTTCTTTATGTTTGGCTCCTCCATTAGTGTGTTTAAGCTCATGTGGGCAGAGGTTATTTCATTATTCTGTAGGACACCCAATGGATGTTTGATAAATGCTACTGTTCCAACTATGACCAGTACTGCTTCTGTGTGCTGTTCTGGTTGCTGCATCTTAAGGAAGACATAATAGAGGTAGAGAAGGGCAACTGAGATCTTTGAAGAATGGAAAAGCTTATTCACAAAGATAAAATAAAATAATAATAATAGCATTTGTTAAGCGCTTACTGTGTGACAGGCACTGTACTGCTAATCACAAAGCAGGCAAGTGGCAGAGCCAGGATTAGAACTCAGGGCCCTCTGACTTCCAGGACTGTGCTCTTTCACTAGGCCATACTGCTTCTCTCAGGACTCTTCAGGCTGGGGAAATGCATGATTGAGGGGGTATGATTTAAGTCTACAAAATTGTGAAAGGTATGAACAGGGTAAACATGGAGTTGTTGTTCACCAGACCCCACAATATCAGGACAGAGGGACATCCACTAGGTTCAATATAAAAGAAAATAAAACACTTTTTCTCTCAGTGGGCAGTAAGCACTTGAAATATTACCATAAGACATAGTGCAGGCAGTGTCAGTAGGTTGCCACTCTTTGGGACAGAATACTGGCAAGGATGAGCAATTGATCTGATTCAGGTAGGTTATTGGTATACTTGGTGGATTATTGGCTGAAGAAATTTTTTCGACTCATAAATTTGTTCTAGTATCTGTCAGGTGTAGGTTTGCCAGAAAGGGCTTGCAGCATCCATAAAATTCTTTACAAACATTACTTAATCTTCCCAAGATATGGATAAATCAAATCAATTCTCAGTAAATGAAGGAATATAGTAATTGGTATGTCTTTATGCACATTCCCCCACAAACATCTCCCCTTTTCATTTTTGTTGAGGAATCTATATTTGGTGAGTGATTAAAATGAAAAAACACAAGATGATTTTTAAGGAATATTTCTACCATAAAAAATGTAGGAGAATATCTTCTGTTTAATCTCAGCTTTCTAACCTGAGCTAATAGGCATATGAGAATTTTGTGAGTCAAAATCTCTCCAGAGCCTACTGGTAGTAGGTTAGGGGCTTCAACAAGCACATTTCGTTTTGCAGGCCACTAGAGACCAGTTAGTTTACTAATGAGTTAATGAGCATTCCTAAGTATCTAATTTACTAAGAGGGAATGATTTGGGCACTGGGGAGAATATAGCCTTTAAATACTATTTAATGGTTTGATTTTGTAAGATGATACCATTTTAGGTCCCAGGTATAAAGTGTGGAATCACTCTCCACTTTCAATAGAGTGATATTTGTGAAACAACACACAGCTGTAATGAAGGTGGCCTAAAGGTGTAACTTTTCCTCAGTTCTTTGGATATTGGGTAGATAAGCTGCTTTCTAAAAATGGCGGCTGCAGCCTAATTAAAAATTCCTAATATTGCCTAGCAGTGACAGAAGAACAATGAATCCAATTCCTCCCTTCGCTTCAAGGACACAGCTAACAATGCTTTCCTCCCAGGAGCAGAAGGGAGAAAGCCCATCTACTCTATCTTCAATTAGGCTTGTGAAGAATCACTCTGGGAGCCCCTGGTAATGTGACAGTGTTTACAGTGGGGATTTGGACTGCAGCTATTACATGAACAGCCGGATTGCTATGGCCTTACTGACCTTTTTTCTTGTGTCTTAGTCATACCTCTTTGGGCCTTGCTATTACCAGGGCCACCCAAAGCACAGTAAGGCAAGTTAAGTGGCACTCACGTATAAGGAGAGGGAAGATATTTTATTTCTTTTATGGCATTTGTTAATCGATTACTATGTGCCAGGCACTGTACTAAGTACTGGGTAGATACCAGATAATAAGATTGGATACAGTCTCTGTCCCACATGGTGATCAGAGTCTTAACCCCCCTTTTACAGCTGAGGGAACTGAGGCCCAGAGAAGTGAAGTGACTTGCTCAAGGTCACACATCAGACAAGTGGGGGAGCCAGGATTAGAACTCAGGACCTCTTACTCCCAGGTCCATGCTCTTTCTGCTTGGCCATACTGCTTAATAATTATGGTATTTGTTAAGTGATATTAACACTTAGTTAAGTCAAGCACTGTTCTAAGCGCTTGCTCCAGACCTTGGAAGCAGTTTGCATGGGGAAGTAATAATAATAATGTTGGTATTTGCTAAGCGCTTACTATGTGCCAAACACTGTTCTAAGTGCTGGAGTAGATACAAGGTAATCAGGTTGTCCCACGTGGGGCTCACAGACTTCATCCCCATTTTGCAGATGAGGTAACTGAAGCATAGAGAGATGAAGTGACTTGCCCAAAGTTACACAGCTGACAAATGGCGGAGTCAGGATTAGAACCCACAACCTCTGACTCCCAAGCCCGTATTCTTTCCACTATGTCATGCTGGTTGAATACATAGGATGAGGACACTCAGGTGACAGATGAGCTTCAATGTGAGCATGTCTGTGATAATATACCTTGGGAAAAATAATCCAAATCACAACCACTTGGAATTCAATTAACTTTGTGTTAAATTCAGCTATTCAGACATGACATAGTATCTTCAAGAGAGCAAGAAATCAAAGTTACAGGCAGGGATGAAATTTACAGCTTTCTAACACCCAAGCTTTTTATGAAATGCTTGAATGTTTTTCCCCACCATCTCTTGGTGAGTCTTTCTAGTGTGAAAGTGACAAAGAGGATCCCCCAGGTGTATGCTTGGCAACTAAAAAAAAATCTCTTATTATGAATTTCTCTCTGCAAACAACCATAATTTAATTGAAATGGAAAGGTTAACTACTGGAGAGATTTAAAAAAGGGTTATGAGAGGTCTGATTGAGTAGTCAGATCAATTCAAAATCTGTAATCTCTATCCGACAGAGGTGAAAAAGCCATAAAACCAAGTGACCACTGCTAAATTATAGGGATCACAGGAGTAATTAGAATCATGTTGTATAAAGCAGAATTGCATGAAATGAGGTTAGGATCAGGATACAGAGAAGGAAGAGCATTTGAAAACAAAACCGCAGTCCACAGAGAGAAGTGAGAGAACTGGGAAGCTTTGTAGTTAGACATTTTGTATTCATTTCCCACATATTCCACTTGTTCAACTCCTGTGGTGTAGAGTTCTGATTGTAGACCAAGGGTAATATGTATCATCGCATAACTTCCAGATCCAGATGTTCTACTTCCTTTTGGCTATGTTAACAGTCACTGAATAATGCTTGTGGAGAAAGCACTATGTAAATAATTTTACTGTCATGGGGCAGACTAATGAAGATGATAAAAAACAGAGGACTGATATGAAGCCTCCAGCTTAGAAAGAAGACATAGTTATATGGAAATCTACGTCTTTAACTTTGAATTTCCTCACCTCCATTTTTCTCTAGTTTTTTTTAATCATTTTTTCTACATGCATGGAAGGGATACACTGTTCAAATTTACAGAACTTTTTTCTCAACGTATGAAATATTTGGGGAACACATTTCAAATTTTGCCAATATAAAGACTTTAATTGAATGGTCAAGGCTGCAGTAACTATCCTGACATCTCTCTACTGTACATTTCAGGCAAGATCTTAACCAAAGTCCTACTTGACTGCTGAAGAATACGGTAGACTGTACATGCTTGGAATTACAGCTTCTGACCACAGGGTGACACAGGGAGAGCAAGAGTGGCAGTACCAGCTCATCTAGCTGGGGATCCACACTGTGGGGTGCACAGATTTCAATCTTTCATTCATTCAATAGTATTTACTGAGCACTTTCTGTGGGCAGAGCACTGTACCTAGTGCTTGATAAAGTACAGTACAACAATAAGCAGTGACACTCCCTGCCCACAATGAGCTCACTGTCAAGGGTGGAGAGATGGACATCAATACAAAGAAAATAAAATTCAGATATGTCCATAAGTGCTGTGGGGCTGGGAGCGGCTAAGAGCAAAGGGGATCCCTGGGCTTTATCCCCATGAACTCTTGCATCAATCCAGCCCTGCATCAGCATACAGCTTTCATAGACCTTATAAAGAGTTTCAACATTATAAGTAAATGAGAGATCTGGAAATTCTTTAGTATTTTTGGTCTTCTTGAGAAATTCACCTGGAATCTGAGATTGTTCCACAATAGTATGGCTGGTTGGGCAGGGCCATATTAACCTGTATTATACCATGCTGTGTCCAACAACACTGACACTGTTTCTCTGGCTTTGATCTTATGCTATTGACACCCTGAAGTCCCTCCTCTGCCCTGTGGGTGAGCTTCTCTCCAAATCCACCCAGATACACACACACACACACACACACGCACGCACACACACACACACACACACAACCACACACACCTCACTGGTAAGGGCTGGCCTCTGGGCTGGGTTTCTGTGTACCTGAACATGTACAGGGATCATTCACCAGATTAAGGGACTCTGAGCTGTGTACCAGTGTGGGGTCTTCACTATTCCCACACTGGGCTCCCCCAGGCCATTCTCCTGGCCTTGACTGTTACCTATGTTCCCTTAGCCACATTACTCCCATCATGCCATTTGCTAACCCCCCAGCTGTTAGAATTTACTAATCTCTTGCCTATTGATATTTTAATCTAATTAATATTAATGGTGGGGTTATTCATTAATTTAAGCTTAGAGCTATTTGCATGCTTATTAGCCACCATGGCCTGGGTTTTCTTGAGATGGTCTGGCTCCACCTGGGGAAGGGAAATGGAAGGAGAGGACAGGCGAGGAGGTGATCTTCTGCCCCTGCTTCTCTTCCTACAGCTCTGAGGGCTCTCTTTCCCCCTTCCTGAGTTACTGTACCTGAGCCTGGGGTCTCCTGAACCAGATCAATTCCACACTGCCAATAGGTTAATGCAGGATTTTGTATTAGGCCCAATCCTCTTCTACTTATTCTAGACAGCTTTGTTACGAGGGTGTAATAATACTAATTTTACCACATGGTTCTGATACTACAATGCATCAAGTTAAAACCATTCAGGCATTTCTCTGTGTGGATGACCGTATCTTAGAGATACAAATCCAAGATGATTTCTTGTTGATTGTGAACTGTATTGTGGAATCAGCCTAGAACTCTCATCTGAAGATATTCTGAAGAAAACTGAGGTAATTTATCAACCACCATCAGGGAAACCTTATATACACAACCAATGATTTTCACTGAAAACACAGTAATCATGGAATCCAGCTACACAGGCAGCAATCAGTCCATTGATTTAATGATAGACAAAACCAGCTGAAAACCAAGTATTGTTGCCCAGCATATTCTCTGGGAGACTGACTGTCAGCTAGAGTGTGGTGACGACATGGCATCAAACTTCAGACTAAGCTGAAAGTCTACAGAACTGAAGTCCTGTTCAACCCTTCCATTCAGTTGTAAGACCTGGCCCCACCCAAACCCCACATCCAACTCCTTGAACAGTTTTGAAAGTATCACTTATATACCACACTTAATATCAAGTGGTAAGAAGGATCACACGCAATGGAATCCTGGAATCAAGTCAGTTTACTTAGCTTTGAAGCTACATTGATCTTGATACAGATTCACTGGTAGGACATTTCTTGAATGAATGATATTAGGATACCTAAATAACTGCTATCTGGTGAGTGAAATGAAGTGACCAAAAACAAAGGGGAATGAAGGAAACCACTTTTAAGATGTCTCCAACAACATCGGAATGAACTACAGCAGGAAAACCAATTTGGCACACTGCAATGAAGGAAGGAGCATCTCTTTTAAAGTACAAGTTTCTGTAGGATCAGGAGACAAAGAAGCAAATGCTATAATAGTACAAGGCACTTACAAACAGCAAATCTGTAGGCGAATCTTACTATCAGTGGAGTCATCTTTTAAAGATGAGATGACCACATATAGATAACATTTTATGTGCAATAGCCTGCTAAATTATAAAGTTTCTAGATATTTGTGTATGGATGTTATGCAATGCTGTCCTCAACTTGAAGAAGGCTGTATTATCAGTGAAATGTGGACCACAAAGGGAGATCTATAAAGGTGCACAGTGTAGAAAGGGCAGTCAATCATCCCTCAATTTACTCATCACAACAATCAGTGCACATGGATAAAGTTTACCTTTCCTATATGAATGAAGCTACATATATACATGCAAAGGATTCTGGCTGGTGAGGGGTCCTTTTGTATCTGTTTCAGTCAATGTTTCAGTGTTGATGGAACAGAGTCATCTTGAATAGGTAGGATGGAACCTGGATAAATGTTGAACAAACGGAGACAACCTACTAAAAATATGGAGCGTCCAAATCTATTTTTGGTTAAAGAAACCTAAGCAAACTCTCTTTCATACTCCTTCTTCCTTTTAAGGTTGCCAATACTAAATATTTATACCACTAAGGAGGAGATACAGAAAGGTAGCATTCCAAAATGCAAACTCCATTCATTTATTGAAAACTGCTGAAGAAATGAATTCAGGGTCCATGTCTTCTGACATTCGGGCCCATTTTATTCAGGCATATGAGAAACAAGTACAGTACCCAAAGCATTACAGCAGCTTTTTATCTGAGCCTACTGAAGTGGAGCAAAAAGCTCACTAGACTGCAACTAGCTTGTGCATATGTTTTCTTTCAAATTACAAGAAATGAGTCACTCTATAAATTAGATGGAAAATGTGTGTGGTGGAACTCTATGTGACTGTGTATTTGAAAGCAGTTTTTGTGATGCATTATAAAAGCCACTCCTGGATAATTGGCTCTTGAGCAAAAACTTCCTATCCCAACTCTCTTCCTAGGGTTATTCTTCACATACTGACCAAGGAAACACTGAAACTTGGACTCCCAGATGAACATCCATTATAATGGAAACATCAACAGCACCTTAATTACAAAGGAAGTACCTCAAGACTTTTTAACAGTCTGTATACTGTTTTCCCTCTTCAAATAATGTTTCATTTCATTTTAAGAAATGACAAGTTGTTAGTGGAAAGAAAATTCTAGTTTAGTTGGAAATTGGTGCTTAGGACAAGGAGAGTATGTTTGATTTGGTATTTTCCACGTCATCATCATCATCTTAGTTCTTAATAGCATTAAGGTCCTCTAGATTATATCCCACAAAACCATCTCTTCACATAAAATTATATAGGCAGGACAATATGTATTAAAGGTGGAAAGGACTTTATCTCCAAATCTACTTCCTGACTTGAAACTACATTTAATCTCTTCTCTCGACTAACCAGGCTGCACTCTTTCTCTGCATAGTTATTCTTCATATTAGAAGATACTCCTGACAGTGAAATACATGAACGAGTGCATGTGTGGCTATAAAGGCCAATGTGGAATCCACAGTCCCGACCACATTGCACACACAGATTTTGCTAATTCTCTGGCACCCACTGATCATTCCTGCCATTATTCACACTCCTTCAGTGCTTCCCATATATTAACTGCATTTTGGATTCAAATATGAAGCTAATGACAGGAAGATTTTTATCAGAGGGAATGAGGCTGACCAATGAACCTGACTGATGCACTCTTCCATATCATGTGCATTTGAAGATTATCACTTGCTGCACTACTGAATTTGTCACTTACAATGTCAGGTGCCAGTTTTCATTCATTCATTCATTCAATAGTATTTATTAGGCGCTTACTATGTGCAGAGCACTGTACTAAGCGCTTGGAATTAACAAGTCGGCAACAGATAGAGACAGTCCCTGCTGTTTGACAGGCTTACAGTCTAATCGGGGGAGACAGGCAGACAAAAACAATGGCAATAAATAGAGTCAAGGGGAAGAACATCTTGTAAAAACAATGGCAACTAAATAGAATCAAGGCGATGTACATTTCATTAACAAAAGAACAAACTTTGCAAAACTTCTAATCCAAGAAAGTCATCCTATTTCTAATTGCTGCACTACAGGCTGATATTTCTTCTGCTGCTCTGTCCTACATGCACATCATTATGCCACATTGTTGGGTTACTCCACTTCATTTTATCAAAAAGCAATTAGAATATACTTTTGATGTCCATTCTCCTTATATTTACAGATCAGCAAAACCATGATGTGACGAGTATTGCATTGATGCTAGTGTTTTAGCAGCATTTCCAGCATTAGAAATCTGTCTTGTTACTTGATCTTCATTACTGCACATAAGTGGCATTGGTGGATTTGTTCTGGAAGTCATATACAGAATCTGTGCAGGTTCAGATGTCACAGTCATCAAAAGGGCTGGACACTAAAAATGTTATATAAGCCTGCAGTCTGGTCTGAATCCTACTAAAACTATTCAATCCACACTCTGCCACTTTCCCAAAGAACATACTCATCTTCATGATTTCTTCTCCTTGTTCCTTATCTATCCTTGCTTTGCTGAGCATTGTGTTGCCTAGGTAGCAGAACTCAGCTCTATGTCCCAGATGGAGATCCATAGGTGTGTTTAGGGTTTGCAGTGGGGCCAAAACTGGTTCAGAATATTGGTCTCTTTCAGATTAACTGCAAGTTTCTAGCACTTTGCTGATTCTGAAAAGAGCTTAGAAATTATCATGTCTTCCTTAGTGTGCAAATCCAGAACATAGTCAATATTGTATTGTGGAGGAATCTCCAGTCAGGAATGACAGGTGAGCCTCAGTCTAAGGACCCAGAACCCATGCTAAGGAACTTATTATAGTGATAATAATTTGCTTAGCATCACTCACACTTTCTGATACCTGTCAGTCATGGTCAAACTCAGGCACAAAGTTCAGTGAACAAGTTGGCCAGCAGGGATACCGCATCTTGCAAAATGCTTGCAAAAGTTTGTTTTTTTTTCAACACATGCAGGACTTATTTATGGCCAAAGTGACTGCAGCACTGTGTCTGTGCTGTTCAGTATTGCCATGACCCAGCAGGTGGTTTCTTTGATATACAATGAAGTCTTGCCGACCACGTTATCCACCTATTATACAGTATTCCTCTGGGCCTGTCCACCTCATGGAACACCCTAGGTGGTTCATCAGTTAGAAATCTTCACCGCTAATGACATAGTCTGAGCAAGGGAGCCATGCCTATGCTTTCAATACTCATTACTATGCTAGGCACCCTATTGAAGTTCAATAAAAACTTGGAGTAAGTCTATTTTATGTAAATCTCATCAGAACATTATGACAGTCACACTAGGCTAGCCCCAATTCATTGAAAATGGGGGGAAAGCTAAATATTTCTAGACCAGGGAATTAGTCTTTTGTACTTTTTCCAGAGAAAAAGCTCATTTGCATAGCATGTTAATCACTCACCTGGGAATATCAGCTGGAGCCCAGCCAATTGCAAAGGAGGATTTGGGCAAGGAGGAAAGTGCTAGGAATGTGGAGGGAAAAAAAACCCATGAGCCATTTTAGAACATTTTTAGAGCCATCTTGTGAGGAGAGAGGACATCAGAGTGGTGATCATCTGAGGCTCTCACTAGTAATGAATGTGGAGAGCTGATGCTCAACAAGGAGGCTCAGGATTCAATCAGGTGAGCTACCAGGAAAAACCTGGGGGTCAGTGTGACCACAAGCGAGATGTAAGGGAGGAATAATGCTGGCTTTCAGGGGTGAAAGGGACAGGAGGATAGTTGCCTCTAGCTTAAGAAAGAAACAAGTTTTGGATCAGGGATAGTTGGTTATTTATGGATTTGGTTTAAGCCTGCTATACAACTGCTGTGCATTTCAATCCTCAAATCCTTCTGTAAATACAGAATTCACAACCTAGAAAGGATCACTATTACATTCCTCCAAGACACAGTAACCAGTCTTTAAGGAGCAGAGTTGTTTAACTGAAGCCTGGATGTTTCCCATGTCATGTGGGGGTTAACAAGCTGAGAGTCATGGGTTGGTAGCAGCATGCTCTGGGACACTTCTCAGGCCACACTAGCCTGACACCCCTATCAAGGTGTAAATAGCTCAAGGCACTAAGTCTAGGCATCCTCTCAAATGTGGCAAAAGGAGGTGACACGTTACTTAGGGGAAATTATGGTCTATCAACTGTCACAATATATATTTCTTTTCTCCCAAATATGTCTTGTATACATTATTATAGACTATATTCTATTTTCAGTATAATTAATATTCCATAATTATTCCTATCGGGAAAGGAATGAACCATTTTAAGATTGTGGACTTAGGGGAAGAGGGGAAAATACACCCTCTAGCACACAATGCAAGTAAGTTATGCTATGTTCATACATAGGTGTACTAGAAGCAAAGCATAACAGTTAATTGTAAACTTACAATCACTGGATCGGAAGCTTCCTGAGGGCAGGTACTAGGCCTTTTACTTCTCTTGTATGCTGACATGTTCCTAGTACAGAGCATGACACTCAGTAAGTGATCAATAAATACTCATGATGATGATGAGATGATACTTTTTAGGGATAAAGAGGCAATAGCCTCTCCCAGTGATCTGTCATTAACCCTGTCACTTCATCATTTTCCAACATATCCTCATTGCTCCTGAGAGAGGCTTACTGATACAGTGGAGAGCCTGCTGAGGCTGCTGGTGAGTTACTTTCCTTTGGAAGCAGTCCTGCTAACAAATAGAACAAATTCTGGGGGATGGATTGGGATTCCTTTCTGCAGCTTCAGAGGGTGGGGCTGGAGTCCTGGATACTCTGGTAGAAAAGTTGCATCATGTTTATTGATTGTGTAAAGAAAGCGTAAGTACTTACGTGACTTTTTAGTAGTGGCATTAACTGGAGTACTTGAGGGTCCAGTTCCAGCAGTGTTGTGTGCTCTCACAGTGGCAAAATATACTGTATTTGCTTTAAGTCCTGTGATATTTTTGGTAGTTATATTTCCACTGACCCTGACTTTACCGGCAATTGTTTCCTTTGAGTCATCTGTCCAGTATGAGACCTGTTCATTTAAAGCAAAGAACAAGTAGTTCACTGTTACCTACTAAATTGCTGATGAAAATGAGCCCTCAACTTAAGTTTCAAAGACAGCCTGCATATTTTCAATGGAAACTATCAGGGAGTAAAACTGGGTATGAACGTTTCTGATTGAGTATTTAGATAGGATCTGAACACAAATTTAGAACCAACATGGCAAAAGTTGGACTTTTTATTCATTCATTCATTCATTCAATCTTATTTATTGAGCACTTACTGCGTGCAGAGCACTGTACTAAGTGCTTGGAAAGTACAATTCGGCAACAGAGACAATCCCTACCCAACAACTTCTGAAGGTTGGAATTTTTAGCGGTTATCCATTTAAAGATGTTTCGAACAATCACAGGCAAGGCTGCTGATGAGAAGACGTTTAGCCATTTAGTAGATCTCCTAAAGAAGTTCTCTTTTTCAGCATTATTTTAACACTTCTTGTCTTGGATATTTATTTAATAGTGTTTGTCAAACCGTTACTATGTGCCAGGCAGTGTACTAAGCACCAGGCTAGAGGCAAGCTAATCAGATTGGACACAGTCTCTATCCCTATTGTACAGACGAGGGAACTGAGGCACAGAGAACTGAAGTGACTTGCCCAAGCTCACACCTTTGTTTCAAGCTGTTGTGTAGTGATAGGATGTTGTTGGTTGATATGTGTATTGAATTCAATGAGAAATAAAGTTTGTAAATATTACCTCATAACCTAGCACCCGTCCAGTGTGTCTGCTCCAGGCAATGGCACTCCAAGACACCTCCATTTCAGATGCTGAAAAGCTCTGTGCAGATACTCCAGATGGAGCCAGCTGGGGTTCTGCAATCAGAGAAAACATTATCAATATATGGTATACCCATTCACAAGCAAATTCATTCAATTGTATTTATTGAGCACTTACTGTGTGCAGAGCACTATTAAGCACTTGGGAAGTACAGTTAAATGACTATAAAAAATTGAAAGACAAGGAAAAGACAAATATGAGAAGTCCCTTGACTTACCATCTTCTCCTGAGTAGACAATGGATGCTGTGCTCAATGCCCCTTCTCCTTCATTATTATAGACCCCCACTTTGACTTCAAAGGGAGAGAGGGGTGTAATGCTTTCATTTCTGTACGTGTACTTTGAGGCTTCCACTGACGCCACTATGGCTTTGGTCCAGGTTATTGATCCAAGAGGCCGAAACATAATGGTATATCCAAATCCTTCTCCATTTTGAAGTTCTTCTGGAATTGACTTTGGGCAGAATAATCAATTAGTAAACCATTCACAAAATATTTTGACTACATCTTAATTCTATTAAACTATTATATGGTTATTCTCTCAGTATCTCACCTGGAGGGTTTCCAGGATTCTACTAGGCTCAGCTAAGGGAGGAAGAGTCAAGCAGAGGTGTACCCATACCATTCCTAACTTGGGCAGTGGTTAACAAGTGGAAGACAATTTGCTACAAGTCAAAACTCACCTGGGCTGGGCAGCAGTGGCATGGGAAAGAGTCGAGGGTGGAGATTCAAGCTTACTGGGAGGAAGGAGGCAATGGTAAACCACTTTCACATTTTTACCAAGAAAACTCTATGGATACACTACCAGAATGATTGCCGACGGCGGGGCATTCTGGGAGAGATGTGTCCATGGAGTCGCTATGGGTCAGAGACAACTCGACGGCATAAGATAAACTGTATGGTTATTTATTATGTGACATTTCCTCAGAGGAGCTCAGAATTGGCTCAGTGGAAAGAGCCTGGGCTTCGGAGTCAGAGGTCATGGGTTCGACTCCTGGCTCTGCCACTTGTCAGCTGTGTGACTGTGGGCAAGTCACTTAACTTCTCTGTGTCTCAGTTACCTCATCTGTAAAATGGGGATTAACTGTGAGCCTCACGTGGGACAACCTGATTAGCCTTTATCTACCCCAGTGCTTAGAACAGTGCTCTGCACATAGTAAGTGCTTAAGAAATACCAACAATAATAATAATAGTTTTCCAGTCAATGAAATATTGACAGGTAAGGGTAATGTTTATACCCAGATCACCAAATTGGAGACTATTTTTGATCATTTCAATATTTACCCACCTTGCTGAAGCTTTGTCATGAAATCTATTTCATAATGTACTCTAACATTTTATGCATGCGATTCCTTCCTACATGTAAAACTCTGGATGTTCATTTAAAAGAATTATAATGAATAAAATATTTGGGAGGATTGCAAAGTCATATGTTAAGAATATTGGCTTGACCGTCAAGATAATTTTCAACTAAAATCTAATTTTCTAAGTACAGGGAAACATGTTCCTCTAGAAATTTCTCTCTATCAGATTACATACCATACATGTGTATATATATATTACAAATGTCTCATATATATATATATAATACATATACACACACATGTTCTTGCAAAACCAAATGTTCAATTAATTTCTTGACTCAAGCTATGTACTGCCTTTCATTCTTAATTGCTACTATTCCATAACTAGTATGAGTTTTATTCAGAAACCCTATACTAATCCACTCCAGCAAATGGAGTAGAGCTCAAACCTGCATCATCTTTTTAAGATGTAAAGACATTGGAACTATCTTGTGGACAGGGGGATGTGTATTTCCTAGACACTTGGAGATATTATAAATAAGGACAAAGTATAGAAAAGAAATGGAATTGGCATTTGACCCAAGAACACAGCACACTGAATAGTAGGACCTGAACATAGAAAGAAAAGTTTCAGTGAAGCTTACTAAGTGGTCTCAGCAATTTCATGGAACACAGTCTTGTTTTTCAGTACTTGAAAAGGGCAACCAGGAAGAAAAGGGGAAGAGAAAACCAGGTCCTGGTATGTAAACATGTTTTTGTTCTTAATCCATGTCCTGATTCTGTATTGTTTTCCTCCACAAAAGGGTCAGAATTGAGTTAATTGTGAAAAGTGGACAGTAGATACTTATTAGAGTTTGAGTTATTTGCTAGAGCATTTAATTTGTTTCTGATGCTTCCACGATCACAGATTTAATCAGGATGGCTAGTCAGTTCATCAGATTAGGTAGAAGAGCTGTGTTTTTGTTTTTGTTTTTTTGGGTTTTTTTAGTCAAGTATAATTAGTGTTGCTTATGGTTGTTCTCCAGGAAATATCTTGGCCCATCATGTTCATTTGGGAAACAATAATTCCATATTCTTATTTATCTTAACCATAATAATAACAATAATTATGGTATTTGTTAAGTGCTTACTACATGCCAAGCACTTTTCTAAGCCCTGGGGTAGATACAAGGTGATCAGGTTGTCCATGTGGGGCTCACAGTCTTAATCCCCATTTTACAGATGAGGGAACTGAGGGCTAAAGAAGTTAAGTGACTTGCCCAAGGTCACACAGCAGACAAGTGACAGAGCTGGGATTAGAACCCATGTCCTCAGACTCCCAAACCTATGCTTTTTGCTACTAGGCCATGCTGCTTCTCACCATGGGTCACCATGAGTACAATCTAAAGAGATGGTGACATTTGGGTGAAATGGACAAGGAAAGACCTTACTTTTCTCGAAAAAAAGATGACAAAAAGGAAAAATACGATTTTGGAAACTGCCAGTGAGTGAATATGTGGGAGACCTTGTCACAAGGGATAAATACTAGTAGTAAAGCTTCCAACTGGGTACAGTGCCCTGCACTAAACGTGTGATTGGGCTATGGTTCAAAAGTATTGGACCTGAATAGCTCAGGTTCTCCTAGAGTCTAAACTGTCCCCAGAGCACTTCCACCAAATTTCAGAGCTGTGTAATTTATTCTTCAGTCACTCAATAGCATTTACTGAGCACCTATTGTATGCAGAGCACTGTATCAAGGATTTGGGAGAGTACTGTAGAGTATATTGACGATCTCTGCCTTCAAGGAATTCACAATTTATCAGTAGTAGTCACTGAGAGCATCTGACTTCCTGTGTGCTGATTACTGGTTCCACTATTTCATTGTCACTGGGAATACTGCCGAAGAGAAAAGTAGTGTGACCTAATGGAAAAAAGCATAGTCCGAAGAGTAAAAGACCTGTGTTCTAATCTCAAATCTGTCATTTGCCTGCTGTGTGAGCTTGGGGCAAGTCACTTCACTTCTCCGGGCCTCAGTGTCCTCATCTGCAAAATAGAGATTTAACAGGTCTTCCGCCACCCTCCTAGGCTCTGAGTCCCATGTGGGACAGGGACTGGGTTTGATCTGATTAACTTGGATTTATCCTAGTGCTTAATATAGTGCTTAGCACATAGTTAGCTCTTAAATACCACAATTATTGAGAGAAACTATTAAAGGGATAGTGATATATGATCACAAAGTAACTTTATATAATTTAGAACATTTTGCCAAGAGAACAAAACACTTTCTTTTATACTCTAACATCACCTTAATCTATTTTTCTTTTTAATATGAACCAAATATTCAGATGGAATTTATTAGCAGTTTTAATTTTGCTAATTAACAAAAATTGCAACTTTCCATTGTTCAAGGAATATAATTTTCTTTACAAAAAAGGAGACTCTTAGCAACTATCATAAAGCTACACTCAGCTACACTTTAACTATGGCAGTTTTTTTGGAAATCAGCAAAATAAATGTTCCTATTTGATTAAACAGTTTCACCATGACAACACCTTGTCATCCATAATACCCAATAGTTGGAGCATCAGTCATGGCACCAGCAGTGGTTTGGTCAGGGATCTTGAGTCTTCTGGGTCTAAATAGTTCTGCACCATTGCCTCATCATCCATCCTTGTCTTACCTCACTCTCTTAATGCTCTCCTAACCCTTTCTGTATCTCCATGGTCAATTCTTATCAGAGGAGAAAAATGGGTAAAATATATATTTATCCAGGTAAAACAACAATTTTATTTTATTTTATTATTTCACCAACAATTGCTGGTAAAATCCAAATAGTCACACCCTGCATGGAGGGAATCATCCTTTAGCAATCTGGTTTTCTCTGAATGGCTTCATTTCTCTTCAAAATGAAAATCATGCAAACAAAAACGTGAAAAATGTTTAATGATTGTGTGGGAAATGATCAAGCTGATTTGCACTTAAGCCACCTAACAATACAAAAAGAATAAGAGGCTTTTAAAAAATATCCTGCAAATATTTCATAACATACTTATTTATTAAGTATTTACATGTATAAATAGTTGAAATTAAATCAAGTGACTGCTTTAAATTTTTAATATTTTTTCTGTCCATATACATTTTTTTCCTTCAAAATAACTGAATTTAAGATTACCTCCCATGTGATGATGAGTTCAGAACGACTTCCTCCACCTCCGCTAATATTGGTTGGTACCGCTACTGGGACTGAATAATCAGGAAAAAAAAATGGAGCATCACTCATGAGAGTACATTTGCCTCTATGGGATTTTACTTTTGTATTTCACCTTGATAGGGCTTCTGATATATGATTACCTCACTTTTCAAAACCTCATGTAGGGTTAGTGTGATATAACAAGGCATTTTAATGAATATAAATTATGTTTACACGTATCTAAATTTTGAAGCTAGAGGACACAGTTGTGTTTGATACATGTACACCCAGGATCCAAAATTAATTAAGAATCTAGTAACATCATGCATTTGACATTATTATGCATCATCTACTAATTGGCAAAATGATGTTCCTTTCAGATGGTAACTGTGACACTGCTGATTTACTGACTAATTATACAGTTGTGCTGTAAATGTTACTGATGCAGCATATTAATAAATTATTTTATTTAATAAACAGGCTAAAATGATTTTTATTTTCTTCATTCTGAACAGCAAAATCACATTGCGTTTTAAAATGAACTTATATCAATGTCTTTCATTATTCCAAAATGGCTTGAATCCAATAAACCTTACTTGGAAAAATAACTCCCTCCCTTATGATTTTTTCATCTGAGTTCTGAGAAAATTCATTCAATTTGTCAATCAAGCCTCCCACTATTTCTGTAATGTAAATATCATGTCTAGGTTTAAAGAATAGTTTGATGTTTTAGTTCATGGTTACACACAAATCACTGAAAAGTAAGGAAGTTAGGTAGTCTGAACTATTGCACTTTGAATCCTTTAGATGATGACTGTTTTTCCTTCCTCTTTTCCCTTATTCTTAACACTTCATTCATTCATGTGTGCATAGCTTTTACTGAGGACATCATATAACAAACTGTGGAAAAAGTACCAGGAAAGAAACAATGTGGCCCTTTCCTGCAGGGAGTTTACAATCAAATCTGTATTTTTTTCCTTTCTTTTACTAATCCCCTTCTCCATCTAGACTGCAAGGTCATTGTGAGCAGGGAATGTGTCGGTTTATTGTTATATTGTACTCTCCCATGTGCTTATTACAGTGCTTTGCACACAGTAAGCGCTGAATAAATATGTTTGATTGAATGAGTGAATCCCTCTCCTTTCCTTTCCCTCTTGATTTTGGCACTTTCTGTCCTCTAGCTTTCTCCCTCCCTCTTCTCCTCATTTTTTCTCTTTTCTTCTGTACCTTCCTCAATTCTGGAGTAAAACGTGAGTGTAGAAACCACCTTACTATTTCACCCCCACATTCAATCAGTCTCAATGGTATTTATTGAGCACTGTCTGTATGCAGAGCACTGGACTAAGCACTTGGGAGAGCACAACACAACTGAGTTGATAGACACTTTTCCTGCCTACAAGAAGTTTACAGTCAAGTAATACTATCTGGCCTAGTGGCGAGAGCACAGGCTTGGGAATCAGAGGGATGTGGGTTCTAATCCTGACTCTGTCACTGGTCTGCTGTGTGACCTTGGGCAAGTCACTTCACCTCTCTGGGCCTCAGTTACCTCATCTGTAAAATGGGTATTAAGATTGTGAGCCCCATGTGGGACAACCTGATTCTCCCTTCTCTCTTTCTACTGCCCACCCCGCATGCTCCGCTCCTCTGCCGCCCACCTCCTCACGGTCCCTCGATCTTGCCTATCCCGCTGTCGACCCCTGGGCCACGTCCTCCTGCGGTCCTGGAATGCCCTCCCTCCTCACCTCCGACAATCTAATTCTCTTCCCCTCTTCAAATCCCTACTTAAAGCTCACCTCCTCCAAGAAGCTTTCCCAGACTGAGCTCCCCCCTTTTTCCCTCTGCTCCCTCTACCCCCCCTTCACCTCTCCGCAGCTAAACCCTCTTCTCCTCCCTTTCCCTTTCCTCCTCCCCTGTCCCACCACCTCAGCCCTGTACTTGTCCGCTCAACTGTATATATCTTCATCACCCTATTTATTTTGTTTAATGAGATGTACATCACTCTGATTCTATTTATTTGCCATTGATTTTATGAGATGTTCTTCCCCTTGACTCTATTTATTGTCATTGTACTTGTCTGCCTGTCTCCCCCAATTAGAGTGTAAGCCCATCAAAAGGCAGGGACTGTCTCTATCTGTTGCTGATTTGTACATTCCAAGTGCTTAGTACAGTGCTCTGCACATAGTAAGCACTCAGTAAATACTATTGAATGAATATATCTATCCCAGCACTTAGAACAGTGCATGGCACATAGTAAGCACTTAACTAAAACTATAATGATAATTATTATCACTATTATTACCTTTCAAACAAATTCTACTTTAAGAAGAATGTTCATCAACAGTTTAAAACAGAATTAGGAGACAAAGCTACCCAAGTTAGTAAAAAAAAAAAGAGTTGTGAGAAAATAAAATGATAGTAATATTTCTCCCTTCTATGCACCACTATTTCACCCAGTATGTCTTGTTGTCTATAGAAATATTGGCCAATTTTTCACCCTTTCACCCCAAACTACTTGCTTCCTGGTACTGTGGGTACAGTATATCCCATCAAGTCCCTTGCTATATATTTATGTAATCTTGACAATGTCCATTAATTGGTTGTAGTTGCTACTACAGAGCAGTGCTTCCTAGGCACTTATCTATAATTAATTAAAGAGAAGGTACTGAAACTGAAATCTTGCGGGGTGTCAGATTATTTAAGTCAAAGGGATTCAATAAAGCTTTGGTTGCCAAAGAATGAGAACACTTTAAATGTCCACAGAGAAAGACGGAGCCAGAGCCAAACTCCTATGATTCTGATATTTCAGTGGGACAGTGAGGTGGAGTGGTGTGGAGAGAAGTAGGATCACTTTGACTGTTCCCCAGCCCAGGTCTGATCCTTCCATACCTAGGGGAGATGGGTACCACATCCCTTTTACTCTACTGCTGGCAAACAGGTTTTTGAGGTTCGTGATTCCATCAGCAATGATTTGTCATTGATCTGGCTTCCTCAAGCTGTCTTATTTTATTAGAAAACTAGGACATTTAACACTGATTATTCCTCAGGGGCAGGGAAAGAAGTACAGTGCCAAGTGCTTAGTACAGTGCTCTGCACACAGTAAGTGCTTAATAAATATGATTGATTGATCGAAGAGCCACAAAGTTTGTTCCTTCTCATACAGTCCCTGCAAAAAGGAAACTCAAAAGGGAAAGACAGAAAAACCCTTTCGCTTTTCAAAAGTACAGTCTTGAGAAATTTAAAAACATCACAATACTTTGGTCCTCATTTATCTGACTAATTAAACAGGAAGAGAAACTTTGTTTGAGAACTTAATGCAAGCATAGAGATCAAATGTCACCATGGGTGTGAGAGTTAAAGAATGGAACAAAGAGAATTAATCTAAAGGAACAAATGAAGGAAGAGACTTTCATGCCAGGCTCAACTTGTATGCCACTTTTCTGTGAACCAGTTGATGCTCAATTAGTGCTTGAGTTAAATGAGTTCAGTATTTACATCATATGCATGGGGAAAAAATTATATTATTGTTCAATGAAGCCTCAACTAGGTCATAGTTGAGAAAGAGAGATGAAAATATATGGCTGACTGCACCAACAGAAGCTCAATTAATTCTTGGCTACAACACTTTAATGAAAGAAGTAGTGGCTCATTTGCATCTACAAATCTACAGATTCTCCATTGGATTTTGGCAGGGAAAATAGATGAAGCAGACCCAGAATCACCCCTCCTTTGCTCCCCCTGTTTAACAGCAGTTATCTTCCATTCAGAGTCAGATTGAGACTCTGGAGGGCCTGGCAAAATGGTAGGTATCTCAGGGGAATTTCTTGGCCAAAGTTCATTCCCTTGTGTCTTTCACAGACTGCACATGTTCCCCTACCTCCATGTGGTTGCTTCTCTCCTTGGCACAGCAAAAACTATTTCTGCCCAGCAGAGAACTTGGCATCAAGTAAGACAATCAAGGGAGAAGGTTCTTGGGATGGATAAAGTAGGGGGGCCATGGGCAGTTAAAGATCCCCTGCTTCTATTTAGCTCACTGGGAAGCTTACATATCTTGCCTTTTGCAGATGAAAGGAAGAGGAGTAATTGGAACTTGCATCAAAAACACAAAGCTTGCTCGCTTCTTGTAACATTTGATTATCTGACATCTATATCTATTTGATTTAGTGATAGTAATAATAGTATTTAGTAACCACTTACCGTGTATTTGCCTATTTGACAACCTTTTAATTCTAGGAAGATAACTCCTACAGCTGCTTGCATTTCAAAGAAACTGACTCCTTTCCAAAGAAAGGTTCACTGTCAAAATCTTAACCCTCCACCCCCACCACTTCCCAGAAAGCAGAAAGCCTGAGACTTACCTGATGCTTTGGTCCTCAAGAGTTGTGAAGGTTGACTCGGTTCACCAATCCCAACGCTATTGGCAGCAACTACCCGGAATTCGTACTCAATCCAAGGATTTAAACCCACCACTGTTGCGGAATAGGTTTTTCCATTGAGAATTTCGGGAACTAAATTGAAACAGGAATAAAAGGTGACTTGGTTGACTAGTTTGACTCAGGCAAATAGAGTACTGGTCATATAAAAATGATAATCCATGTGTTTCTTGTCACATACCTGTTGAAACAGCCTGCCAACCGATGGAAAAAGGTGTCCTGGTCTGTATAGTATAGATTTGAACAGGACTGTTGTTATCCAGCCCTGGTCTCCAATGAAGCTGAGATGTGGTATTTGAAAAGTGTTCTACTCTGACATCGTCTGGTGGACCAGGAGGGCCTGAAAAAAACATTTCAGTCTCCAGTACCCCAAGGTGGTTAAATTGATTATTTTGTGGAGGATGGGGTAAGAAGCATTTTATTCTTTCTTAGCAGGTTTGGAAAATAAAGATACATAAAGCAAATATAATTAACTGAAGAGCAGTGGTAAGGAAGAACAAATTCTGAAAAGCTTGGTCCTTCAAACAGACTATAAGTGCAACAGAGGGATCAAAAAAACTTGATCCCTTGATCAAAAAAACGATCTCTTGCCTAAAGCAAGAGGCACTATTGTCCTGTGGCATCAAGGAGAAATTTTGGTGACTGTCCTCACACCATTTCTCCAACCCCTGCAACCACCCCAGGAGCCTCCAAAGCTAATAAAGAAATGCTGATAGAAACAGAATGGGTTTCCCCACATGTGGGAAGCAGCATGGCCTAGTAGAAAGAGCATGGGTCTGGGATTCCGAGGACCAGAGTTCTAAATGCTGCTTTGCCACTTGTCTGCTATGTGACCTTGGGAAAGTCACTTAACTCTTCTGTATCTCAGTTTCCTCTTCTGTAAAATGGGCAGTCAATACCTATTCTCCTTCCTACTTAGATTGTGAACCCCATATGGGGAAGGACTGTGTCTGACCTTATGGATTTATATCTATCCCAGGGATTAGAAGAGTTCTTGGCTCATAGTAAACACTGAACAACTATCATTAAAAAGTGCATTTCCACCAACTCTGTTGTATTGTACTCTCCCTCAAGCACTTAGTACAGTGCTCTGCACTCACTAAATGTTCAATACATACCGTTGATTGACTGATTGTTGTGTTTTAGGTACATAGGAAAAGCCCTAAGAAGGAGCTCAGCTACTCTGGAGAGATCTGTGGAATGGCAGGACCAGTTTAGAGTCTGGCAGTGCTGACTGACTAAGCAGGCACTGCCAAGCTCCAACAAGATTCCCAAGGCAGATTGAAGTCAAGATGGATAGATGTGTGATTGGTAAAGTTGGGGAATTCCTGAAAAATTGGAAATACCTATTTTAGCAGTTCCAGTATTCTGGCTTTCTGCAGTACTGCTTTAGGTCAGCCACACCTGCCATGCTGAGACATCCTTCTGCCTCTCCTCACAGCTCTCGCAGGTATAAAAATGATTCAAGGTCTCCTTTACATCGAATACATTTCTGACTTTATAGAAACCATGTTTGTATGTTTTGATCTTTTTTGCTCACCTCTAACAATGACACTGGCAGTAGCTGATAGGCTGTCTATAGTTGTTTGCACCAGGCACTCATATTTTCCGGAATGACCTAACTGAATATTTCTGATCATCAAATCCCCAACAGATTCCTAGAGATGTAGAAAATAAAGAAATATGATCAGAAACAGTTCTTCTGCTCTGAAGATTTTCCACCTTGGTAAATAAGAATAAAGCACCTTTGCAATTAAAAGATTCATTAACATTTTTTCCTTTATTTGATCACTCTATTATTACAGTTCCATAAACCACACAACTATCTTAATGCAATACGAATTGATACTTCATGATGTAACAAAGATTATCCCTGACAATAAAAACGGGGGAGGGGCATAATTATGAAAGGGATGCATGCAGTTGAAGGACTCGTTTTATTTCTTTAAACACTAAAGAACTTCAACAACTTACTCCTCCGATTATTTCAAAATGATCCACTCCTCTTTGGAAATCTATCATATCTCCATTGAATGACCACGTGAATACAACCTCAACAGAGGGATCATGATACACCTGACATGGCAGGACTATACTCTCTCCAACTGTCACATCCATTTGGGAAGGTGGAATGGTAATTACAGTCCGCTCTGTTGAGAAATGAATCATTCTTTATTATAAAAAGATTACGAGAATACCAGTACATGTCTGAGAAAATACCAGTATTTGAGTGATATTTGCAACATTTTTCAAATCTTTTATAATGAACATGATGTTTCACTACACAATGTGAGAAACCCCCTCTTTATAAGAAAAAAATGGCTTTCCGTAATTATCATCAGTAAATTTTTACTCATAGTTCAATTATGGAAAAGTAGCTCTGCATATTTAACCAAATTAGGTACATTTTAGAGGAGAGTATAGACATCAAAGAATGGTACCCATGCCCAATTTTTTGCATGAAACATACCATTTTTTCTACAATTTCCTGACAAACTCTGAAGCCACTCTGTATAAAAGCATATGTATGAAGTAGTCACTTTTAATGTATCTATCATACATCTGAATGGAAAAAAACCAAATTGGTCACCTCTTTAAATAGCAGGGATATTGGATTATGATTTCATTTCATGTATTCAAAACATTTTAATACACTGAAAATACTGTTATTTTAGGCTTCTTATTCATTGCTAATTGTGTTGTTAATTTAGTGCTGTTACAAGGCACATTTACACACTACCTGTTGCTCTATATGCACTTTGAGCTTCTATTTGCTGCGATTGATTCCAAATAATAATGATGATAATAATAATATCTGTCAAGAGCTTACTATATGCTAAACATTGTACTAAGCACTGGGGAAGATAAAAGATAAGCAGGTCCCTCATGGGGTCCACAGTCTAAGTAGGAGGGAGAACAGTTTTTAATCCCCATTTTGCAGATGAGGGATTCATCTGTGTTATTATTATTATTGTTCACAGAGAATTAAGTGACTTGCCCAGGGTCAAATGGAAGACAAGTGGTAGAGTCAGAATTAGAACCCAGGTTTTCCTGACTCACAGGCCTGAGCTCTATGCACTAGGCCATGAGGCTTCTCAATCATTAGGCACATTTAAAGTCAGATAGATTCTTTGACTTTTTTTCAACCTGACACTGGGTTTGTCCACGAAGGCACAGCCGATGACAGTGATGAAGATGAAAATCACACTGCCTTGATTGGCACCCAGAGAATTCACTAAATATATGACTTTATATAAAAAATCACATCTCACTCCAAATCCAAATCTTCACTTCTATCTCTTCTAATGGAATGGATGTTGTCCTCCCCCTGACTTCCCATCACTGTAGATGAACCATCATCCTTCCTGTCTCAAAACCCATAACTTTGGCATTATCCTTGACTCCACTCTCTCATTCAACCCACACATTCAATCCATCACCAAATCCTGTTGGTCCCACCTTCACAACATTGCTAAAATCCGTCCTTTCCTCTCCATTCAAACTGCTACCATGTTAATCCAAGCACTTATCCTATCCCTCCTTGATTACTGTCTCAGCCTCCTTGATGACCTTCCTTCCTCCTGTCTTTCCCCATTACAGTGCATATTTCACTCTGATGTCCAGATCATATTTCTACAAAAACGTTCAGAACATGTCATTCCACTCTTGAAAAAACTCCAGTGCTTTCCCATCTACCTCCGTACCAAACAAAAACTCCTCAACATTGGTTTTAAAACACTCCACCACCTTGCCCCCTCCTACTTCACCTCACTTCTCTCCTGCACATTTCACTCCTCTGGTACTAACCTTTTCAGTGTGCCTTGATCTTGCCTGTCTCACTGCCTACCTCTAGCCCATGTCCTGCCTCTGGCCTGGAACACCCTCTCCCTCCTCAAATCCAACAGACAATTACTCTCCTCCACTTCGAAACCTTATTGAAGGCACATCTCCTCCAAGAGGCCATCCCAGACTAAGCCCCACTTATCCTCATCTTCCACTGCCTTCTGTGTTGCCCTGATTTGTTCCCTTTGCCCTTCCCCCCTCTCAGCCTCACAGCACTTATGTACATATCTGTAATTTTATTTATTGTATTGATATCTATCTCCCCGCCTCTAGATGTAAGCTTGTTGTGGGCAGGGAATGTGACTGTTTATTGTTGTATTGTAGTTTCCCAAGTGCTTAGTCCAGTGCTCTGCACACAGTAAGTGCTCAATAAATACCTTTGAATGAATGAATGAATGAATGAATATTTTGAAATGGGACAGAACACCATGTACTTTGGTGATTGTTGATAATGTCTGAAAAGGGCTCTATATTGATGGGAAAATCAATAGTATTGATTTAATCATAACAATAGTATTGTATCTTGACTTTCTCAAGTCAAGAAAGTTAAGTTACAATACTATTGTTATGATTAAAAAGGCAGGGTAAAAATAACTATTAAGTGTTATCAGCAAGATATCTTGAATGAATGACTTTTGTCAGTATAGGACTACTTAATGATAAGAGATTATTTAGGTCTCAAGTTTCTTTAGGTCTCTCTTTGGATAGGCATGGATAGCTAAGGATAGAACTCACTCAACAAAGAATATTATGCATGAATAGGCATAAGAGGAATGGAATTTCTGTGCTTGGCTTAACCCTGCATAGGTGGTAATATTCTGCTCTTGTAGCAGCTCATAGCTACCCCAAAGGGAACAGTTAAACACTTTTCCACAGCTCTCGCTCTGAAATTCTAGTGCATACCCCACAGAGACTAAATCACAATTTCTATGGACCGTGAACCTGGTAGTTGAAAGGGACTGAAGTGCACTATAACAAAATACATGATGTTTTATTGATGAAAACTAGCTTTAACATGAAAACCATAGTGATATGCCTAATTATAATAATGGTGGTATTTTTAAGACTTACTAAGTACAAAGCACTGTCCTAAGTGCTGGATAGCTACAACAGAGAAACAGTCCCTGTTCCACATTGGGTCACAGACTAAGGTGGGGGTACAACAAGTATTTAAGCTCTATTATACAGATGAGGAAACTGAGGCATAGAGAAGTTGTGACTTGCCCAAGGTCACACAATAGGCAGATGATGGAGGTAGGATTAGAACCCAGTTCTCCTGATTCTCAGACTCGTGCTCTAGATGAAGCTGCTCAAATAACTCAAATAAAGAGATTTCTAAACTCTCATAAAAAGTTTGAAACATATTCCTGTGTTTGTTCTCTTGCTTAGTGTTTCTTCTTTAAGCGGTTATCCCTCAGCCACTCCACCTCTCAAGAGTCCAAGCTGGAGAGTGTGGCTGGCTCAGTGCATACAATCACCATTCCTGGAAGAACAACTCAAACAACTGACACTCCAGTCAATCCTAAATAAAAGTCTTAAACAAGAAGCAATGTGGCCTAGTGGAGAAAGAATGGGCCTGGGAGTCAGAAGGATCTGGGTTTTAGTCTGGCTCTACCAATTGCTTGCTGTGTGACCTTGGGCAAGTCACTTAACTTTTCTGTGCCTCACTTTCCACAACTGTAAAACAGGGATAACTTTTCTCCCCCTACTTAGACCATGAGCCCCATGTGGAACAGGGACTGATGGGTAACTCCCTGCATTTCTGAAGGATATATATCTTCATTACCCTATTTATTTTGTTAATGAGATGCACATCACCTTGATTCTATTTATTTGCTATTGTTTTAATGAGATGTTCTTCCCCTCGATTCTATTTATTGCTATTGTTCTTGTCTGTCTCCCCCGATTAGACTGTAAGCCTATCAAAGGGCAGGGACTGTCTCTATCTGTTACTGATTTGTACATTCCAAGCGCTTAGTACAGTGCTCTGCACATAGTAAGCGCTCAGTAAATACTATTGAATGAATGAATGAATGAATGTACATAAGTGCTGTGGGGCTGCGGGTGAGCTGGGGTGGAGACCAAGTGTCCAAAGGCTATATAGATCCAAGAGAACACATTCCTTTGTAAACCTTTCCAAAGCCTAGGGATTGCCAATCAACTGTGCAGTTTGCCTCACGTGGCCATTAAGAAAGATTATTTTAGTAATTCTGTATATTTCCTGTGTTGAAAATGCTCTTGAAGCTTCAACTGTATATTTGTGATTAAAATAATAATGTTGCTCAGCAGATTCCTTCTCACTGAAGTCTTCAGAGTAGCCAGGTTAGCTAAAATGGTCTAAACACTGAATAAATCAATCAGTCATATTTACTGAGTGCTTATCTGTGCAGAGTATGTACTAAATTCTTGGGAGATTACAATAGAAGAGAGTTGGTAGACCACGTTCTGCTCACAAAAAGCTGCCCACAGTCTAAGGGGGATACAGACATTGTCATAAATAAATATATACAAGTGCTGAGGGGCTGAGGGAAGGTGAATAAAGGGTACCAATCCAGGTTCAAGGATGACAAAGAAGGGAGTGGGAGAAGGGCTAAGTTGGGAAAGGCTTCTTGAAGGAGATGTGGTTTTAATAAGGTTTTGAAGGTGATTCTCTGTCGGAAATGAAGAGGCAAGGCATTCCAGGTCAGAGGCAGAACAAGAGCAAAGGGTTGGCAGCAGGATAGAAGAGACTGAGGAACAGTGAATAGGTTGGTATTTGAGGAGCAAAATGTGTGATCTGAATTGTAGATCAGAAATCAGGGAGGTATGGTAGGAGGGGGCAAAGTGATTGAATGGGCTAAAGCCAGTGGTAAGGAGTTTCTGTTTGATGCAGAGGTGGATAGGCAACCACCTTGAGGAGTGGGGAGACACGGACTGAATGATTTGTAAAAAAATGATCTGGCCAGCAGAGTGAACTATGTATTGAAGTGAGGAGTGATAGAAGGCAGGGAGGTCAGCAAGGAGGCTGATGAAGCAATTAAGTTTCGATAGGATAAATGCCTGGATTAACATGGTAGCACTTTGGAGGAAGAGGAAAAGGTGGATGTTAGTGATGCTGTTAAGGTTGAACCAGCAGAATTTAGTGACAGACTGAATATGTGGCTTGAATGAAAGAGATGAATCGAGGATAACGCCAAGGTTATGGGTTTTTGAGCCAGGGAGGATGGTGGTGCTCTCTACCATGATTGAAAAGTCAGGGGGAGGACAGGGTTTGGGTGGAAAGATAAGGAGCTCCATTACAAACAAGCTTAGTATAGCATAGTATAGCACCAGTCTGAGTTGGATCCACAGATTTCCCATAAGAACAATAATAATAATAATGATAAAAAAGAAATAAGTGCTTACTATGTTCCAAGCACTGGACTAGGTGTTGAGGTAGATAGGAGATAATTAAGTTGGACACAGTCCCTGTCCCACATGTGGCTCACAGGCTAGGGAGGAGGGAGAATAGGCAGTTAATCCCCATTTTCCAGGTGAGGAAATTGAGGCACCAAGCACTAAAGTGCCTTACCCAAGGTCACCCAGCAGACAGGTGGAGAAGTTAGCATTCAACTGGAGGTCATCTGACTCTCAGGCATGTTCTTGCTCTAGGCCACGCCTATTTCCCCTAAAGGCTTTGGGTACTACCTATGTCGGGGTGGGCTTTGAAAAACACTGCAGTCCACAAAGTTCCTCCTCTAGTCTGTAAACTGCTTGTGGGCAGGGAATATGTCTACCAACTCTGTTTTATTGTACTCTCCCAAGCACTTAGTACAATGCTCTGGACACACTAAGCACTCAACAAATATGATTAACTGACTGGCGGACATTTTCAGTAGAAAGAACATTATGTCAACACTTTGCAGGGCTTCTGGACTGTGACTAAAGAGAAGCACCTTGTGGTTAGGGATCATATCTACCACCTATTTTATTGAGAAAATTGAAACTATCAAATGTGATCACCCTAAAATCTCCCCTGCTCCTCTACAGTCCCCCCTTTCTACTGTCCCTTCTTCAACTCTCCCATCTTCCCCAGCAGTATCTCAAGAGGAGACCAGCCTTCTCTCAAAATCCACCTCCTCCACCTGCTCATCCAACTCCATCCCTTCACACTTTATGAAAACACTTGCTCCCTCCTTTCTTCCATCACTGACCACCATCTTCAACTGTTCACTCTCCAGTGGCTTCTTCCCTTCTGCTTTCACACAAACACATGGCTCCCCACCTTAAAAAAAAACCTCCCTTGACCCCAAGGCTCCCTTCAGTTATTAACCCATCTCTCTCCAAATTCCTTGTGCAAGTTGTCTACAACCCTGGCTCAAGTTCCTCTCCTCCAATTCTCTCCTTGACCCCCTCCAATCTGGCTTCCATCCCCTCCTTTCCACAGAAAGCACCCTCTCAAAGGACACCAATGATCTCTTCACCACATCTAATGGCCACTACTACATCCTAATCCTCCTCAACCTCTCAGCTGCCTTTAGGACTATCAACCACCCCATTCTGGAAACACTATCGGGCCTTGGTTTCACTGACACCATTCTCTCCTGGTTCTCTTCCTATCTCTTTGGTCACTCAATCACAGTCTCTTTTGCAGGATCCTCCTCTGCCTCCCACCCCCTAATTGCAGGAGTCCCTCAAGATTCTGTTCTGACTCCTTTTCTCCATCCACACCCACTCCCTTGGAAAACTCATTCGCTCACATGGCTTCAAATATCACCTCTGTACTGATGACACCCAAATCTATATCTTCAGCCTTGATCTCTCCCTCTCTGCACTCTCGCATTTCCTCCTGCCTTCAGGACATACCTACTTGGATGTCCTCCCATCATCTCAAACTTAATATAGCTAAAACTGAACTTATCTTTCCACCCAATCCCTGTCCTCCTGCTCACTTTCCCATCAGTGTTGCCAGCACCACAATCCTTCCTGTCTCACAAGCTCGTAACCTCGGTATTATTCTTGACTCCTCTCTCTCGTTCCATCCATGTATTCAATCCATCACTAAATTCTGTCAGTTCTACCTTCACAACATTGCCAAAATCCACCCCTTCCTCTCCATCCAAACTGCTACCACATTAATGCAAGCACTTATCCTGCCTTGATTATTGTATCAGCCTCCTTGCTGACCTGCCTGCCTCCTGTCTCCTTCCACTCCAGTCCATACTCCATTTTTCTGCCCAATTTGTTTTTCTTCAAAAACATTCAGACCATGTTTCCCGCTCCTCAAAAAACTCTAGTAGTTGCTCATCCACCTTCACATCAAGCAAAAACTCCTCCACATTGGCTTTAAAGCACTTAACCACCTTTCCCCCTCCTCCTTCACCTCGCTGC
Source organism: Ornithorhynchus anatinus (assembly GCF_004115215.2). Lineage (NCBI taxonomy): Eukaryota > Metazoa > Chordata > Mammalia > Monotremata > Ornithorhynchidae > Ornithorhynchus > Ornithorhynchus anatinus. Next base: position 99,584,637 of record NC_041749.1, read on the forward strand.
TCTTCTACTACAACCCAGTCTGCACATTTCATTCCTCTGGTGCTAACCTTCTCACTGTAACTCGATCTCATCTATTTCACCATCGACCTCTAGCCCACAACCTACCTCTGGCCAGGAATACCTTCCCTCCTCATGTAAGACAGATAATCACTCTGCCCCACTTCAAAGCCTTATTGAAGGCACATCTCCTCCAGGAAGCCTTCCCTGATTGAGCACTCCTCTCTTCTCCCACTCCCTTCTGCACGGCTCATACTTGCTCCTTCTTTCACCCTCCCTCCCTTCCCCACAGCACATATGTATATATCTGTAATTTATTTATCTATCTCTTTATTTATATTAATGTCCATCTCCCCCTCTAGACTGTGAGCTCACTGTGGGCAGGGAATGTGTATGATGTTATATTGTACTCTCCCAAGTGCTTAGTACAGTGCTTTGCACACAGCACTCAGTAAATACAATTTTTATTAATAATAATAATAATAATAATATCCCATGACATCTCAAGCTTAACATGTCCAAAATAGAATTCCTTATCTTCCCACCCAAATCCTGCCTCGCCCCCTGTCCCCCCCAATTTTCCTGTTACTGAAGACGCACCACTATCCTTCCTGTCTCACAAGCCTTTAACCTTGGCATTATCCATGTCACATCTCTTTCATTCAACCCATATATTCAATATGTCACTAAATCATGTCAGTTAAACTTTCACAACCTCCACCCTTCCCTCTCCATCCAAACTGCTATCACATTAATCCAAGCAATTATCCTATCCCACCTTGATTACAGAATCAGTCTCCTGGTTGATTTTCCTGTCTCCTCTCTCTCCCCACTCCAGTCCATATTTCACTCTGCTGCCCATATTATTTTCCTACAAAACATTCAGTCCATGTTTTCCCACTCTTCAAAAGCCTCCAGTGGTTGCCCATCCACCTCCACATCAAACAGAAATTCCTTACCATAAACTTTAAAGCATTCAATCACCTTTCCCCCTCCTACCTCAGCTTGCTGATCTCCTACTACAACCCAGACATCGCAATTTGCTCCTCTGGTGCCATCCTACTCTCTGTATCTCAATCTCATCTATCTAGCTGCTGACCTCTCACTCACACTCTGCCTCTGACCTGGAATAACCTCCTTCGTCATATCCAACAGACAATTACTCTCCCCATCTTCAAAGCCTTGTTGAAGGCACCTCTCCTCCAAGAGGTCTTCCATGACTAAGGCTTCATTTCCTCTTCTCCCACTTCCTTCGGTTTTACCCTGATTTGCTCCCTTTATCCCCCTGCCTCAGCTCCACAGCACTTATGTACATATCTGTAATTCATTAATTTATATGAATGTCGGCCTTCCCCTCTAGGCTGTGAGCTTATTGTGGAAAGGGAAAGTTTCTACCAACTCTGTTATATTGTACTCTCCCAAGACTTAGTATAGTGCTCTGAACACAGTAAGTGCTCAAAAAATATGACTGATTGATTGGTTGAACTCCACTGTATTGTACTATCCCTTAGTACACTGCTCTGCACATAGTAAGTGATCGATAAACACTATAGATGGACTGATTGATTCTTAAAGCCTCTATCAAGGAATACAGAGCAGGCTGAGATCCATATATGAAAAATAGTGGAAAACCAAGACTGAAGAGATACAAGCTCATGTAGACAGACAACAAGCTAAGGATTTCTACACATCACTGAAGAGTACATAGAGATCTTTGTACACCACCACTACAACACTGAACAGTAGAGATCGCTCCTTGAACATTACTAAGAGGGAATTTTGAAGAGATAGTAACATTTCAATGATCTCCTTAAGCACATTTTCCATTACTCATAATGCCTGTATAGGAAGGTTTTGGTGTTTCTTTTTGCCAGCATGTGAAAATGTGGCTCTCTCTCCACATCTGATGAAGTCACTACTTGAGTTCTTGAGTTAAAGCCATGAAGAATGGCAAAGCTCCCAGATCTGATGGTATACCAGCTGAGATCTATAAACTGGGCGGGAATACACTGCTTATCTTCCTGTGTCTGTTTTTTCTCAACATATGTAATACAAGCAAATGCCATAGGAATTCAAAGATCTCCAAATTATCACCATCTTTAATAAGAAACAAAAGAGCTCATTACAGAAACCATCATGGGGATCTCGCTACACATCTTTGCTGTCCAGATTTCAGTCAGCTGACTCTGACAGAGGTTATTCACTATGTGGCTTTAGAATTGCAATTTGACTTTAGACCATGGCAAGACACATATAATTCTTTACACATAACAGTTGCAGAAGAACAACATTATGACCTTCACGTGGTCTTTAAAGACCTTACAAAAACATCTGAGTCCATTAGTAAAAATACTGGGCTTATTCAGCTGATAAAAATATTTTGCTGTCCTAAGAAGTTAATCAGGGATCCTAAGATTATTCCACAATGGTAGACTAGTTTTGTTTATCAGGGGACCTGTCTAATATCATCACCAATCAAGAAAATAGGATGGTAGAGTAGGTCTTACCTTTTTCAACTTATTCTGTGCAATAATACTTAAGGTGGATGATTCGTTCAGACTGTTCAATTGAGTTTCCCTGAGATTAGAAGCATACACTAATAATGACTTCCAAATTCCTTAATGCATGAATCACTCACACAAGAGTTCCTACCCTTTATTGACTGCTTTGGGAAAACACACCCAAGAAGTGATGCAGATGATGATGAAGTGCTTCTCAGAATCAGCAAAGCATTACAGATTGACAAGACAGAATCACTTGCCTCCTATGCCACCTTGGGCAGGTCACTTAGCTGCTCTATGCCTCAGTTTTCTCATATGCAAAAGAGGAATTAAATATCTGTCCTCCCTCCCCCTTAGACTGTGAGTCCCATGAGGGACAAAGACATGATTATCTTGCATCCACTCCAGTGTCTAGTAGAGTGCTTGGCACATAGTAGCAAATATCACTGTTAACGTTATTGTTATTATTATGATGTCCCAGCCTGCATTCAGAAAGCCACCTACACAGTCAGGTCTCTCCATCAGGGACAGAGAGCAGAATGCTGACACCGAATTCTGCTGCTAGGAAGCATTTTGCCTTGAAAATGGAATGAAGAGAGCTAATATGTCTGGGAGGTAGAAACTGTGCAGCACCAAACTTTCATGAAGATCCAGACCAAATTGAAGGTCTATAAAACAATAGCTGTGCCCAAGCTTATTCCTGGCTCTGAAACCTGAGCACACCACTGAGCCCACATACATTGGTACTAAATTGTCACTCAGATTGTGGGACAAACTTGGAGTAGAACTTTGAGTAGTTGGGTTTTAAAGGGGTTGTGGCTTCCAGAAGTGGAGCTTTCATGTTTCTTGATTTCCTCAGGACATAGATTGTAGAAGGTGGAATCTCCTGCTCCCATGCCCAATGGGAAAACAAAAGAAAACCAAAAAAATCTCATCTTATCTGTTGCTCAACAATGGCGCGAAAGCTCTCAGAAAGCCACAGAATCTGGCAAGGGTAGTGGTCCATTCCCCCTACCACCTTGGTCTTCAGCCTGATTCCACACTTAAAAAGCATAACAAAACAAAGTCTCAAGGCATGGGTGGAAGGCATGGATAGGGATGGGAGACTCAGCAGAAGGCAGAGCAATCTGGAATGCAGCATTTAAAACTGGGATGATTTTCTTGAAGCAGAGACTTTGGGAAGGTCAAGACACCAGGAGGGAGATGTGAAAATAGTGCCAAGCCCAATGAATAAATACAGTAGTATTGCAAGGGGCAATTTTTACAGTGATGCACTAGGAATTGTCAATCACTCATTGCATAATCAGCCAAATTCACACACACTAACAAAAATTTACCCTCAGTGGTGTAATTTTCCAACCCCAAAGTAAGCTATATATAGTGATTATTAATGTCAACAGCTGTAGTTTAGTGGAAATGAGGAGGAGCGTTAATTTCTTCTCCAGGCACTAAGGGTGCAAATATGAACTCACTGATGATAAAATCCAAATTGATTACAAAACAAAAATGAAAGTCAAGTGGACACTTCTATTCTTATGGGTGGAAAGACTGGCCTTTAACCTCTGATTTTTACTGCCTGAACACATCATGAAAATGCACTAGTCATGCCCTTTTCCAATCGATAGTGCTCATTGAGTGCTTAGCCTGTGTAGAGCATGGTACTAATGACAAAAAAATATTATTTTTGAAAGTATTACTTTCATTTTTCTGATTCCGTATTGAGTTTGAGATTCATAGACTACTACCATCTAAAAGGACTGAAGGATGATGCATTTAAAAGAAATTATTACAGAAAGAAACAAGGTCAAGATTAAAAAAGGATGAGTTCTATAAACAGGGATTCAAATGAGCTCACCGCAAACTCAAATGACTTTGAAATTTAATAATCAGTTTAGGAAAATGCAGACTTGAAGCAAATATTAATCTAAAAGAGAGGCAAGGTTTAGTTAAAAAAAGTTAAAATAAAGAAATTGGCATGATGAAACATTTTTCTTTGCTAAGTGAATTATCTATTCAGATTTGAGTTTATACAGAGTAAAACTCATAGTCAGCACCTGTTGCCATAGTCTATCACCAATCTAGTATAATTTGATCTCAATAAAGAAATAATTTTCCATAGATATTCCTAAATTATCCTGCATTCATCTCGATCCAGTTATCTTTTTGTATATGTGCAATTTTTGAATTTAAAATGTTAGCACAGGAAAGTGGTGGATGAAGAAAGAGGTATAGGGTCACATGAACCACTAGATTTTATAGTTCAGGATGAGACAGAAAACCTGTCAGCGTTTCATATTCAATAATCAAACATTTTCTTGACAAATGATAAATACCAACATAACATCTTGCACTAGGACCTACAAAAACAGGTCACGAGTTCAGTAAAAGTTATGAGATGACTGCAGTTGTTCATCAACAATTAGAAATCAATCATATTTATTGAGCACTTGTGTGCAGAACACTATACTATGTGCTTAGGAGTGTACAATATAACAGAGTTGGTAGATATGTTCCTTGCACACAAGGAACTTACATTCGAGAGGAGGAGTTTAAATGTTGACATTTTGAATTTATGGACTCTCCTATTTTGGTTAGCCCATAACTACCTCAATATCTAAAACTACTCACTGAATTCTATTCTCATCTTTTTACATTGAGGGACATAAACTGTCTTTGCAATTCTACCTCAAAGTCTCTTCACCTAAGGATAGGAGTGATTTTTTAAATGGCATTTGTAAATTGCTCACTATGTGCCAGGCACTGTACTAAGTGCTGGTGTAGATACAAGCTAATCAAGTTGGACACAGTCCATGTCCCACATGGGACTCACAGTCTTAATCCCCATTTTACAGATGCTTTAATTAAGGCACAGAGAAGTTAAGTGACTTGCCCAAAGTCACACAGCAGGCAAGTGGCAAAGCAAGGATTATAGGAGATGCTCTGTGATGTTTAGGCTGTGTAACTTCTAAAAAGGTAAGAATGTTATGCCCCAGGAAAATAAAGCCTTTCTGTCATGAAAAAAAGCAACCAAAAAACTGAACAAAATCAGATAATTTCTCCTATTAAATCTATGGCTCCTTTAAACACACCTACACATCTGTCTACTAACAATCTCCCATAGCCCTTATATTCATATGTCATACATCCTCTTATTTACATCACCTCTTCACCTTCTTCCTTCTATCTGTTAATTATTTTGATGCCTGTCTCTCTACCTAGATTGTAGACTCCTTGAGGGCAGGGGTCATGTCTATCTACTAACTCTATTGTACTTTCCCATGTGCTTAGTACAGTGTGCTGAACATGATAGATCCTCAGTAAATACTATTATTTGATGACTACTTAAAGAAGCAGCATGGCAAGTGGATAGAGAATGGGTCTGAGAGTCAGAAGGTCATGGGTTCTAATCCCAACTTTGCCATTTGTCTGCTGTGTGACCTCGGGCATGTCACTTATCTTTTCTGGGCCTCAGTTACCTCATCTCTATAATGGAGATTGAGAGTGTGAGCCCCACGTGGGACAGAGATTGTGTCCAACTCTATCTGCTTGTATACACCCCAGCGCTTAGTACAGTGCCTGGCACATAGTTAAGCACTTAATAAATACCATTATTATTATTACTCACTTTTTGGCTTGGTCAGTTCCATTACTCATGCTACAGTCTTATGTCCCAAGTAAGAAAATGGGCAAATTCTTTCAAGGTTAAGATGGCCCTTCCCACCAGTAATCAAATAATACATTTTCCAAGAAGTAGGTACAAGAAGTACCCTCCAGTTATCACCACCCAATTATATAACCAATCCAGGGTTACAGCCAGTGTTATTTGACTGATACTTTACCCCAGGATACAACAATATAAACTTATTATAATACAACCACCCACAGGATATAATTTTTATTGTCTAATGTCATAACTCATGTATATGCTGGACTGACCCTAATATGCTGCACATGAATAAATTTCTCCCTATCTCCTCCCCATGTGGGGTTAGATTAGATTAGATGTTGAAGGAAGCTCTGCCAAGAGTTTGTCAGATTTTCAGTCCCTTTCCCTGCAGCCAACAACAAATTAATTTGTTGAACTCCACTACATTCCCCAGCTTTTCTACTTCCTTGCCATCCAAATGGTCTCCAGGCATTCAACATATAACAGCTTCACTACAGTACTGGGTTGCTCACTGGCGCTTCTGCCTCCAGCCTCTCCCCTCTTCAGTTAGTCTTCCCTTTGCTACTCAGAGGAGGAACTGGTGAAAGGCACTGAGAAGTGACCAGAGAGATAGGAAGATAACCATGGGGGACCAGTGTCAATGAAGCAAAGGTTCAGTAAGCGCTCAATAAATATGACTGGATGAATGAATGAATAATGTTTCCAGGAGAAGGAGGTGATCTACAGTGTTGAAGGCAGCTGAAAGTTTGAGTAAATTAAGATGGAGTAGAGACTGTTGAATTTGGCAAGAAGGTGATCACTTGTGACTTTAGAGAGGGCACATTTTGTGGGGTGGAGGGGGCAGAAGCCAGATTAGATGAGAGGGAGAAGAGGTCTTCTTCTATTCTTCATCTACATCCACTCTCTTTGAGAACACAATCATTCTCATGCCTTCAACTTCCATTTTTATGTGGATGATTCCCAGATCTATCACTCCAGCCCTGATTTCTCTCATCCTCTGCAGTCTCGCATTTTCTCCTGCCTCCAGGACATCTCCAGGACAACCATGACCAACACCTCAAACGTAACTAGCCCAAAAAGAACTCATCTTTCTAACCAACATGCGTCCTCCCGCTGACTTCCATCACTGAACACAGCACCACTCTTTTCACTCTCCTTCAACTCATACGTTCACCAAATTCTGCCAGTTGTTTACCTAAAACAACATCTCTAAAATCCACCACTTCCTCTCCATCCAAACTGCTACCACGTTGATCCAAGCACTGATCATATCTCATTTTGATTACCTCCTTTCTGACTTCCCTGCCTCCTGTCTCTCCCCCATTCCAGTCTTTACTTCCCTCTGCTGCCTGTACAATGCTTTGCATAAAGTAAGTGCTCAATAAATACAATTGAATGAACGAATGGATCATTTTTCTATAAAACCATTCAGCCTTTATTTCCCCACTCCTCAAGAACCTCTAATGGTTACCCATCTACCTCAACATCAAAGAGAAGCTCCTTACCATCGGCTTTAAGACACTGCATCAGCTCTCCCCCACCAACCTTACGTCTCTAATCTCTTACTACAATCCAGCCTGCACACTCCACTCTTCTAATGCCAACCTACTCACTCTACCTTTATCTCACTGTCCTCGCCACCAACCCTCCGCCCACATTCTCTCGCTGGCCTGGAACTCCCTGCTCCTTCTTATCCAGAAAAACCACCAGTCTCTCCATTTCAAAGCTCTACTAAAATCATATGTCTTCCTAGAGGTCTTCCCTAATTAATCCCTCATTATTGCCCTCACCTCTGTGTTATTAATAGTCAGTCAATTGTATTTATTGAGTGCTTTCTGTGAACAGAGCACTGTACTAATTGCTTAGGAACATACAATATAACAATAAACAGACACATTTTCTGTCCGCAGTGAGCTTACAGTCTTAGAGGGGGAGACAGGCATTAATATAAACTAAAGATATGTGCATAGGTTCTGTGGTGGCTGAGAAGGGGAATGTATACAGGGAGCAAGGGCAATGCAGAAAGAAGTGGGAGAAGAGGAAAGGAGGGCTTAGGCAGGGAAGGCCTCTTGGAGGAGTTGTGCCTTCCATAAGTCTTCGAGGGTAGGGAGAGTAAACGGCTGTCAGATATGAGGAGGGAGGGCATTCCAGACCAGTGGCAGGACATGGGAGAGAGGTCAGTAACTTGATAGACAAGATCGAGGTACACTGAGACGGTTAGCATTACAGGAGCGAAGTGTGAGGGCTTGGTTGTAGTAGGAGAGTAGTAAGGTCAAGTAGAGGGGACAATGCTTACTGCCCCTCTAGACTGTAAGCGCCTTGTGGGCAGGGGTCATGATTACCAACTCTATCATACTGTACTCTCCCAAGCGCTTCATATAGTGCTTTGTACAGAATAAACTTCCAATAAATACAATTGAGCATTTGCTTTATCTTTCTAAAATGACATGCTGCATATGTCTCCTGACTCCTCAAAAATCTCCAATGTTTACCTATTCATCTGTGCATCAGAAAAAAATTTCTGACCATTGGCTTTAAGGCACTTAATCAGCTCTCTCCCTCTTACCTTTTCACTCTTTTCTCTTAGAACACCCCAACTTGCAGTTTCTGTTCCTCTCTAGCAACCTTTTAACTGTGCCTCATTCTTAACTATCAACCTCCAACACCCTGGTTCCTCCTCCCGCCCTTCATTCATTCAATCGCATTTATTGAGCACTTACTCTGTGCAGAGTATTGTACTAAGTGCTTAGCACTGTACTTCCTCTGCCTGTAGCTCCTCCCCTCTTCTAATCCACCAGACCTCAGGTCTCCCCACCTTTAAAGCCCTGCTAAAATCCTACCTCATCCAGCTACTTTTTTTCCTAGGTCACATCCTCCCTACTATCATCTCAACACTTTTGCAACACCATAGGAATTTTGGACCTTTTACTTTGTCCATATCAATTTACAAACTGTACTATTTGGGCACCTATTCATCCTATTTGTAAATTATTTTATGCCATTTCCCCAGTTAGATTGTAAACATTTCATTGGCAGGTATGTCTTCTACCTCTCCCAAGGACTTAGTACAGTTCCCTGTACATAGTTGGCACTTAATAATTACTATTGATTAATTGAACAGTGAAGGCAGCTTAATTCAGATATGGGTAATACAGGCATCAATGAGTTGCATTTCCTTCAGAGGAAAAGTTCTTCAATCGATCAATGGTATTTATTACTTTATGCAGAGCACTGCACACTAAGCACTTGGGAAAATACAATTTTCAATGATGACTTCATCAAATTTTAGCAGCCCAAATGCATCACTGAAAGGTGCCAAAAGAGATGAAGAAAAGTATGGCTTCTTCACCATCAATTATAATACCTTCATCAATTTTCAAGAATGTTTGAAGAAGGCCCTAATGGAAAGAGGATTTCAAAGATGCACAGAGGTGTTCAAAAGGAATTCACCTACTGTTCAATCTAAATTAAACCCATTTTTCACTGAAGTTGAAAAACTATTCCCACAGTCAGTGGAACAAGGTTCAGCCTCCTGCTAAGACTCATAATCATAATACAATTCCTGATTAATTTGAAATTGTGATGTATTTTTTGCATTACTTTCATAAAGATTAAATAATAGTTTACTGGCATTTATCGCAGTAGGAAGCATGTAAAGGATTTTCAGATTATTTTTCCAGTGGTCCTAACATGTAATTCTATGGGAAAATGTGCTCCACAATAGTGTCACATTTTCCAGGTTGTATCATTGAGAATACCAGAACTTACAATTGACCCAAACAATTGACCCAAACTTACAGACCCAAACAATTTTTTTCACCTAAAATAGCCAGATATTTAAGTCAAAGTATATATTTTACCCTGAACTATCCATATAATTTACAAGCTATCCCTAATCACATAGCAGGTAAGTTACTCCTTTGCAACAGCTAACAGAATCCCTCCAAGACCTGTGTTTAGCTACTTTGGTTTGTTGTTTTTATAATGTATTTTCATTTGTATAATAATGATATTTATTAAGCTTATAGTAATAATAATGATGGTATTTGTTAAGTGCTTACTATGTGCCAAGCACATTCTAAGCACTGGAGTAATAATAATAATAATGTTAGTATTTGTTAAGCGCTTACTACGGGCCAAGCACTGTTCTAAGCGCTGGGGTAGATACAGGGTAATCAGGTTGTCCCACGTGAGGCTCACAGTTAATCCCCATTTTACAGATGAGGTAACTGAGGCACAGAGAAGTTGTCACTTGCCCACAGTCACACAGCTGACAAGTGGCAGAGCCGGGAATCGAATCCATGACCTCTGACTCCGAAGCCCAGGCTCTTTCCACTAAGCACAAGGTAATCAGGTTGTCCCACGTGGGGCTCACAGACTCAATCCTCATTTTACAGATGAGATAACTGAGGCACAGAGAAGTTAAATGACTTGCCCAAAGTCACACAGCTGATAAGTGGTGGAGCCGGGATTATCCTCTGAATATAGTAGATGCTAAATTACTGTGCTCATTCTGGAGTAGAAACAAGATGATCAAATAGGACACAATCTGCTTGTAAATATATTTATGTCTTTCTCCCATTAGAGCATAAGCTTTTTGTGGACAGGGAATGTGAATTGTGTGACTGTTGTATTTTCCCAAGTTATCAGCACTGCAAGCTTCTTGAGGAAAAGGATCATGAATACCTACTCTCCTAAGCACTTGTTACAGGGCTCTGCCCACAGGAGGCTCTCCACAGATCTGATTGATTGATTACAGTGCATGGCACTCAGTAGACAATAAATAGCATTACTATAATTTGCATTTCACTGTGATTGCTCACTGTTTAGTCCAGATAGATTATGAACAACTCTAATCAATATGCCTCATAAGTACCTGGATGCTTAGCACAGGGCTTCACACATTTAATAAACAACATCACTGCTACGCTACTAAAAATCAGTGACTGTTCTCATCTCTGCTTCCATCACTCCCTTCCCACTCCTGTCACTTCACCCTCTGGGCCAAATGCTACATAGCCAGGTGCCTCCACCATGAGCCCTGAGATGAGAGCTCTGCCAAGTAGCCACCACCACCAACACCATGGAAAGAATGAAGGGAGAAAGGACAAGGAACCAAAGAAGAACTTTTGATGAAATAAAAAGAAGAAAGGTGCTCAGAAAAAGACTGCTTATCAAAAAAAAAAACAAGTCAAGAAGAAGCCAGAACTCAAGTTGGAACTTACATTTGCGAGCCCTTCTCCAAGAGGAAAGACCAAGAGCAACTCAGAAATGTTGAGAGAGTCATCTTCAGGTGACCCACCTCCTTCAGGCACCCCTTAACTGCCACATCTGCTTGGACCCCAATAACTACTTCTGTTGGAGCTCTCTCTAATACTATATGACATATTATTATGGACCTCTGTAAGAATACAAGAACATAAAATACTCTAATAATACTCAGCAACAGCATCATCAGACCCATCATACCAAGTTTCAAATAAAGATAACTCATCTAGACCCTTGGCCTGGGTTCACATTGGAGAATCTGGAGTGGGTGTGGCTGTCTGATACCCTGGTGACAAAAGGCCCTTTTTTTGCATGTCACCAGCTGCCTGCCTTCACATCAACTCAGCCACCTGTTTGCCCCTGAACATTCACCTCTCTGCTCTCAGGAACCCAGGGACTTACATTCAAGTCAGTGGTTGGTCAACGGAACTATCAGTTACTGCTGCTGACAAGTTCTCTAACTCTTAACTTCTCTGACCTCCTCATGTCTCCTCAATCCCCTAATAAGCCCATCCCTATTCTTCCTTTCCAGCATTGATCTCATCCCCCTGTATCCAACCCCTTCCCACTCACTATGCCACTCCCGCACCATGAGTTTAGTGTGATGACAAGGTCAGGAGCCTATGAGATAGGGTCAGAGGGGTGTTGTCAACAATGATGGGGAGGATGGGGTTTCAGTGGGAAGATGAGGAATTTTGTTTTGGAAATAGTTTGAGGTGTTGGTGAGATATCTTCATAAGGATGTCCTGCAGGCTTGAGGAAATATGGGACTAAAGAGGAGAAAGGTACATTTGGGAATCATCTCTGTAGAGATGTTAGTTGAAGCTATGGGAACAAATGAGTTCTCCAAGGGAGTGGGTGTAGATGGAGAATAGAAGGGGACCCAGAACTGAGCCTTGATGGGTGGGAGGCAGCAGAGGAGCCTGCAAAAGAGTTTGAGAAAGAGTGGCCAGAGATTCAGGAGGAAAACCAGGAGAGAACACTGTCAGTGAAACCAAGCTTAGATACTGTTTCCAGAAGACACAGTAAGAACTTAATAAATACTATTGAATGAATGAATGATGGGGGTGGTCCACATCACTCTCATTCAACCCATATAATAAATGTCATCAAATCCTGTCAGTTCTACTTTCACAACAAAACTAGTATCTATCGTTTCCTCTCCATCCAAACTGCTACTATGCTGTTTTGATCACCTATTATATTGCACCTATACTACTGCATTAGCCTCCTATCTCCCATCACTTCAGTCCATACCTCACCCTGTTGCCTGGATCTTTTCTAAAAAAAAAAAATTCAGTCCACATCTTCCCACTCCTCTAGAACCACCAGTGGGTTGCCCATCCACCTCTGTATCAAACAGAAACTCCTTACTTTGGCTTTAAAGCACTCATATCAACTCACCTCCTCCTACCTTTCCTTGCTGATTTCCTACTACAATCCAACCTGCACAGTTCACCCCTCTAACACCAACCTACTCATGGTACCTCAATCTCATTTATCTCCCTGCTGACCCTTCACCCATATCCTGGCCCTGGCCTGGAACTCCTTCCTCCTTCATATTTGACAATCACTCTTCCCACCTCAAAAACCTTATTAGAAACACATCTCCTCCAAGAGGCCTTCCCTGACTAAGCCCTCTTCTCCCCTATTCCCTCATCCTTCTGCATCACCTTTGCACTTGGATCTGTAGCTTTTAAGCACTTGATATTCACTCCACCCTCAGTCCCATAGTACTTATGTACATAGCCATAATTTACTCATTTATTTAATGTCTGTCTCCCCCTCTAGATTGTCAGCTCCTTGTGGGTGGGGATCTTGTCTCCCAACTTTGTTGTATTGTATTCCCTCCCAAGAGCTCAGTACAGTGCTCTAAACACAGGAGGTGCTCAATAAATACCATTCATTGAGTGCTTGATTGACACTACTATAAAAACTTGTAAGATTCAGAACTCACCTGCTTCTGCTTGTGGTTGTTTTTTTAATTTTCTATAAATCATTACCTAACTATAGAATGCTGAATGGTGAACTTTGTGCCTTATAACTTTATTTAAAAACTGTCCCTCCAGTGTTAACTAGACACCCACACTGTGGGGAAGCTGAACCTGCAATTCTCAGCGAGGGTAAGCTGTCATTAATATTCATTTAATACTCATATCTATGCAGTCGTTTATGAGGGGAAGACTATAGAACAGATGCCTGAGGCATTCACTCAGACAAGTCTCCTAACAGTAGAAGGAAAAACAAAAGCTTATAGTAGTGTCAGCCTAATCACTTCCTTTAAATATCACACTGAAATTACATTCCTCTCCACATTGCTCCCCTCAGAGTTTTCTCTTCCCTGCACAAGTATCTATCTATCTATCTATCTATCTATCTATCTATCTATCTATCTATCTATCTATCTACATATATCCATATAAATCATTTTTGTGGAAAATAAATTTTCTTCTCATATTAGAAAAAAAAATGATATTTCAGATGAGATTCATGTTAGGAGGTGATTTTCCCCTGGAGTTTCATCTAATGCCATCACCAAACAAGATATGATGGTTAGCAAATATGCCTAGCCATTTTCTGAAAATATTATTTATGGTTTTGTTTTACAAAATTCTATTTATGCTGCTACCTCAAATCCTTTTATATGCCTTTTAAAGTCTCTTGATTTCCAATTATCTATTCATCTTGGTTACTAAAAGTATACTCGTGTGTTAATGCATGTCCCCATTCCAAAAGAGAAAAACAGATAAGACATTTTGTATGCTTGAAGTATAATAAAGACTTCTCTCACAAAGAATAAACAACTAAATGAGCAGCAATAAACTTAATTTGCACATTAGATATGCTTTTCCAAGTTTCGACATTTCAGTTGAAAATAATGCTGAAGCAATGAGGCCTATAATTGAACATCCAAAACTTCTCCAGGGGGAAACAAAAACAAATGTTGCCCGCAAAACAGATTTTTACCACACTGTTACTATGCTTTTTAATAATTTCCAAATGCCACAACCAATACTTTTCTATTTTTTTTTTACTGGAATGTCATATACCTGTTAGTAATATGCATTCAGTAAATAAAGTCTAAATAATATATTGGACTTTAGAGGTTAAAGCTGTTTGCAACTTGTTTTCATCCATTTCCATATTAGTTGTTCTGTAACCTGCTCGCAATTATGTTTTGTGTTATTGTGTGTAAAATCAGTACTAATGGTACTTTATCATCTGAATGAAAAAAAAATGCTCCCTTGCCCCAGCATGAGAAGCAGATATGTCAAGTCTACAGCACAGATAACTTCAGTATGTATTCCATCTCACATAAGCCAGACCTCATAAAAAAGTATGCTGGGAAACAGCCAATGCTTGTAATGATCATGTTTTCATATATTCTCTAATAGCAATTTTTCTTGGATGATTGAGGTTGATAAGCCCATTGACAGAGAAAAACAAAATACCTGCTTTCCTCAAATTCATTGATTGATTTGTACCATCCTGTTAAAGTCACTCTATGCTAATTTTTAAGACACAATTTACTTGGGACTCTAAACTCGTAATCATAAGGACATTATAAAATTGGTACAAGCACGGAGTGTTTATGCCATGACCATGTATATTTCTGGACAATAGGTATCATGTAGGGAAATTATCTATTGTAGTAGTATCATTATTCTTGTTTGTGGTTTTTGTTAAATGTTACGTGTCATGCACTATATTATGCACTGGAATAGATACAAGATAATCAGGTCCCACATGGAGCTCACAGAACAAATACTGAATCCCCATTATGCAAATGAAGGAACTGAAACACAGAGGAGGTCATATAGTGGACAAGTAACAGAGCCAGGATTAGAACCCAGGTCCTCTGACTCTTAGGCCTGGGCTCTTTCCATTAGGCCA
Source organism: Ornithorhynchus anatinus (assembly GCF_004115215.2). NCBI lineage: Eukaryota > Metazoa > Chordata > Mammalia > Monotremata > Ornithorhynchidae > Ornithorhynchus > Ornithorhynchus anatinus. Next base: position 99,599,964 of record NC_041749.1, read on the forward strand.
TACTACTTCTCATGGTACTTACTGAGTGCTTACTGTAGGCAGAGCACTGTACACAGCACTCAGGAGAATATGGAGTTAGCAGATAGATTCCCTGCCCACAAGGAGCTTGCAGCTTAAATGGGGAGACCAGCAATAAAATAAATTACAGTTATGTATATAAATGCGGTGGGGCTTATGGAGAAGTGAATATTCAGTGCTTAAAGGTACAAATCCAAGTGCACAGGCGATGTGGAAGGGAGAGGGAGTAGGGAAAATGACAACTTAGAGGGGATGACTTCATGGAGGAGATGTGATTTTAAAAAGGATCAAAAAATATCCTTTCATATGTAGTTGAATATTTACTATATATAAGGCTAAGAAAGGGCTCAATTAGACAACATTCTAAAGAAGATGTTTATAGTCAAAGAAGTTAGAGGTAGAAAATCCACTATAGCACTGTCACTAAATATATTTAATTAAAGGATTGGGACTTTTAAGAGGTTTTCTGCTTCACAACAAAAAGTACATTTCATTGAGAATACATTTTCTGATGCAGGTTGAAACCTGAAATTTGGAACCTGAAATTAAAACACACTTTTAAAGTCATTACTTTTATGTACACTCATTTGACACTCTATCTTCTGAAACTCTGTCATGATTACTGGACTTGTAAAAAAAATCATTGGAATTCTTCAGAATTGTATTTGAAAGGAACAAAAAAACTGTCTATAACTGAAGAAATTATATATTACAGGACAAAGATAATTGGTAAGAATGAAAAATAAAGCTTTACTTTTCCTTTCAAAAGCAACTAAAAGCAGAAAATATTTTGTAGACAACCTGAATATTCTCAAATTGTAAAACAAAAAAGTAGAGATGCATACAATTACAGAGATGAACTGTGCTTTAAGACAAATCAGGGCAGGTAAACATAGATAATCCAGCATAATGATTATGCTGGAGGTCATCCGGATTGTGGTCCCTCAAATTATGAATCTTCACTAAATTCAGCCTCCTGAAACATTGGAATAATTCAGTAGAGATTAACTGAAATCTCTTTAATGGCCACCTTATGATCCCATACGTGTTAAATTAGTAATTTCAGTGAGGGCTTCAGGAGAAAAAATGACGGAGGAGAAGAGAATCACATATTTCATATTTTCTCATATTTTTCTTAGCCAGATTTTCAGATAAATGACTTGTTTAGCAAAACTTTCAAGAAAACACATGGAAATAGATTTAGTTCCCTCAGGAATTCGAAGAATTACAGAATCGCATACTACTGTGATTTTGATTAGGATTTTCAGGAATGATAGAGACTTCAAATCAGAAGGTTAGACCACTAAAACATCCTATAGCTCATTTATGGCAACACTATCTAACCTTAGTTTTACTGACACAGTGACTTTTCTTCTGTTTCTTTTCTTTTCCTTCTGGTTGATCTTCCTCAATTTCATTCAGTGGCTCTTCTTCTCTCTCCTAATACCTAATTGCAGGTGTCCCTCGAGGCTCTGTTCTTTGTTTCTTTCTCTCATCACTTTACACTCATTCACTTGGATAGTTCATCGGCTTCAACTACCCTCTTCATGTGGATGGCTCCCAAATTTACCTCTCTAGACCTGACCTACTTACAACACAGCCCACCCACTTTGTTCCTCTGAGCAGCATGACCTGGTGGAAAGAGCAGAGGCCTGGGAGTCAGAGAACCGGAGTTCTAATCCTGGCTCCATCACTTACTTGCTGTGTGATCCCAGTCAAGTCAATAACCCACTATATATATAACCCATATTCAATCTGTCAACAAATCCTGTCAGTTCAACCTTCACAGTATCATTAAAATCCACACTTTCCTCTCCATCTATACTGCTACCATGCTGAGCCAAACACTTTCTATCTCACTTTGACTACTGCATAAGCTCTCTGCTGATCTTCCTACATCTTGTTTCTCTCCACTTCAGTCCATACCTCACTCTGCTGCCTGGGACATTTTTCTACAAATCATTCAGTCCATGTCTCCCCACCCTTCATGAACATCCAAAGGTTGCCCATCTACCCCTGCATCAAGCAGAAACTCCTTAGCATTGGCTTTAAAGCGCTCAATTACCTTGCCCCCTCCTACCTTACTTCACTGATTTTTTTTTTACCAAAACCTAGACTGAGTACTCTGCTTCTCAAGCACCAACTTACTCACTGTACCTCAATCTCATCTATCAAACTGCCAACCTCTTGACATCACATCTCTGGCCTGAAACTCACTACCTCTTCACATCCGACAGTCAATCACTCTCCCCACCTTCAAATCCTTAGCAAGAATACATCTCCTCCAAGAGGTCTTTACTGACTAAGCCCTCATTTCCTCTTCTCCCACTCCCTTCTGTGTTGCTTTTGGATTTGCACCCTTTATTCACCCCTCCCTCACCTCCACAGCACTTATATACATATCCATAATTTATCTATATTAATGTATATCCCCCCCCCACACTGTAAGCTCACTGTGGGCAGGGGATGTATCTACCCACTCTGTTGTATTAAAATGCATCATATTCATATTGTACTCTCCCAAGTGTTTAGTACAGTGCTCTGCAAACACTAATTGCTCAATAAATACATTTGATTTATTGGCTGATTCTCTGTGCCTTAGTCAAGTCCCTTCACCTGGAAAAATGGGGATTCAATACTTGTCCTCCTTCCTCCTTTGGCTATGAACCCTGTGTAGAACCTGGTTAGCACAGTGCTTTGCACATAGTAAGCACTTAACAAATGCCACAATTATTATCAGCACCAACCTACTCACTGTATCTTGATCTTGTTTATCTCACCCCCAACCCTTTTCCCACATCTGGAGTGGACCTCTCTCTCCCCTCCTAAGAGACAGACCACCACTCTCCCCACCTTCAAAATCTTACTAAAATTACATCTCCTCCAAGAGGCCTTCCCTAAGCCCTCATTTCCCATATTCCTTCTCCTTTCTGCATTGCCCATGCACTTGGATCTGTACGCTTTCAGCCCTTGATCTTCATCCCACCTTAAGTCCCCTGTACTTATGTACATTTCCACTCCGCCCCTGTCCTCTCCCCCTCCCTTCAGGCTCGCATCTCCTCCTGACTCCAGGATGTCTCCACCTGGATGTCGGCCCGCCACCTAAAACTAAACATGAGCAAGACTGAGCTCCTCATCTTCCCTCCCAAACCCGGTCCTCTCCCAGACTTCCCTATCACCGTGGATGGCACGACCATCCTTCCCGTCTCTCAGGCCCGCAATCTTGGTGTCATCCTTGACTCGTCTCTCTCGTTCACCCCACACATCCTATCCGTTACCAAGACCTGCCGGTTTCACCTTTACAATATCGCCAAGATCCGCCCTTTCCTCTCCACGTAAGGTAAAGTAACGGCTACCTTACTGCTACGGGATCTCATTATATCCCGGCTAGACTACTGTGTCAGCCTTCTCTCTGATCTCCCTTCCTCCTCTCTCGCTCCGCTCCAGTCTATTCTTCACTCCGCTGCCCGGCTCATCTTCCTGCAGAAACGATCTGGGCATGTCACTCCCCTTCTTAAACAACTCCAGTGGTTGCCTATCAACCTCCGCTCCAAACAAAAACTCCTCACTCTAGGCTTCAAGGCTCTCCATCACCTTGCCCCTTCCTACCTCTCCTCCCTTCTCTCTTTCTACCGCCCACCCCGCACGCTCCGCTCCTCTGCCGCCCACCTCCTCACCGTCCCTCGGTCTCGCCTATCCCGCCGTCGACCCCTGGGCCACGTCCTCCCGCGGTCCTGGAACGCCCTCCTTCCTCACCTCCGCCAAACTGATTCTCTTTCCCTCTTCAAAACCCTACTTAAAACTCACCTCCTCCAAGAGGCTTTCCCAGACTGAGCTCCTCTTCTCCCTCTACTCCCTCTACCACCCCCCCCTTCACCTTTCCGCAGCTTAACCCTCTTTTCCCCCCATTTCCCTCTGCTCCTCCCCCTCTCCCTTCCCATCCCCTCAGCACTGTACTCATCCGCTCAACTGTATATATTTTCATTACCCTATTTATTTTGTTAATGAAATGTACATCGCCTTGATTCTATTTAGTTGCCATTGTTTTTACGAGATGTTCTTCCCCTTGACTCTATTTATTGCCATTGTTCTCGTCTGTCCGTCTCCCCCGATTAGACTGTGAGCCCGTCAAACGGCAGGGACTGTCTCTATCTGTTGCCGACTTGTTCATTCCAAGCGCTTAGTACAGTGCTCTGCACATAGTAAGCGCTCAATAAATACTATTGAATGAACATTTTATTTTAATATCCGTTTCCTCATTAGATTGTAAACTCCTTGTGGGAAGGGAACATGTAGAAAAGCAGCATGGCTAGTGGAAAGAGCATGGGACTGAGAGTCAGAGGAGCTGAGTTCTAATCCCAACTCTGCCAGTTGCTTGCTTTGTGAGCTTGGGCAAGTCACTTTACTTCTCTGTACCTCAGTTACATCATCTGTAAAATGGGAGTAAACCCTCTGCCCTCCACCTCAGACTGTGAGCCCCGAAGGACAGGGACTGTGTTCATCCTGATCAAGTGCTTAGTACAGTGTTCTGCACACAGTAAGCACTTAATAAATTCAATTGAATAAATGAAAAAACATGTTTCTACTCAGCACTTAGAAAGTGCTAGACATATAAGAGCTTAACAAATACCATAAAAAAAACTAAAAACAAAAATAAGTGCACCAACTCTTCTATTGTACTCTCCCAAGCACTTAGTACAGTGCTCTGCACCCAGTAAATGCATAATAAATACCATTGATTGATTGATTAATCTTTCCCCTTTCCTGCAAACTCACTTTTCCTCCTCCCTTCAAGACATCTCTAAAGGGGATGTCCTTCCTCACTGCAAGCTTATCATGCCCCAAACTGAGATCTTCATATTATTTATTCAATCCTTTCCTCCACCTAACATTCCCATCAGAGTTAACACCAGCATTATCACTGTCTCTCAAGTCTGTAACCATAGCATTGTCCTTCACTCTCTCTCAACCTTTAATTCAGGACATTATATATTATAAATCACATATCATAAATTATTTATTTCTATCAATGTCTGTCTCCTTCTCTAGACTGTAAACTCACCGTGGACAGGGAATGTGTCTACCAACTGTGTGGTATTGCAGACAACATAACGCTGTATTTGCACACAGTAAATGCTCAGTAAATACCACTGTTAATTATCAAATCCTGTAGGCTCTTCACCTACAATATTTACAGGATTTGTCCCTTCCTCTCTATCCAAACAACCACTATTCTGAAAACTTAGTATGAAAACTTAATATGTGTCCAGTACTGTACTAAGCACTGGGACAAATACAAAATAATCAAGTGGGACAGAGTCCCTGTCCCATATGGGACATACAACATACGACACAGGAAATCCATTTTACAGATGAGAAATCTGAGTCACAATGAAGTTAAGTGATTTACCTAGTCATGCAGCAGGTAAATGGTGGAACTGGGATCAGAATCCAGGTCTTCTGACTCCCAGGCCCATATTTTTGGCACTAGTCCACACCGTTTTCCATGCATTTTCCTTCTCTCTGAACTCCCTGGTTCCATCTCTCTCCTCTCAGGATATAGTTCACTCTGCTGCCTGGGTCATTGTTCTAAAACAGCAAACTGTCTTCTCTCAACTCCTCAAAAAATGCAAACGTTTGCCTATTCCTCTCTGCTTCAAGCAAAAACTCCTAACCTTTGGATTTAAGGCCCTAGGTCAGCTCTCCCTCCTTCTTGCTTATCCTCTCTCTTATCCCACTATATCCAGCTTGCACTCTTCTTTGCTCTCAAACTAACCCTACTTTCTATGTCTTTTTCTCATCTCTCTCACTACTGACCTCCTACTCATGCCCTATCTGCTTCCTGGAACTCCTCCCACCCTTCAATTTTGACAGACCACAGCTCTCCCAGCTCTCCCTTCCTCAAAGTTATTCTGAAATGTGAATCAATAAGTGGTATTTACTGAGCTCTTACTGGATGCAGAGCACTGTACTAAGCACTTGGGAAAGTACAACACAGTAGTTGGTAGCCATGATCCCTAACATCAAGGAGAGAGTGGGAGTGACAGAAAATAAAATAAATTACAGATAGGGGAAGTGGCAGAGTATAAAATTACAGGACGCCTTCCCCAAATAATCTAGAAATCTCCCTAACACCCACCCTATTGCCTTTCCAGTACTTTCTACACCACGCAAGTACTCACAACTTCTCACAGCACTTTTGTACATATCTTACATACCCTATTATTTAAGCACCATCTTGTGTTCCTATCCTTTTCCTTCTTCCTTCTATATGTAATTTTATTTTAATGTCTGTTTCCCCATTTAGATTGTCAGACCTTTCATGGAAGACATCATGTCTACTAACTTGATTGTGCTTTTCCAGGCACTCAGTCTAATGTGCTGCATACCCTATGTGCTTAGTAAACACTTTTTATTGATTGATTCACTGGGTAGTTTCACTGCTGTTAACCTAGCTTCTTCATTCTAGACTGAAATCTGCTTATATTTTTAGAGGAAAAAATGTCACTGAAATGCCTTAATTTATAGCTGATGCACATGCACATGCAATTTGGATATATATTAATCAATCATATTTATTGAGCACTTAGTGTGCAGATCACTGTACTAAGAGCTTGGGAGATTACAGTTATAACAGCTGGTAAATACATTCTGATATTAGTAGTATTAAACTCATCGTATTTTAGGTGGTCAGGTGTTGAACTAAGCTGTGTTGCAGTTTGGGGTGAAGGACCAAAGAGAGGTTATTCTCGTTCATTTAACATGGACATATCTAAATCCAGCTGCAGCACATATCCATCAGGAAGACTACATTTTAGACTCACTTGAAGCCTCAACTGGCTATTTTTAAATCCAGGATATGCCAATTTCCTATTTCTATGTCAAACTGCATACGTGACAGTTTATATTTACTGATCTCTCTGTTTTTCCCTCTCTTGCTGGTAGTTCTACCATTTTCCAAAACTTTAAAAAAGAAATAACTTTCCAATTTCACAAAAATAATTGTGATAATGATTATGGATAATGATAGAACATTCCTCACCTTTTTCCCATGTTATGAAACACAGATATGGCTTGTTTAGATAGCACTAAATCCCTTTATGTCTTAAAAACTGCTTATTGTGACAATTCAATCACTCTATTCCAAATATGACACCTCAAATGAATTTCTGACACATTTCTTATGTTACCTCTGCCTCGATCTCTTCAGACAAAACTTGTCATCCCCATAATATAATTTGATAGAGAGACACTTGAGTGAAATTCTCCCAGTGATAGAGTTGGGTGTGGAGTTTTGGGAGATTTGTTGTTGTTGTTGACTGAGATGGCTGAAAGGACAATCAAAGCTTAACTTTATTCTCGAATAAATTTTTAAAAATCTCTAGCTACAAGGAAGTTCTGACTGACCAATTTAAATGTTTCTATTTAATTAGCAACTTAGATTACTTCATCTAGAGAGTCATTTTTTCCATCAGGAAAAGTGGTGAATTGATGCAAGTGACACAGATTCAAGTGGATGTGTTAGTTTTATGTGCTAAGATTCAATAAAGTAAAATAGACACTTCAGTTCCTAATTCTGTCCTTTGGGAATGTGTGTGTATTTTCATAATCAGGCTACGGATTATTTTGAAGACCTCATGAATAGGGAATTCTTTATTACTATTTTAAATGGTGTGGTTTCTATAGTTTTACATAGGTAGGGCTTTAATATGGAGCTTATGAGTTGCACTATTATTTAAGCTTAAGTTTTAGTCCCTGGCTCCTTTGAAGAGGGGTCTGTTCTGAACATTGAATGCTCAATACTGCACTAGTTTGACTACTTCTATTGTCTATAAATAATTGTAATTGTAAATAGGAAGAATGTTTCAGTATCCATAAACTCAGCATAACAAATTACAGATGGAGTGAATTAGTTCATCAAAGTCTGAGTAACCTAATACGGTAGAACATTCACTGATGCATAACAAATTCAAATATTTTGAAGTGGAAGGTATCTTCTATACTTAATGAGTTGTTGATGCTATGTTTGCAATTTCCTAAGAATATTCACTTCTAAACCTGGTTCCACAGGACTTGTCACTGTACACTAGAGAAGTTCAGTGACTCAGTGTTGCTGTATTGTCATGTCCAGAAACAATTCCATTTTGAGAGAGGCATCAGAAACTAACATCCACAGTGTTGATAATTCAGCTCTAGCATAAACCTAAAATGAAATTTGTTTCATCTCTTATTTAAGACTAAAGTGCATGTCATCAAACACATTATATATTTGCAACATTCATAAGGCACAAATGAAGAAAATAAAATACCTTTTACAACCAGGGTCCCAGTGTTCTTGGCAATGCCAAATTGATTTGTTGCTATACAAGTGAATGTTCCTGCATCTGATTTGGTAACATTATATATCTTGAGACTGCCATCTTCAAGGAAAAAAACTCTGAAAAAATACATTATTATGATTAAAGGAATATTAGGCTAATTTTACATACACTCTATAGCAACCTGCTTCCATATTTTTAATATTTTCAAAATCACGATTGCAATTTATTAATCATTGAAATACCTAATGTAATATCCTCTCCTTTATTACTGGCAATTTCACACACCTCATTTGAGAATATAAACACCATGATGTTTTTCTGACGCAATACGCAAAATGATTATCATATAATTTGAGGCATGGAAATGGAGATGTTATTTTGGGGAGTAAAAATCCATATTAGCATGTAGAAGAAAGCCTCTATTAGCAATATTCCTGCACACATAAATAGAAGGTACTACCACCCCCCTCTCTGCTTGAGAAATCAAGTACAACAGAAAATGAATCTTGATGGGCATGAAATTAGGCTTCACAGGAAGTGGTCTGTCACCCAGTGACCCAAATGGAATTTTTTCTTTTGGGTTCACATTCAGGCTAAAGCTTTTATACATTACCTATAATAGTCTTTTGGTATATGAAATTAGAGATCATAATACAGTATATAACTACGATGTTATTCCCATTCCAAATAAACTCACTTGAAAAGCATAAACTTTGCCTTGGAAAAACAAAGGCACACCTGTATTATATCCACCTTGAGGGTCAATATGGAGACATCTTTAGACTGTGAACCTAAGCGGGACAAGGACAGTCCCTGATCTGTTTATATTGTATTTATCCCAAGATTCAGTACAATGCTTGGCACGAAATAAGCACTTAACAATTACCACAATGATTATTACTTATCCCTGTATTCCCTAAAATCCTGCCTTAGAAGCCCCTGAACTCAGAATTCAAGCCTCTAACCAACACAGTGGACCAGAAGTCCATTTTCTGTGTGAAAGATAGAGAATTAAAGTTTGGAATATTAAAACCCCAAAAAGCATAACAGCAAAGAGTCTCTGAAAATGAGAAATTTATAAAGCTGACACTTTGTGAGGAGACAGTTGGGGCTGACTTATCTTTGTGCCTGATTCCTGATCTAAAGAAATGGCCCTTGCAGAACTATAGAACACATAGTTAGTAGAAGGTGAAAAAAATAATAATTCATTAGTATTCTACTCCAATCAGTACGAATTCCAAGAACAGGGTGTTGGTAAGACAGGATTTACATTCAATGAAGAGGAGAAACAGAAAAATTAGATGAAGGATGTTGCTCATTTGTATGGTTTCTGTTTCATGAAGTGTTAATTTCTACGTCGGAAATCGATTAGTCTAAAATCTTACCATTTTAAAAACATTATGACTACTCAATACTCCATCAAAAATGATGGATTCATTAAAATAAAAAAATGATTCATGAATGAAAAGGAATGTAAGACAAAAAAGTTGGCATTAGTATTATATCACTAATATGACAAATTATTTCATTTCATTCCAAATATTTCTTGGTTTCTCAAAATATACAGCACACAACAGAACTAATCCAGTTAATTATCCCCTTTCAAACATTGTTATGCTGTCAACAGAGTGCATGACAAAACTGTGATCTGAATGAAAATGGCAACTGATTTGGTGCTAATGATCACTGGTTGTGTTCAACTAACTGCCAGGTGAACAGAAGCATCGTACATGTACTTAATGTGTTCAGTGATCCCAGTATTATTTTTAAAAGGCAGCAACTGAGAGTTTGCGGTTTGTTCTGGTTGCTGAGATAACAGACAATCAGGGTATGTTACTTTTTAAAAATTTGGATTTCCATAGTTCATTAGGTCTGGATTGCCTTAAAATGTAATTGACCCATTAATTACAAATTCAGTAACTAAAGTGGACTGGAACCAGAGAGCAACCTCTGGCCACTGATTTTCCATAAAATATAACTCTTTTCTATCCTATTGTAATAATGGGTCCTTTGCTGGTATCTGCTATGACTTAATACCATCTGTGACCTTCAGCATCATGCAAATCCCACAAAATAGTATGTTAACGCACCTAACAGGACATATCTACCAATATGTAACTGATACCAAATTGCTAATCCTTTTTACTACAAACATCATTGCTTGATGTCATCTGGCAGTTAATAGAAAACTGTGGTCTAAAACTCTAGTAATTCTTGGAAGTGACTTTTCTTATCCACTTGATTTCTGGCAACAAGGAAGGAAATTAATTAGTCATTGACTAACGATGTGATTATCAATCATTCAGTTATTATAACAGCACATGAAATATCAGTAGGTGGTATACTCTATTTGGCAACATTACCCTTAAAGAAAATTCAGTGTGTCATTTCAAAATCATAACTAGATTAATATTTATTACCCTCCATCATTATTACACTCCACCGTGCTTAGCAGAGAAATTAAATCAAGAAATCCTACTGTCCCTGATGGGTGCAGCATGATTTAGTGGATAATACATGGGCCTGGGAGTCAGAAGGACCTGGATACTAACCCCAGATCTGCCACTTATCTGTTGTGTGACCTTGGGCAAGTCAATTCACTTCTCTGTTTCTCAGTTACCTAATCTGGAAATTGGACATTAAGACTGTGAGCTCCTCATGGAACACTGACTGTGTCCAACCTGATTAGCTTGTATTTACCCCAGTGCTTAGTACATTGCCTGGCACATAGTAAGCACTTAAATATCAAAAAAAAAAGTGACCACAGGATGACTTAAATTTTATTTAGGCAAAGATCACATTCTAAATTGAGCCACATTTAATGAATGCTCCATGAGTCCTTCTTCATACCAGATTTGGGTTCTTTATGCAAAATTTTAAGCTGACTATGCGAATTTTTCTTTACCCTGAAGATGCTCTTTAAAGTTTTGCTGATTGACTGACTACAGTGAACATAATTTCTCAAAAAATTCAATAATTTTTTAAAAAAATGTTATCTGTTAAGTGCTTACCATATGCCAGGCACTGTACTAATTGCTGGGTTTAAAACACAAGCTGATCAGGTTGGACACAATCCATGTCCCATGTGGGGCTCACAGTCTTAATCCCTTATTTTACAGATGAGGTAACTGAGGTAGAGAGAAGTTAAGTGACTTGCCCAAGGTCACATAGTAGAAAAGTGGCAGAGCTGGGATTAGAACCCAGGTCCTCTGACGCTTGGGTCCATGATTTTTCCATTAGGTGACATGCTTCTCACATTGGTTTTGAATGCTTAGCTCTATTTTAGTTCTAGTTTGTTATGGGCAAGGAACGTGTTGACCAACTCTTTTATATTGTACTCTCCTAAGGGCTTAGTACAATGTCCTGCACACAGTAAGCCCTCAATAAATACCACTGATTGATTGAATGAGAAATAAAGCTTGAATTTCCTAAAGACAATTCAAATACTCAAAGAAAGAATAAAATCCAAGATGTACCATAAGGATTTTCTAAAAGAGATCCAACAGTCCGGTATGAATTGGTCAAGTATGCAAAACTAATACTATCTTCTGAAAAGGTGGATCTCTGTTGCTTTTTTAGGATGTGCATTTCTTACTCTGAAGCCATTAGAGTAATAGCAGTAGCAGCAGGAGAAGCAGCAGTAATAATAAAGGCATTTATTGAGTGCTCACTGGGCACTACGCTATATGCACCTGGGTAGGTACAACAGAAGCATAAGACATGTTCCCTGCCCACAAGGAGTTTCCACTCTAAAAGGTGGCGGGGGGCGAGGAGGGAGAGAGAGAGAAATAGCTAGGTTCTAATTCCCACCTCTGACACTTGTCTGCTGTGTGTCCTTGGGCAAGTCACTTAACTTCTCTGTGCCTCAGTTCCCTCATCTGTAAAATGGGGATAAAACCTATGAACCCCAAGTGAGAGGTGGACTGTGTCCAACCTTATATATACTCTAGCATTTAGAACAGTGCCTGGCACATGGTAAGCACTTAACAAATACCATAAAAAAGAAAAAAAGAGATATAAAATTATTTATAAATAGGGAACTTAGTATAAATTAAAAGATCATTTGCTTGTGTATATATATATACATATATATATACATATATATACACGAGCAAATGATCTTTTAATTTATATAAATTATATATAATATATATATACCCACATAAATGCTGAGGGAGGGTTAAAATAAATATATATAAAGTGCTACAGGTGTTTGATGGGTTAAGGTGACTTGGGTTTTGAAGTTAATCAGGAAAGACTTGTTGGAGGAGATGCGATTTTAGGAGGGCTTGGAAGCGGGGGAGACCTGGGGTCTGTCAGATTAGGTAAGAGAAGGAAGTCCTGGCTGGTGGAACAATCTGGGTGAGGAATAAAGGTTGGTGAGTCAGGAGCGAGGTACAGCTAAAAGGTTGGTTTGGGAGAAGCAAAAGAGCTAGCTATAGAGTATGGGGTTAAGAGGGCTAACATGTAAGATACAGAGAGTTGGTGGATGACCTTTGAAGCAGAGTGTGAGGAGTTTTTGCTTGATGTGGAGGAAAATGGGAAGTCACTGAAGGGATTTGAGGAGAGGAGAGATGTGAGATGACACTTCAAAACGATGAGCAATGTGGCAGTGTATGTTGGTGGAAGGGGAAGGGAAGCTGGAGGCAGGAAGACTAGTCAAGAGGCTGATACAGTAGTCCAGCTGTGATATGACAAGAACTTGGATCAAGGTGATAGCAGTCTGGATGGAGACAAATGGGCAGGTGAGGGAAATGCTGTGTAATGAGAACTGGCAGGATTTAGCAGTAGCTTGAATGAGTGTTGGAAGATGATAAGGAACCAAGAATGACTTCAAAGTTGCAGGCTTATGGGACTGGGGCCGTGAATGGGAAAGCTGGAGGAGAGGGTTTAGGAGAGAGGCTGTGCAATTCCATTTTGGGGTATATTAAGGTGTTGGGGGGATATTTGAGTGAGCATGTCAAAATAAACTTCATGGCTTTCAGAAATCATTGTTGTTGCCTTATGCTGTCGAGTCGTGTCCGACTCATAGTGACACCGTAGACAAATCTCTCCCAGAACACCCCATTTCCACCTGCAATCATTCTGGTAGCATATCCATAGAGTTTTCTTGGTAAAAATATGGAAGTAGTTTACCATTGCTGCCTCCTGTGCAGTAAACAAGTCTCTGCCCTTGACTCTCTCCCATGCCACTCCTGCCCAGCACAGGTGAGCTTTGACTTGCCAAAGTTTCACCTAGCTTTGACTGCCCAAGCTAGCAATGGAATGGGTATGCCTCTGCTTGACTCTCCCTCCCGTAGTCGTGACTGGTAGAGTACTTGGAAACTCTCCAGGTGTGACCCTGAGAGGCTTCAGAAATCATTAGGCCACAAAAAAAAAAATATTGGCCCACATGGTTTTCATTGCCCACCTCCCAATTTTCTTGGTGCCATTTATCATCCCTCTCCAGTACTTCCATCTCTTGCTCCCAAAAATCATTAGGCAAAGAAAATGCAAGCATCTGCTTGCATAAAACATTTACAAGCTCCTTCTAAGTCACAGATTCACATGATAACATAAAAAAAGAACATAAAATGAGGTAGTGCATATCAAATCTCTTTGCATCAGTTTGCCTGATTTCCTTCAATTCTTTCTTGATTTATTTTAGGACTTGAATGAATGGGCTAGAGCTTTTGTGCCTGCATTAAAAATTATCTACAGCTTAAATGCTCTTACTATTCAACTCCTATATTGTGTCTGTCACTAAATCCTAACAGGTTTTCCTCCACAACTTTTCCAGAAGCTGGTCCTTCTTCAGCACTTATGTAGATATCTTTAGGATTAGATTATTATAATTTATTTATTCACATTGATGTCTGTCTCCCCCTCTAGAGAGTAAGTTGATTACGGGCAGGGAATGTATCTGCTAATTCCCTTGAACTATACTCTCCCAAGCACCTAGAACAGTGCTCTGCACATAGTAAACTCTCAATAAATACCACTGATTGATTGATTGATTTCTCTCCATCCAACCTCCACCACACTGATCTGTGGCTTGCCTTGCATCCTACTGACTCAGCCTCCTCACTTCATTCCCTGCCTCCCCTTTCCCCATTCCAGTCCTGCACTCTGATGCCCAGATTATTTCCCTAAAATGTTGTTCTGCATATGTTTTCTCACTCCTCATATGCCTTCAAAGGTTACACTTTCCACCCCCTATCAAGCAGACATTCCTGACCATTGGCCTTAAGTCATGACTTTACTGTTCCACTACACCCCAGCTCACACAATTCATTCCTCCTAAATTAATCTACTCATTGTGGTTTGTTCTCATATCATTTTTCTTTATCCCTTTCTCATGCCCTTACTTCGACTTGGACCTCCCTTCCCCTAAATAAGGATGAGGCCACCATCTCCAAAGCTTTTCTGTAATCATTTTGCCTCCAGAAGGTCATCCTATATTAATTTCTCTACTCCCCTGTTTTATTTTCCCAACCACCACCCAATCATTTTAGGCTAACCACTCACTATTCTACCTGTAATTTAATTTATGCCTGTGTCCTCCACTAGACTGTAAGCACTTTGAGGGCAGGTTTTGTGTCTTTGAATCCCGTTGTACTTCCCCAAGTATTTAGTACACTGCTTTGTGCAGGGTAAGTGTTCAGCAAATACTTTTGTTGACTGATATACTCACAACAATCCGTAACACTTATGTATATACTTCATTGCTTAATGTTGTCTTGTTTTTGTTTCACTCTGTTTTGCTCTGCCATCTGTCTCCCTTGATTAGACTGTGAGCCCGTCATTGGGCAGGGATTGTCTCTATCTGTTGCCAACTTGTACATTTCAAGCACTTAGTACAGTTCTCTGCACATAGTAAGCACTCAATAAATACTATTGAATGAATATCAACTTTTCTTCTTCCTATCTGTTCATTATTTTAGTATATCTGTAATCATGTCTACTAATTCTCTTGTACTCTCCCAAATGCTTAGTACAATACTCTATACACAGTAGATACTCAATAAATACTACTGATTGATCAGTTAGAAAGATTCATGAGATAGGCAACCATTCATCTGCTCAAAGGGGACTCCTTGTTCACTTTTTTTTTTTTTACCATAGAGTTTAGATAAGCAGTAAAACTAGCATCAGTATATACCAGCTTAAAAAATCTGAACTACCAAATTATAATAATAATATCACATACTTAAAAATAACTGGCCAACAAGAAAATATGTGTTGAGTATGCATAGAAATTCAAAGTAGGGCTTAGCAGGAATGCTATGCAAAGTATGAGTTTAAGGTCTATTTCTATCAACCAACTGGTGGTTCCAGATAAGAAAAGCTCCACACATGTGAATTAACTAGGGTGCTTTAATTGTTGTCACTTAATGTACATAGAGAAAGATAAGTTTATCTTTTCTCCTGTAGATTTGTAATATTCCCAAGAGATGTCATTTGAAGCAAAGGCAGAGACATATTAAGCAAAGATATTAAAAATATTTCATTTTCTTTTTAACAGTTTCTCTGGCATTTAAGAACACAGTCATGCTGCAACTACAGATAAGGACTGCCATAAAAAATAATTGATAAAAAAAGCAGATTTCAACATCTAATAGACAAAAGAAAATAGGTCCAGTAGAAGATAGTTTCAATTGGATGGTGGAGGAAGCTCTATACATGAGTGTAGAAATTGCTGGTCAAATTTATTTCTCTGAGGGTGCAAAGTATCACTGTCTGTAGAAGAACAGTCATATGGGTCTTAGTGGAACCCATTGGAACTTATTCAATTAAAAAAAAACAACAAAAAACAAAACCTTCCAGAAAGCTGTTGGCAACTATAATAATGTTGATATTTGTTAAGCGCTTACTATGTGAGAGCACTGTTCTAAGCGCTGGGGTAGATACAGGGTGATCAGGTTGTCCCACGTGGGGCTCACAGTTTTAAGCCCCATTTTCCAGATGAGGTAACTGAGGCACGGAGAAGTTAAGTGACTTGCCCACAGTCACACAGCTGACAAGTGGAAGACCCAGGATTCGAACCCATGACCTCTGACTCCCAAGCCCGGGCTCTTTCCCCTGAGCCATGCTGCTTCTCTATTGTCGTGCATGTTTTGGAGTAAATACATAATGGGCGTGGGGTGGGGGGCACAACCTGCAGAGAGACACCTGAAGGTAAGCTTGTAAAGACATCAAAGACATATTATTTTGCTCATCTTTCGAGTGATATATCTTACTCAGAAGTTATGATAGCACAGTGTTCTGGTATATTCATTCATTCATTCAATCGTATTTATTGAGTGCTAAATGTGTGCAGAGTACTGTACTAAGCTCTTGGAGGGTACAATTCAGCAACAGATAGAGACAATCCCTGCCCAACAACAGGCAGTACAAAGAAACAATACAAAGATTTCCAAATTATTATTATGGAAAACTCAGCACAGATTCTTTAGAGGTAGCTAGAAGAAAGTGTGAAAAGATGTACTGAAGGTCAACCTCAACACGTGCTCCATGGAATTTATGGCCTTCTAATTCATTCCTTCACTCAATCATATTGATTGAGCGCTCACTCTGTGCAAAGCACTGTACTAACATGCTTGAGAGAGTACAGTATAAGAACAGATATATTCCTGCTCATAACAAGCTCACAGTCTAGAGGGGGAGACAGACACTAATATAAATTAATAGATTAAATAAATAAATAAATTACAGATAAATAGGGATATATACATATGTGCTGTGGGGATGGATGGGAGGATGAATGAAGGAGCAAGTAAGAGCAGTGCAGAACAGAGTGGGAGAAGAAGAGAGGAGGGCTTAGTCAGGAAAGGCTTCTTGGAGGAGATGTGTCTTCAATAAGGTTTTGAAGGGGGGGAGAGCAATTATGTGTCTGATATGAGGAGGGAGGGCACTTCAGACCAGAGGTAGGATGTAGGTGAAAGTTCAGATGTAGGTGAGAGTTCAGTGGTGAGATAGGCAAGATTGAGGTACACTGAGAAGGTCAGCATTGGAGGAATGAAGTATGTGGGCTGGGTTGTAGTAGAAGAAGTAGGTGAAGTAGGAGGGGGCAAGGTGAGTAAGTGTTTTAAAGCCAATGATGAGGAGTTTTTGGTGGAATAGCAACCACCGGAGTTTCTTGAGGAGCGGGAAACATGGTCTGAATGCTTTTGAAGGAAAATTACTGGGGCAACAGAATGGAGTATGGACTGGAGTGGGGAGAGACATGAGGCAGGGAGGTCTGCAAGGAGGCTGATACAATACGCAAGGCAGGCTAGGATAAGTGCTTGCATTAATGTGGTAGCAGTTTGGACAGAGAGGAAGGGGTGGATTTGGGTAATTTTGTGAAGGTAGAACTGACAGATTTAGTTATGGGTTGAAACGAAAGAGTGGAGCCAAGGCTAATGCCAAGATTACAGGCTTGTGAGACAGGAAGGATGGTGGTGCCATCAACAGTGATGGGAAAGTGAGCAGGAGGACAGGGTTTGGGTGGAAAGATAAGAAGTTCAGCTTTAGCTATATTACGTTTGAGGTGAAGGGAGAACATCCAAGTAGGTATGTCCTAAAGGCAAGAGGAAATGTGAGACTGCAGAGAGGGAGAGAGAACAGGGCTAGAGATGTAGATTTGGGAGTCATCGGCATAGACATGATAGTTGAAGCCATGTGAGCGAATGAGTTTTCCAAGGGAGTGGGTGTAGATGAAGAACAGAAGGGGACCCAGCACTGAACCTTGAGGAACACCCACAATTAGAGGATGGAAGGCTGAGGAGGAGCCCACAAAAGAGACTGAGAATGCACAGCCAGAGAGATAAGAGGAGAATCAGGACAAGACAGTGTCAGAACAGCCAAGGTTGGATAATGTTCCCAGGAGAAGGGAGTGGTTGAGAGTGTCAAAGGAAGCTGAGAAGTCAAGGAGGATTAGGATGGATTAGAGGCCATTAAATGTGGCTAAGAGAGATCATTGGTGACCTTTGAGAGGGTGGTTTCTGTGGAGTGAAGAGAGTGGAAGCCAGATTGGAGGGCATCGAGGAGAGAATTGGAGGAGAGAAACTTGAGCCAGGGATGTAGACAGCTTGTTCAAGGATTTTGGAGAGGAATGGTAGGAGGGAGATGGGGCAGTAACTGGAGGGAGCTGTGGGGTCAAAGGAGGTTTTTTTTAGGATAGGGGAGATGTGGGCATGTTTATAAGCAGTGGGGAAGAAGCCAATGGAGAGTGAACAGTTTAAAATGGCAGTTAGGGAAGGAATAAGGGAGGGGGCAAGTGTTCTGATGAGGTACAAAGGAAAGAGGTTGGATGCACAGGTGGAGGGGGTGGATTTTGAGAAAAAGCTTGAGATTTCCTCTGGAGATGGTGTTGGGAAAGATGGGAGAGTTGAAGAAGCATCAGGAGAAGGGAGGGACTGGAGAGGGGCAGGGGAGTTTTTTGGGAGATCATGCCTGATAGTGTCAATTTTGTTGATGAAATAAGTGGCCAGGTCACTGGGGGCAAGGGATGGGGGAGACAGAGGACAGGGGACCTGAGGAGGGAGTTGGAGTCAGATTTGCTATTCAATCTTTTGAAAACAAACCCATTACTACAGCCAAGAAGAAACTTGCCAGCCAAAACTACCAGGGTTTAAACCTTCACACGCAATGTCTACCTCTAGGCACTTGGTAATTCACTGTTCATTATGGAACCAAGATTCATCCATCATATTTGATAGGTGACTCCATTATATCATTGATAGATTGATCTTTCCACTCGAGAAGTAGAATGGTCTAGTGGAAATAACACGGGTCTAGGGATCAGGAGGCCTGGGATCTAATCCCAGCTCTGCTTCTTGTCTGATGTGACCTTGGGCAGGTCATTTAACTTGCCAGTGTCTCAGTTTCCTCATCTGTAAAATGGGGATTCAATACCAGTGCTCCCTCCTTAGACTCTTAGCCCCATGTGGGACGGGGATTATATCTGACCTGATTATTTTATAGTTATCCCCCATGATCAATGCTTGAAACATAGTAAATGCTTAATAAATACTATTATTGTCACTTCTCTTTTCTGCCTGTCCTGTCAGACTTCAGTTCAAACCCCACTTAAAGAGTACTTTCCTTTTCTCTAACTCTTCAATTCCAATTTTTCCTTTCAAGGATAGAGTAAAACATGGTCAGCAAGGAAACAGAGATTTTTATCTGAATGATTAATGCCTCAGTACCCTATTTCGATTATTTGGCTTTAGAAATACACAGTATTCTAAAAAATGGTGGTGTGTGAACAGAAGGCAATAGCATTTGCTGTGTAATAGAGCTGATTTAAAAGTTTGAGGATATGGTGAGTTAGCTATTGTTAAATTCTAAAACTGAATGAATTTAGGGCATTGAACAATTATAAAATCTTGCTACTCAAAGTAGAGCAATCATGCTATTTTTATAGTTAGATTATTAACTGGTGTATTGCTTCCAATTCCATCTAAAGATAATAGTGTGGACCATGAAATTTTAATTGACTGTCTAATTTTACTGATATCTAGTAAATGTAAAATAGATTGGATTAAAATGAGTTAGATAAGAGGTAGAGAATGTGTATAAATTGTGATTTTTAACAAAGGTTTTAGGTAAAATGTCCCACTAGAATCCATCTTAGATCAAATTATTTATATTGTATTTTAATGATCTTTGCACCTGATTATCATATTTAGGGTATAATTTATATGCTAATCCTACTGTCATTTAATAAGCCATCTTCAAAAGAAAGCTTTCTTTATCTCAGAATAGATTTTAATGAGCTAAAAAAAATGACTGACAAGATGATCTGCAAATAAATACCAAACTAAGTTTACTCATTTGCATCAAAGCTAAAGTTGCTCTTTCAACTTGCAATACAATTTTTAAGGAACCTTGAGCCCCACTCTCTATCTGCAGATGTAAGGATAAAACTAGCTAGTAGCCAGCAGCCATTCACTCTGGGCCACAGTCAAACCAAAAAATGTGAGCTCTCAGGAGTGTGCAGGAGCAATCAGTGGATAGATGCTGGGGGCATTCTTGAACAGGGAGAGATTTTCCCCCTCTTCCCTATGTGAGAGGTAATGACAGCTTCAATCATAGCAATATTCCACTCCTTGGAATCAATTCAGATACAACTTTGAGATCAAACATGAAGAATCACTAATGTCATGGGCAGGGAACGTGTCTCTTAATTCTGTTGTATTGTAATGATAATAATAATCATGGTACTTGTAAAGCACTTACTATGAGTCAAGCACTGTTCTAAGCACTGGGTTAGATACAAGTTAATCAGGTTGGACACAGTCCCTGTCCCACTTGGGGATCACAGTCTTAATCCCCATTTTACAGATGTGGTAATTAAGACCCAGAGAAGTGAATTGACTTACCTAAGGTCACACAGCAGACTTGTGGCAGAGCTGGGATTAGAACCTAGGTCCTTCTGACTCCCAGGTCTGTGCTCTATCCATTAAGCCATGCTGCTTCCAAATGCTTAGTCCAGTGCTCTGCACATAGTCAGTGCTCAATAAATACCATTTATTGACTAATCAATGAAATCGAGGAAATAGAGTCACAGAAGAGAGAGATAGTGGAGGAATGGGGAAAAGAGAATATACTGACATCACACCAATAGATTTGATCACATTTGTAGTTAATCCTCCCAATAGGAAAGCCAATTGTATTTGGCAGAAATACAGGACTGGGTAGAACCCAGAGATGATCCCGACTGCAGATGGAGAGTGGGGAGTTCTGGGAGAGATGTGTCCATGGTGTTGCTATGGGTTGAAAACGACTCGATGGCATAAGACAAGACCCTTAGACAGATGGTGACATGGATGCTAAAAACACATTTAGATATTAAAACAATAGGGACTATGAATTATAGGTCATGCAGCACTTAAAAATAAGGTGCAAACAATTAGTGGGTCACAGAGCAGCCAATATTGAATGATCACTAGGGAAATGTTTTGTAGTGAACTTATCCTGAATGATATGGCCACACTTTCTGTGGTTGCATAGAAAAGGACCTCTTTGTGTTCCTTGCAAATATTTATGCTATTTCCTAAGATCTTAGGATACACACACACACACACACACACACACACACACACACAGTTGATCCTTATCAATTCTGTTATATTGTACACCCCCAAGCACTCAGTACAGTGCTCTGCACACAGTAAGCACTTAATAAATATGATTGATAGTGGCAAACTGCTTTTGGCCCTTAAATCAAAGTTATGGTAGACAATGTCCAGACAGGGAAGGTTTTTATGATTATTTGTAGGAAAGAGAAGTAAATTTAAAGGAAAATACTTGATGAAGTAGAATCATGCACTTGTTCAAGAAGGCACAATTCAAAAGTCATTTCCCAGGCAACCTGTTCTAATGCATCTAGGGAAAACTAGGTCTGTAGGACATGAAACTGCCTTTTCCTCAATTCACAAAGACAATGGGAATATATTTTTTGAGAACCTGAATAAAGGGATCATTTGCATGAGCTGGTTATTCGAAGATGCTTGAGCCTCTCCTTTTCACAGCTCACTGAAAGGTTTAATTGGAAGTAACATTGCATTACCTTCAGATTAGAAACAGATTTTAATTTAAATTGGAATGGCATGTCATCCCAACTGGCAATGGTTGTATTTGCAGACCCCCAATTATTGTGTAAAGATTTAAAGCATCTGACAATTTTGTAAGTTTCTGATGGCAAATTGCCAACATTTTGCACTGCCTCTGCACCGGCTGTCCGATTGATAATGTGCAGGTCACCAGAGCATCATCTCATTCATTACCCAAAGTACATTCTCCTGTCAGTTAAACATACATGTGGCAGTTCTAGTTCAGAGATAACACTCCTGAAGGTGAAATTCTTAGCAGGGTGTGTGACTATATTTGATGACACCAATATGTGAGACCAAACCATCTTTTTGGCATTTTATTTAGAGAAATATTGGTCCTTATAATACAGCTGCATTTGCTATCTAGAATGCCAAGCACAATTAGCTTTTCTCTCATTTTGTATTATAATCTTCTCAAAGATTTGGTATCTGTGGTATTTGTTAATTTCCAAGCCCTGTTCTAGGCTCCGGGGTAGATACAAGATAATCAGGTTGGATGCAGTCCCTGTCCCACATGGGGCTCACAATCTAAGAAGGAGGAAGAACAGCTAATAAATTCCAATTTTCTGTTGAGGAAACTGAGGCACTGAGAAGTTAAGTGACCTGTCACACAGTGGCAGAAATGGGTTTAGAATCCAGGTCCTCTGACTTCAAGGCCCATGTTCATTCCACTAGACTATTCATTTTCTCATTTTCTCTATTTTTTCTATACACACACACACACACACACACACACACACACACTCCAGCAATTAGTACAGTGCATGATGCATAGTAAATCCTTAAAAAAATTCCACTACAATCATGATAATTATTATAATTATTGTCCCTCTTTCCCAGTGAGAGTGAGGGAGAGATTGCCACAATGTTGGTGCACTGACCGCTTTTCAAGACATCACTTTTGGGAAGAATAATAATAGCAATAATAATCTGTCTCATAATGTGATGGCACAGAGGTGGCATTGATGGAACTGGCTTAGAAGTTGAGTGTTGTTGCTATATGTTTAGGTCTTGTAGGCATAATAAAAATTTGGACACTAATTGATCCATAGACCTTCAGAGTGATGGTTGATGGTTGCCCTCTTTGACATTCATCGTAATGGTTAAGGTACACCATCTAACATCCCTGACACTCCCTCTTGTAACTCATTACAGACCAAGAATTATGGCCTTCAATTTATCTCAAACCCTCTTTGAACTTAGCGATATTTTCAGGCTGCACAACTTTCTGTGGTAATGAATTGCACATTTACCACCTGTTGTGTGCAGTGTTTATTTTTGCTTGTTTTGAACTATCACTTTTTATCTTCAATATGCTGGTCTTATTTTTGTGGGGTTTGGTAAGTAACAATCCTATATTCACACTGTTTACCCCCTTTTGTAGACTTCAAACATGTATCATAGTGTTTGTCTTTTCCAACTGAGGAATCTTGACATATCCCTAGGATGCCAACCCATCTGCCTGACAGACAGATGGTATGTAGGGCTTTTCAACCCTTTAACTCTGTTTCCCTATCCCATAATCACCCTGAGGCATCCCAAGGCACTACCTAGACACCAGGAACACAGAAGGGCCAGGATCTTTGGACAATGCTGTCAAATGGGAAGATTACCAGATCAATCATTGTATAATGATGCATCACTTCAAAAATACCATTTGCACAATTTCAACCAAATGCATTCAGAACCTTCTGTGCTGAATTACAACAAATAGAACTGGTATCAAAACCCCCAAATGTTATCTGGATAAAGCATGATATATCATAAAAACCCCTAAGGAGGTGGGAGAGTCTATAAAATGATTTCACCTGCCACTGGACCTTCCTCTTGCTAATATGACCAATGAATTTACCTTTTTAGTGACATCACATGTCTCTAGATAGCTCTGATTGGAACAAATGGGTTTTTTTTCCCTAACGAAGAATGTATTTCATATATTAACTATCAAGGTTGAACATCAAGCTTATCTGACTTAACACAGTGAGAAAGATCTTGGAGAAATAATGATGATTAATTATAATCGTGATATTTGTTAACCATGTACTATGTGCCATACACTGTACTGCACAGTCTAGGTAGAAGGAAGAACAGGTATTTAATCCCCATTTTACAGATGAAGGAACTGAGGCACAGAACAGTTAAGTAACTTGCCCAGGGCAAGACAGCAGGCAAGTGGCAGAGCTGGGATTAGAATCCAGGTTCTCTGACTCCCAGACCCATGCTCTTCCCACGAAAACCTCAGGGAAATTAATTGCTATTTATTGAACAATTACTGGGTACAGAGTAGTGAACTAAACACCTGGGAGACTACAATGGAGTTGGCAAAAATGTTCCCTGCCCCAAAGGAGCTTACAGTCTAGAAGGAATATAAATTAACATGGTTATGTTTCTAGTGAATTATGTCTCTCTCAACACAAGACATTGCATGACTGGAGGAGGATTTAATAGTCTCTTATGGCAAAATTTTGATTTTTTAATTTCCTGTCCAAAAAAACCTACATGAGAACTTGAAAATACAATGAAGTAATGTTGAAAGCAGGTATTATAACAAGAAGAGCAGTTTGAATATTATGAAGTCATTTGGTACTTGTTTTTATTCATTTTATGTTGAGTTTTTAATTTGAATCTCTTATTGTTTCAAGCTTTGCAAAACAAAATTGTGTTTGCAACTAATTGCATGCTCATTTGGCTAATTGATCCCAGAACACGCATAACTGAAGAAGCAATGCATCCTAACATGTAACATGAGGCTGAATGTGATGAGTTGTGAGTCCCCAAAACACTCAATCCCCTGGAGTCAATTGACTGACTGCCTTGTTTGTACTACTGTCAAACTATCATTTGTAAACTCAGCTGGAAATGACGAACATCAAAAAAGATGTCTTCTCTACCAGCCTTGTTCAATATTTACTCTTATTTCCAATATAATGGTTCATATCCAAATAACTATTAGTTATTTAAATATTAGTTGCATGAACTAATATTGGAGGAATACCCTCCACTCTACCGAGACTGCTCTCTCTAAGGTCACCCATGACCTCCTTCTTGCCAAATCCAATGGCTCCTACTCCATTCTGATCCTCCTTGACCTCTCTGCTGCCTTTGACACTGTCGACCATCCCCTCCTCCTCCATACCTTATCTCACCTTGGCTTCACGGACTCTGTCCTCTCCTGGTTCTCCTCTTACCTCTCTGGCCGATCATTCTCGGTCTCCTACGCTGGAGCCTCCTCCCCCTCCCATCCTTTAACTGTTGGAGTTCCTCAAGGGTCAGTTCTTGGCCCTCTTCTGTTCTCCATTTACACTCACTCCCTCGGTGAACTCATCCGCTCTCACGGCTTTGACTACCATCTCTACGCAGATGACACGCAGATCTACATCTCCGCCCCTGTCCTCTCCCCCTCCCTTCAGGCTCGCATCTCCTCCTGCCTCCGGGACGTCTCCACCTGGATGTCGGCCCGCCACCTAAAACTCAACATGAGCAAGACTGAGCTCCTCATCTTCCCTCCCAAGCCCGGTCCGCTCCCAGACTTCTCCATCACCGTGGATGGCACGACCATCCTTCCCGTCCCGCAGGCCCGCAATCTCGGTGTCATCCTTGACTCGTCCCTCTCGTTCACCCCACACATCCTATCCGTTACCAAGACCTGCCGGTTTCACCTCTACAATATCGCCAAGATCCGCCCTTTCCTCTCCACCCAAACGGCTACCTTACTATTACGGGCTCTCGTTATATCCCGGCTAGACTACTGTGTCAGCCTTCTCTCTGACCTCCCTTCCTCCTCTCTCGCCCCGCTCCGGTCTATTCTTCACTCCGCTGCCCGGCTCATCTTCCTGCAGAAACAATCTGGGCATGTCACTCCCCTTCTTAAACAACTCCAGTGGTTGCCTATCGACCTCCGCTCCAAACAAAAACTCCTCACTCTAGGCTTCAAGGCTCTCCATCACCTTGCCCCTTCCTACCTCTCCTCCCTTCTCTCTTTCTACCGCCCACCCCGCACGCTCCGCTCCTCTGCCGCCCACCTCCTCACCGTCCCTCGGTCTCGCCTATCCCGCCGTCGACCCCTGGGCCACGTCCTCCCGCGGTCCTGGAACGCCCTCCCTCCTCACCTCCACCAAACTGATTCTCTTTCCCTCTTCAAAACCTTACTTAAAAATCACCTCCTCCAAGAGGCCTTCCCAGATTGAGCTCCTCTTCCCCCTCTACTCCCTCTGCCATCCCCCCTTTACCTCTCCGCAGCTAAAGCCTCATTTTCCCCTTTTCCCTCTGCTCCTCCACCTCTCCCTTCCCATCCCCACAGCACTGTACTCGTCCGCTCAACTGTATATATTTTCGTTACCCTATTTATTTTGTTAATGAATTGTACATCGCCTTGATTCTATTTAGTTGCCATTGTTTTTACGAGATGTTCTTCCCCTTGACGCTGTTTAGTGCCATTGTTCTTGTCTGTCCGTCTCCCCCGATTAGACTGTAAGCCCGTCAAACGGCAGGGACTGTCTCTATCTGTTGCCGACCTGTTCATCCCAAGCGCTTAGTACAGTGCTCTGCACATAGTAAGCGCTCAATAAATACTATTGAATGAATGAATGAATGAATGAATGAACCTATAATCAGACCATTTACCTCCACTCATTTCTAGAACACTATAGAATTCTCACTTTTCCATAAACAATTGTAGATGGACTGAAAGGAATAAAAGCTGTTATGCCAATTACACCATATGGAGAAGAATGGGTGACCTGTTGGATACTCTGGCAATCAAATACTCAGATGGGCAATGTAATGTAATAAAAATTCACTCCACACAATGAATCTGTGATTTGTTGCTTGGATAATGGTGAGCTAGACACTGTTGTCATTGGGTGGTGGCAAACATGAGGCAGGATTGATAGGAAATTCCCAAGAAACAACTCTAAATTTATCAAAGGTTTGTTAAAGCAATACTTTCTCTCTGACCTTCTCCCCCAAAGTCAGCTAGAAATAATGATGCATGTTTCTTATTGTTCAAAAATAGGTGGACCAATAAGATACTGGTTTTATTTCAATCAGTTCAATTATTTTTATGGAGTGCTTACTTTGTGCAAAGAACTGTACTAAATGTATGATATAACAGAGTTGGTAGATGTGTTCCCTGCCCACAAGGAACTTCCAGAAGTCACAGAAGGATGTGGTAAAGGTACAAAGAAGGGGAGGTTAGGCCAAATTACCAAAGAAGCATAGAGAGGAACTACATTTATGCTGGAGCAAAATTGAAAAAGTGAAAGCTACGAAGAAGGTGGATCTATAATAAGACATGGGAAACAAATCAAAGCACCAAAAAAAACACCAAACTCCTCAACCATATCAGGCAAAGGAGATGAACCAGAGAAAATGTTGCCAACTTCGAAGTCCTCCTAGGAAGCCAAAAGGGAAAGCAAATATGACTAGCTATGAAAAAGAATATGCTTTTAATACTGTTGTGTTATTTTCCTTTTTCCAAAATAATTAGGTGAACAGCTGTAGAGAATAAATCCCAAATAAATGGTATTTATTAAGCCCTCACTATGTGTTAAATGCTGGGGTAGGTGCAAGATAATCAGATTAGACGGTTCCTTTCTAAAAGTGTTCACCATCTAAGGAGGGAGAACAGACAATTTAGCCCCATAAATACAGATGTGAAGACTGAGGCACAGAGAAGTTAAGTGACTTGCCCAAGGTCACAGAATAGGCAAGTAACAGAGCTGAGGCTAAGACCTGGGCCTTCTAAAGGGCAGCCCCAAATCCTTTCTACTAGCCCATACTGAAAGGTTGGAGAGATGAATGAGTAGAGGAAGAAACAGTTACAAGGCTCTGTGTTGCCTCCAGTTAATCGTATTTATTGGGCACTTACTGTGTGTGTGCATATATATGTGTGTGTGTGTGTATGTATATATAAATATATATACACACATATATACACACACTGTGGCATTTGTTAAGTGCTTACTATGTGCCAGGCACTATACTAAGCAGTGGGGTGGATACAAGCAATTTGGGTTGGACACGTTCCCTATCCCACATGGGGCTTACAGTCTCAACTGCCTTGTTACTGATGAAGGAACAAGAAGAAAAAAGTGAAGTGATTTGCCCAAGGTCACCCAGCAGGCAAGAGGAGGAGCTGGAATTAGAACCCATGACCTTCTGACTCCCAGACCCATGCTATATTCCCTATACAATGCATAGCACTGTACTAAGCACTTGGGAGAGTACAATATAACAGAATTGATAGACACATTCCCTGCCTACAACTAGCTTACAATCTAGAGGGGAGACAGACATTAATATAAGTAAATTATGGATATGTAGATAAGTATTGTGGAGCTGAGGGAGGGGTGAATAAAGGGTGATGAAGAAGGAAGTGGGAAAAGAGGAAATGTAGGCTTAGTTGGGGAAGGCTGCTTGGAGGAGATGTGCCTTCAATGCAGCTTTGAAGATGAAGAGAGTGAATGTCTGTCAGATATGAAGAGGCAGGGTGTTCCAGGTCAGAGGCAGGATGGTGGGCAAGAGGTTAGTTGTGAGAGAGATGAGTGACATACAGTGAGTAGGTTGGCATTAGTGGAGTGAAGCGTGTGGTCTGAGTTGGGGTAGATAAGCAGTGAGATAAGGTAGGAGGGGGCAAGGTGATTGAGTGCTTTAAAGCCAACAGTAAGAAGTTTCTGTTTGGTGAGGAGGTGCAGTAGTTGGAGTCAACCGCTGAAGGTTCTTGAGGAGTAGGGAAACTTGGACTGAATGTTTCTTTGGGAAAGTGATCCGGGCTGCAGAGTAAGGTATGGGCTGGAGTGGGGAGAGACAGGAGGCAGGGAGGTTAGCAAGGAGGCTGTTGCCGTAATCAAGGCAGGATGGGATAAATGCTTGGGTTAATTTGGCAGCAATTCAAATGGAGAGGAAAAGGGCAGAATTTAGCAATGTTGTGAAGGTTGAACCGACAAGATTTAGTGACAGATTGAAAATGTGGGTTGAATGAGAGAGATGTCTGCTTGGTACATGTTACGTTTGTGGTGTGGGCAGGACATCCAAGTAGAGATGTCTTGAAAGGTCTAGGAAATGGAAGACTGTAGAGGAGAGAGAGATCAGGGCCGGAGATGTAGATTTGGTAATCATCCGTATAGAGATGGTAGTCGAAGCCATGGGAGCAGATGACTTCTCCAAGGGAGTGGGCATAGATAGAGAATAGATGGGCTTCCAGAACTGAAACTTGAGGGACTCCCCCAGTTCGTGGGTGGGAGGCAGAAGAGGAGCCCATGAAAGACTGAGAATGAGCAGCCAGAGAGATAAGAGGAGAATGAGGACAGTGTCAGTGAAGCCAAGGTTAGATAATGCTTCCAGGAGAAGGGAATGGTCTACAATGTCAAGGCACCCGAGAGGTCAAGAAGTATTAGGATGGAGTAGAGTCCATTAAATATGGCAAGAAGGAAATCGTTGGTTACCTTTGAGAAGACAGAAGACAGGGTGAAGGGGACATAAGGCAGTTTGGAGAGATTCAAAGTGAGAATTCTCTCTCTCTCTCTCTATATATATATATATATAAATACATATATGCACTTTCATGGAATTCAGCGCTTGAATAGATTCCACAACCACCTCTATCCAGATGAACTCCAAATTCATCTCTCCAAACCTGACCTCTCATCTGCCTTCTGGCTTTGTATTTCCAGATCATCTCCACCTCGATTTCTCACCTCAAACTCAATATGTCCAAATCTGAACTCATCATCCTTCCTGAAAACTTCTTCCCCTGTCTTTACTGACAGGGCCATTATCATCCCTGTCATGCAAGCTTAAGCCTTGTAGTCATGGAATGAATCATCTTCGACTTCTCTTTCTCATTAGCCTGCCAGATCCAATCTCCCACCAAGGACTCCTGATTTTTCCTCATTACTTTTCACTAGCTTGCTATTCTCTATCATACATGCACACACTGATTTTCCCCAGACCATGGTGACTTCCATTTACCACTTGCATTCTTGACTCTCAGCCTCACGGCTGTCCACTAGTCCCACCTAAGTCCTTTCTGACTTCACTATACTCCAGAGTTCACTTTACCCAAGACTAACCTCCTCACCATCTCCCATATTAAATTCCCAAGTCTCTGATCTATAACCAAAATGCCTTCCTACTCATCAGACCATGTTTCTTTCCCATGCTATTAAAACCTAACACCATGAAACCTTCTTTGATTATTCTCCAGCTGTGTTCATCACACTAAAAACAACCACCAACTCTGAACTTAAATACCCATCTGTAAGTTTATGTATGTATTTTTGGTTTATTTGATTTTGTACTTTGTCTGGTAATATGTTTGTTTATATTTTCTTGTAATCTCCTATTAGAGTGCATGCTTCTCAAGTGCAGGAATTTTTATTCTTTTCTTGTAATTGTCTTCAGGACCTAGGAAAGTGCATGGCCTAAATTAGGGTTAATTAAGTGCTATTGCTGAGACTGATTAAAACCAAGTTTCATTTGAAGTAGAAGTAGAAGGTATTATACTTTTGGTGTACTAGGTAATTAGTAATTTATTCAAATCAAGAATAAAAGTACCATTTACGCTAATTAAATGAACCATTGATATGTCTTATCTGCAAATCTCAGCTGTTAATCTTTAATGTAGATTATAGAAAATATGACTGTCACTGCAGAAATTCAAAACAGACATTGAAAAAACTGGGTGTTGATCCAGTGTCTATTATATATGAATTGGAAAATTAACCAAACAGTTATTAACCTTTTTATGTGATTGGGAGATAAATTGAATAGCCAGAATAGGAAAAATAACCAGAGGAAAGGGAAGCAATGAGTAGAAGGGACAAAAGGAGATAATGCACTCTGTTATCATGAAGGTCCCATGACAGTCTGGCAAATTTCCCCTCCTAAAAAAGGACCTTGAGCACAACGTTTCATTTTACCTGACTCACTTGCACACATATATATAAATCTCTCCAACCGTCCCCTCCCCGCCCCACCTCTCATTTCCACATGCTCTGCCCTCCCTCTTCTTTTCAAGGCACCTACGTGGTTTGCTTAGGTAGGCATCTGCCCCTACCCCTTCTCCCAACCCACTGAATAAATTTGCTGTCAATTACCAGCACCACAGGATGTTGGGGAAGCTTGATAGGGTGCTTTTCCCCCTAGTCTCTGCAGCTTTGGTCATCGTGGGAGGCCAAGCAATTGTAAAATTAAAAAGAACATTTATGCCAGTTTATGCACCACCACGACCATAACTCTTCCCCACCACCCCCAAAGTGGGACACAGTGGAGCTGAGGGGATGTGGGTGATTGCAAGCTGCTTGAGGGCAGGGTTTGTATTTATCAACTCTACCGTATTGTACTCTCTCAAGCACTTAATACAGTGATCTGCACACACAGAGCACTCAATAAATACCACTGATTGATTAGATTGGGTGATGCAGGAAAAGGGGCTATCTGTGCCAAAAAACAATTATTTTATCAATCAACAATACTTACTGAGCACCTACTGTGTGCAGAATAGAGCCTATTATAAGCACCTGGCTAATCCTGTGAAAGGGAAATGAAGGAGTCAAGAGGATCACAAAAGGAGGGGTGATTGGGGAGACAGGGAGGGGCAAGTCAGCCATGTGTAGAACTTTAAGGAGCAGGAAGATTGTGCCAAAGGGAGGTAGAGTGGGGAGGGCAAGGGGTTGGGTTAGCTTGTCACCACAATGTCATGTAAGCTTCTGGAGGGAACACTGGTACAGCACTTTTCTGAGGATGAAATTGGAAATCACTGTTGCTATGCTAGTCTTCTTAGACTGTGAGCACCTAGTACCAGGAATTGTTTCAAATCGCTTTTTCTAGATCCTCATGCAAGGTAGGCAGGCAATAAGTATTTGTGATGATGCTTTGTTATATAAGCATATATGTAGATGAAAACACATTAATGCCCCACACTCTCAAAATCTGATGAATTTCTCTTTGGCAGCATATGGGTTGTAGGAATATTCATTTTATTTCTCTGGCCTTTCACTAATAGCTGCAGGTCAGAGCCCCATAAAACCCTATAATTAAATGGATAGGAGAATCTAGCAGAAAAAAATAAGTATCTTTTGGTTAGAATGGGAAAGAACAGGTTAAAAAGGTAAATTTTATGGTTTTTAATAGCCTGGGGCTCTGTCAGGCTATGACAGGCAGGGAATTCTACAGGGATTTATGAGACATATCCACCATTCTGGTAGAGGAAGGGTCAAAGCAGAAACCAAGGTGCGGTGGGAAAGGGATAGTAGGAAGAGTGTTGAGGAAAATAATTCAGGGCAGCCTGGAGAGTGACACACAGGAATTTAACTTGTTACAACTCCATATGACATAGGTAAGAGCATCAGATGGCTCCTGACATCTTCAGCATGTATTCCTCCAGAAAGACTCACCTTAACAAGGCTCTCAGGAGTTGAATATGAACAATTTAAAATTTTACTACAACCAAGCTGTACAGAAGGGAAATTGTAATAAGTCTAGTATTATGCAGGCTGTCATTCTTCCTTAACATGGGAACATATGGTTCATTTGTCTATTTGATACTCACACTACCTGATGTACTAAGCACTATTACATTAAGTAGTTGATGATAACAAAATAAAATTAGGCTTATTTGCTTGTTCCATTATGAAGTTCTCTACGGAGGAGGAAGGTGAAAAAATGAGTTGTTGCCAGGAGAAAGGCTAGTGAGAAGCATTTTTTGCCATTCGGATTCATATTTGGAAGTTGGCATGAGGGAAACTAAAATAAAAAAAAGTCTGCACAATAGTGGAATGCATAAATAGGAGTAGAGCATGCTGCAACCATGACAAAATATGTCCACTAAATTTGGTATTTAACTGACTCCTACTAAAATTTTCTCTAATTTTGGGCTCCAGAATTTTCAAGGGACATTGGACACTAGATAGGGTCAAAGAAGAACCACTTAGATGGAAGATCTGAGGGAAGATTAAAAGAATTGTGATCATTTGACTAAAAATAGTCATATGATGTGAAATTATTCATCTTCATGAATGTGAAAAGTTGTTTTCAAGCTCCTCATGGCCAGCCAATCACTTCCACTGACAACAGGAAAAATGAAGTCCTTCATGTACTTGAAAGATGTAAATTAGGTAGAAGGAAGAATTTCCTGACATGGAGGTTGTTAAAGTATCTGAACAGTTTACTGAAGATGATTTTGTAATCTTGACAGGAAGACCTTAATAACTTTATTAATAAGGGCAGGGCAAAGAAGTGGCAAGCCTCAAATACTGTCTAGCTCTTTGGTTAAATTTATGAGTCACTCTAAATAATGTCAGGTTTACAAACTCTTCTTTTATGCCTGAAAGTGGGGAATTATGTCACAAATATAAATTGTGGGTTGAAACACTCCCCTCCCTTCAACTACCAAACTCTCACTCCTTAGCAAACTCTAAGGAAGCCAAGCCTTAGGTACACACAATGCACAGAAGAGGTGAGAGGAGCAAACCTCTTTGCTAAACTATCCCCAAGCACCTCACCCATTTTTAAATAGAAAAAGCACATTCTGATCAGTACCCATGTGGAAACTAAATGCCAAATGCAGGACTGTAACCAACGGCAGCTTGAGCTCATCACCGTGTGCATTCAGCTGGGATTCTTCAGTCATACTAAACTGAGCTAAGCCACAAAATCTGCACACAGGCACAGAGCAGTCCCCTCTCCACTTATCCAAGAATTGCCTGGGGGCAAATAGGAACGCTTTGGAAATGCTGAAATGCCTCACAATTGGAGAGAAAAAGTAGGGATGGATGGAGTTTTAAAATTGCAGTGCTTACTAGCAAGCTGAGTCTGTCTCTCCCCCTAGAGTGTAAGCTCCTTGAGGGCCAGGATAATGCCTACTCAATCTGTTGTACTCTCCTAAGCACCAGTTCGGGGCTCAGCACAGAATAAGTACTCAATAAATACCATTAATTGGGCAGGGGACATTTAGAAAAGTGACATGGGTTAATTCATTTCTTCACCACACTGCTCGTCTGTAACTGAGGGAATGAATACTGGATACGGGTCCAATTTGTGCCACTGACCTGCTGTGTGACTGTGGGCAAGTCACTTGGCCTAGCTCAGGTTCCTCATCAGAAGCAGCATGGTTTAGTGGTAAGAGCACAGGCTTGGGAGTCAGAGGATGTGGGTTCTAATCCAAGCTCTGCCACTTGTCTGCTGTGTGACCTTGAGCAAGCCATTTAACTTCTCTGTGCCTCAGTTACCTCATCTGTAAAATGGAGATTAAGCCTGTGAGCCCCACGTGGGACAACCTGATTAACTTGTATCTACCCCAGAGCTTAGAACAGTGCTTGACACATAGTAAGCGCTTAACAAATACCATAATTAGTATTATTATTATCAGCAACAAAATGGGGATAATAATACCTGCCTTCATATTTCCCTTACAGGGTTGTACTGAGGGCTGAAATGAGGTAAATAATGTGAGAGGACTTTGGGAATAAAAGCACAATGCAAAAATCAAGGAAGTATCATCATTATTAATGATTATTATTATCATCATGTGGCCAGCACTGAGACTCTTATTAATTCAGCCCACAGAGCAGAGTTCCTGACATTGCCCTAATAGTCACCTCCCCAGGGATGAGGAGACACGGGCTTGCCATGTTGCCTCCTGGTATGCCACCAGGCAGCTCTCATCATCACTGCTGTCATGTAGAAGTGGAATATAAAGGGTCTGCTGTTGAGGAAGGCGAACAGAGATCTGCACAGGTTGCAACCTGAAGCCTGGACAGGATATTATCGACTCTTGAAAGTAGATGGCCACCTGAGCACAGTCCACCACTCTCCAGGAAAGTCAACTCAACTGCACATCAGGTTGACAGTGGGAAATCAACCCTAAGGAAGTCCATGCAGGAGATCCAGGACATGGTGACTGAAGAGCAGCAACCTCATTCCAAACCAACCTGGAAATCTGAGTGGCCTTAAATAGGAATATACGGCTCTTCTAAATGGAGAAAAGGACTAGAAAAGCCTACAGAAAAATTGCCTGCCTTGCCCAATCTAGAAAGAAAATGACAACTGCCTCATGAAACATCAGGACTCCCCACTGTATGAAAATGGCAGTCACCCGGACATATGCTCGTCATTTATTCATTCAGTTGCATTTATTGAGCACTTACTGGGTGCAGAGCACTGTACTAAGTGCTTGGGAGAGTACAACAATAAACAGACACCGTCCCTGCCCACAACAAGTTTACAGTCTAGAGGGGGGAGAGACATTAATATAAAAATAAATGGCATATGTACATAAGTGCTGTGTGGCTGGAAGTGGAGGAAGAACAGACGGAGCAAGTCAGGGCGATGCAGAAAGGAGTGGGAGACGAGAAAGGGGGTTAGTCAAGGAAGGCCTCCTGGAGGAGATGTGCCTTCAATAAGGGTTTGAAAGGGGGAGAGTAACTGTCTGGTTATAGGACGGAGGGCAATCCAGGCCAGAGGCAGGATATGGGTGAGGGGCCAGCAGTGAGATAGGCGAGATCGAGGCACAGTGAGAAGGTTAGCATTAGAGGAACAAAGTGTACAGGCTGGGTTGTAGTTGGTGAGTAGCTAGGTGAGGTAAGAGGGGGCAAGGTGATGGATTGCTTTAAAGCCAATGGTGAAAAGTTTTTGTTTGATGAAGAGGAGGATGGGCAACCACGGGGTTTTTTGAGGAGTGGAGTTGCAGGGTCAATATGTTGGCACTGATGAAGGATAGTTCGTAACAATAATAATAACAACAGTAATAATGATAATAATTGTATTGGTTAAGCTCTTACTATGTGGCAAGTATTATGCTAAGTATCAGGGTATATACAATATGAGCAGATCGAACACAGTCCCTGTCTCACATGGGCTCACAGTTTTAGGGGAAGGGAGAACAGGTAATGAATCCCCCTTACATATAAGGAAACTGAGGTCGAGAGAAGTTATATGACTGGACCAAGGTCACAGCAGACAAAGGGCAGAGTCGGGATTAGAATCCAGGTTTTCTGACTCCCAGACCTGTGCTCTTCCCACTAGGCCCTACTGCCTTCTGCATCCATCGTTCCCCATAGAGGTCTTCCTTCTCTCCCTTGAGTGAAGGCTCAATGGACTGGCCTTCATGCTTACTTTCAAATTTATTGAAATGCATCAGTGTATTACACTTACACCTTATTTCCCTCCTCGATGCATCCACTATGCACTTGAGTCGTTACCCCCTAACACTTAGGAACTCACCCTCTCCCCCAAACCCATATACGCGTATCTTTATACTTGGTTGCCTCCCCCATCTGTAAATTATTTTAGTGTAGGTCTTCTCTACTGGATTGTAAATTCCATGAGGCAGGGATTGTGTCTACTTATTCTATTGTAATCTCCCTAATCCTTCGTATAGTGATCTGCACACAATAAGTGCTCAAAAAAATACTTTCATCGATTGATCTAAAGGAGAATTTCTAGGCCCTCACCATAATCATCAAGATGTGTATGCTGTGATGCTGTAATGTGGAAAAAGACACTGGACTATATATTAGGATTGGAAAGCTAAAGCTTAGGGATCTATTCATGCTGGGTGAATGTACTACACATACAGAAGCAGCGTGGCTTAGTGGAAAAAGCACGGGCTGGGAAGTCTGTGGTTGTGGGTTCTAATCCTGGCTCTGCCACTTGTCAACTGTGTAACTTAGGGCAAATCACTTCAGTTCTCTGTGCCTCAGTTACCTCATCTGTAAAATGGGAACTAAAACTGTGAGCCTCATGTGGGACAACCTGATTACTTTGTATTTACCCCAGTGCTTAGAACAGTGCTTGGCACATAGTAAGCGCTTAACAAATACCATCATCATCATCACATAAACATGTAATCACTAACAGTATTTTGATTATAGGACAAGCGAAGGGTCTTGGACACACCCAAGATGTAAGCAGTGGTAACTTGTTGATTATATCATTGTCCAACAATGAGAAATGAAGGATGCTTTTATTACTACCATATGCTTGGCTCTGAGCTCTGGACTGATTATCACTTGATACCTTCCAAGCTTTCACTAGCAATAAAACCAATGAATTTCTAAGTATTTTCCAGACTATCCAGATGGCTGAACGTCAAACTCCTGGAGAATGAAGACATCTGCAAGAAGCTCTGTGAGAATATCAAAGCAAGCCTTTCTGAGCAAGAAACACCATCTGCCTCTCCAAAGGTAGTCAGGGAATGGGTGTCCCTATGAGGCACTGATGCCGAGGCTGCTCTCAGCAGACAAACCCAGAAATGGTTTGTTGAGAATGACTCAGAGATCAAAGAACTATTTGCAACACAGCAAGCACTGCCTAGCCAATAGCATGTAGCACCTCATTATCCTGATCAAAGGGATGCTTATAGAGGCATATGTCTCCACATTCAGAACAAGCTAAGGAACATCGTGACAAATGGTAGAATGCCAAGGGTGAGGAGACCCAAGACTGTAAAGACAGAAACTAAAACAAGGACTTTTCTGCATCCCTGAAGAGCCTATATAGACTCACTGCCCTCTGCCACAGCACCACTAAAGAATATAGATGGCTCTACACTCATCACACATAAAGGCATAATGAAAAAGAGATGGTCACATCACTTAAGTGCTCTCCTTAAGTCATCAAAGAGGAGAACCTATTAAGAACAGTTAACTTGACAATTAAATCTTTCCTCCAGTGTTTAACAGAACCACTAGAAAAAGCGAAACTAATAAGCTCTACAAACACAGAGGATCCTGGTACAGGGCCACTGGAAGTAAATGGCCCCAGACTCGGATGAAAGGGTAAAAAAAAAAAATCAGTAGTATTTACTGAGTGTTTACTGTGTGCAGAGCACTGAACTAAGCACTTTGGAGAAGGTAAAAGAAGGGCATAGATACAATCCTTGTCTACAGGGAGCTTCCAGGCTGTAAGGGAAGACAGACATTCAAAGAAATTACAGATAGGGGAAATGGCAGAATATCAAGATCTATACATAAGTGCAGAAGAAGGTAAGGGGTGAACTGGGCAGTGGTTTAAAATTCAACCTACTGCATCACCATGTAGTTCTCTCCTTAAATCAGACGGTCTGATTTGATTGCATTGTATCTATCCTAGCACTTAATACAGTGTTGGGCACATAATAAGTGCTCAACCAATACCACAGTTATCAATTATCATCATCATCCTCACCATCCCTTCTTTATACGGCTCCTATCCCACAATGGGCTCACAGAAACTTAGAAAGAAAAATACTTAATCAATGGAATTTACTGAGCATTTGCTAGGTACAGAGCACTGTACTAAGTGCTTGGGAGAGTACAATACAGTTGGAGACTTGCTTCCTGCCATCAAAGGGTTTACAATTTAGTTGGTTAAACTGACATTAAAATAAATTACAGATAGGTGACGCAGCAGAGCATAAGACTATGTGCATAAGTGTTGAGGAGCTGGGGGTGGGAGTGTGTATCAAAGTGATTAAGGGGTATAGACCCAAGTGCATAGGTTACCCAGAGGGGATGGCAAATGATGAGGGAAAGAGTTAAGTCAGGGAAGGCTTCTTGGAGGAGATATGATTTGAGTAGGGATTTGAAGGTTGGGAGAGTGGTGTTCTGCTATACATAATTAATAATTTGGTACTCGTTAAACACTTGCTATGTGCCAACCACTGTTCAAAGCACTGGGGTAGATGCACGTTAATCAGGTTGGACCCAGTCTCTGTCCCACATGGGGCACATACTCTTAATCCCCATTTTACAGAAGAGGTAACTGAGGCCCAGAGAAGTTATGTGACTTGCCCAAGGTCATCCAGCAGACACGTGGTGGAACTGGGATTAGAACCTAGGTCCTTCTGACTCCCAGGCCTATACTCTAACCACTAAGCCACACTGCTTCATAAAGGATGTAATAATGATGATGGTATTTAAACCAGAGGTTGGTGGTGAGACAAAAGAGATTGAGGCACAGTGACTAGGTTAGTGCTAGAAAAGCAAAGTGTAAGGGAGGGTTTGTAGCAGGAGCAGTGTGACCTAGTAGAAAGAGCACATGTCTGGGAGTCAGAGGACCTGGGTTTTAATCCTGGTCCAACCATTTGTCTGCTGTATGACCTTGGGCAAGTCACTTAACTTCTCTGCGACTGTTTCCTCAACTATAGATGGTGGTTAAATTCTAGTCCCTTCTACTCCCTTTTCCTGCCCTCTAGACTGTAAACTCACTGTGGGCAGGGAACGTGTCTACCAACTCTATTTTTTGTACTATCTCAAGGGGTTAGTACAGTATAAACCCATTGTGGGCAGGGAATGTGTCACTAATT
Organism: Ornithorhynchus anatinus; assembly: GCF_004115215.2. Lineage (NCBI taxonomy): Eukaryota > Metazoa > Chordata > Mammalia > Monotremata > Ornithorhynchidae > Ornithorhynchus > Ornithorhynchus anatinus. The sequence goes on from NC_041749.1 coordinate 99,639,170, forward strand.
CTGTTGTACTCTCCCAAGCACTTATTACAGTACTCTGCAAATAGTAAGAATTCAATAAATATCATTGATTGATTACTCTGCACACATTAAGCACTCCCTAAACACAATTGATTGATACTTAAACTATAAATCCCTGGTGGGACAGGGACTTTGTCCAACCTGAGAATCTTATATCTACCCCAGGACATTACTTGGCACACAATAAGCACTTAAATACTATAAAAAAAAAGTTAATGAAGTTAGGAGGGGGAGAGCTGATTGAGTGACTTAAAGCAATCTCTAAGGACTTTTCGTTTCATGTAGACATGAATGGTTGCCCATTGGAAGTTTTTAAAATAGTGGGGAGAGATGGACTGACCTATTTTTACTTTTTTTAGAAAAATGATCAACACGACAGAGTGAAGTATGAACCACAGTGGGGAGAGACTTTAGACTGTAAGCACCTTGTGAACTGGGATCATGTCTACCAACTCAAGTTTTGTATCTCCCAAACACTTAATACAGTACTCTGCACACAGTAAACACTCAATAAATACGCTTATTGATTGGAGATATGGAGATCAGCTAGGAGGCTGGTGCAGTGGTCAAAGCCGGCTATAAGTGCTTGAACTAGCATGGTAACAGTTTGGATAGAGAAGAAAGAATCACTACTTAAATGTCAACTCATAATCCCAAATAACTAGGTACCAGAATGGATTCTCTGAGACCATGACAACTTTTACTCTTTTATCACAGTGGAACCCTAGCTTGTTATACACACCCAATCAAGCACATAAGATCCACCTTCCCTAACACTTCCTTCCTATTCCCAACCCCCTCCTTCCACCCTTCCCATAGCTCTTTGAAACCTCTGACCTCACAGCTCTTTGGCCCCCCCAGCTCCCCAAAAGGAGCCAAATAAATTTGCTAGTCCTCCACCTACTTGATTGAGCCAGCCTGTGCACATAATGGAACCTGCTCCACCTGCCTTTTTATTTTAATCTTGTCCCTCTGCTTTTGGGTCACCTCGTGTCTTCCCTGCTAAACAGTTTCTTTATAGTCCATGCTGCCACAGGGATGGAACAGGAGAGAAGTCCTCAGAGGCTATAGCTCATGTGCTCATCCCATCCCATGCCAGTCTGGCCTATTCCCTTGGCTATAAAGGGATCAGGTGGCAGGGAAGAGATTGGGACTTCACCAACCAGGATCCTCAAATTCACAGGACAGTGGGATGGGTTGGAATGGGGCAAGAGAAGAGGTCTGGAATACTGGAATAGTGGAGTAGTCAATAGTATTTATTGAGCACTTACTGTGTGCAGAGCACTGTACTAAATGTGCTTGGGAGAGTATGTGGTTTAGTGGAAAGAGCACAGGCTTAGGAGTCAGAGGACATGGGTTCTAATCCTGGCTCTGCCACTTGTCAGCTGTGACCTTGGGCAAGCCACTTAACTTCTCTGTGCCTCAGTTACCTCATCTGTAAAATGGGGATTAAGACCGTGAGCCCCTAATGGAACAACCTGATTACCTTGCATCTACCCCAGCGCTTGGAACTGTGCTTGGCACATAGTAAGCACTTAACAAATACCATAATTATTACAATACAACAATAAACAGACACCTTCCCTGCCCACAACAAGCTTACAGTCTAGAGGGATAATACTGGTCTGAGGGAAGATAGGTGAAATATTTTATAGAAAAGCCAAGTCTCATTTATTGCTAAGAATAAATTATTGCCTGTCTCACTCCAACCCTTTGACCACATCCTCCCTCTAACCTGGCCTGGAACTCCCTTCCCCGTCACATCCAATAAACCACCACACTTCCCACCTTCAAAGCCCTACTAAAATCACACTGCCTTTCCTAAACCCTCAACTTCTCTTATTCACCCTTCCTTCTATGTCACATATACACTTATATCTATGTACTGCTTAAGCACTTGTTATTCACCCCACCCCCACAACACTTGTGAGCATATCCCTCTACTCTCCTATTTCCCCAATCAGTAATATATTTTAATATCTTCTAGACTCTAAGCTCCCTGTGAACAAGGAATGTGCCTATTAACTCTACTCTATATCATCTCCCAAGTGCCTATTATAGTGGTCGGCTCACAGTAAATGTTCAATAAATATGATTGATTGATTGATTGATTATTAAAGTATTTAAGTTGCATTCTGAATTCAATTGCTATAGGCTGTAATCAATATTATTTACATGATTATTAGCATGGCCATATAATACCTAACATTTATACCAACCTATAAATGTTTATGCTTAAAGAGGTCATGTGCTGAAATATCTGCCACAGTGAATCCCTAAATGCTAACCACCAGTAACCGCCAGTAACGTTAACTTTTATGTCCAAATTAAATGCTGTCTGTTCAGCTGCCCCCAGTCATGCATGCATTTGGATAAGCAATCTCTGACAAAGTAGCAAACACTCAATGGGCATAAGTTGACAAAACTCTATCTTTGATTTCTGTCAGTTCACTTGTTAACTAGATCCACAGGAAAAAAAAGTGATTAATCAAATTTAGCAGGTGTGGAATTGATTCCCCCAGTTCTCTAAGTAAAATTAGAATGCTGCCCAGAGATAAACTTAATCTGCATTCATGTTGACTTGCCTGGATGCTGTTCATGGTTACTGGTTCTTTGCTTCCTTTTGCAGCTGTGCCAGGGATTAGGGAGATGGAGACAGGGACTGCCTTCTACCCTTCCCTCTTCCCCCTGACCACATACACAAGAGCCACCTAGACAAATGAATTATACACACTTGATTATATGAATGCATACCGCCCTAAAATGTGAAAAAAATCAAGTTCTTGATTTTGCAAAACTGTGGAAAGAAGGTTTTCAGGATGAAGTGTTTATCTTTAGAATGATTTAAATTGTCCTTCCAGGGGGCTAGTCGGGACAAGCCAAATGCTGCCTTTTGCCTGTACTGCCCCATCCAGGTCAGCAGGGGGCATCACCGACCTGAAAGGTGTTGGGGTAACCTGGAAGTGTCTCAGAGTTTACTTTCCCTCTCATACACTTTCGGGCTGACTCAAGTCCTTTCGGATTGTGGGAACAGTTGTCGCAGGGATCCAGCTGCTCAGTGGCACTGAGGCCACTTCAGACTTTGTCCAGTTAATTTCCAGTTCAGCAGTCTAGAGGCAGCTGGAACGTGATCCAAGCTCATCCAGGTTTCACAGTGTTAAATGACTTGACCCCTGGGTTCTGCTGGATCTATAGATAGGGTCAGGTCCAACACCCCTGCTCCTCTCCAGTCCAACTCCTCCTCAACTCTTCCATCTTTCCCAGCAGTATCTCACCCCCCCACTCTCATCCCCTGGCCCCAGCAGCATGTTTCCCCACTCCTCAAGAACTTCCAGTGTTTGTCCATCCACCTCAGCATCAAACAAAAACTCTTTTCCATTGGCTTTAAAACACTCACTCACCTTTCCCCCTCCTACCTTACCTCCTGCATTTCCTACTACAACCCAGCCTGCACATCTCAGTCCTCTAATGCTCACTCTATCTCTATTTTGTCTATCTCGCCAATGATCCCTTCGATTCTGATGTGGAATTCTCTCCCCCTTCATATCTGACAAACTTTCATACATTCATTAAATAGTATTTATTAAGCAGTTACTGTATGCAAAGCACTGTACTAAGCACAAAGGAGAGTACAATGTAACAATAAGTGGACACATTCCCAGCCCACAAGGAGCTTAAAGTCTAGAGGAGAAGGTACACATTAACCTGAATAAATAAGTAAATTACAGCTATGCACATACAGTCATTCTCCCCACCTTCAAAGTCTTATTAAAAGCACAGCTCCTCCAAGAGGCCTTCCCCAACTAAGCCCTCATTTCCTCTTCTCCCACTCCCTTCTGCATCAACCTTGCACTTGATTCACCTCTCCCTTAGCCTCACAGCAGTTCTTTACATAGCCGTTATTTATATTTAATGTCTGTCTCCACCTCTAGACTCTAAACTCCTTGTGGGCAGGGTACGTGTCTACCAATTCTCCTATACTGTACTCTCCCAAGAGCTTAGTATGGTGCTCAGCACACAGTAAGGGCTCAATAAATACCACTGATTGATGCTGCAGCTGTGCTATGTCAGTGAGCAAGATGTTACTCAGTCCAGCATGACCAGTATGGTTATTGCTGTCTGGGACTGTGTTTTTACGTGTCTGTGAATATGAATATGTTTGTGTAGGCCTGGGTACAAGCCTGGTTGAATTCTTGTATGGGTCCCAGGCCTGATATACCTTGTGGAGCCTCCCAAGGTGACCTCTGACATCATGCTGAGTATGATGTCATCAAAGCAGTCTTCCCAGCTTTACCCTGATCCTGACCCACCCTTGAAGTCATTCTGCTGCATTTTTGTTTTAACTGACTCTGACATGTATGTATACTGTATCTAGCTCTAGAGGTTCAAACAAGCATCTTGTTTTTTATCCAAAATGGACAGTCTCACATGATTTGGTCAAGTGTGATGTTTTGCTCATTTGGTATCAGTTCTCAAGAAAGTGGAAGACTCAGTTTCTAGCCTAGAAATTTTCCTAAGCAGAGGACTCCTTAATTGAAAAGGCTTGTGTAAATTTTCCATCTTTCAAAATGCAGTTTTGTTAATGTCATGTGAGCACTTTAATCCAGAGAACTCAACAGAGTCCCTCAAAAAGAAAATGGATCTGGATAGACTTTGCACATCCAAGGAAGAAGGCCTAAGAAGTCTCCTGTTAAAGTGATACATAGAGCAGACTGTATTTACTGCTTTTTGATAAGCAGCTTGAATTCCTGCACTTAATGAAAGCAACTGGGTCAGAGGGCACAGGATGAACCTCTTTATTCTACCTTCGCAAGGGTGGACGAATGACCTTAGACATTCTCTCTCTTCTGGGCAGTGATTTACACTTGTAATTACTCCATCTCTTTGGACCCATTATTTTTCCTTAAGAAACATGTTTCAGAAAGAGAGCTCCTTTCCTGTGAATAAATTAATGGTGTCAATTCCAAAGCCTTTGGAAAAAAAAATATGGAGAAAAGATCCACTGAATAAAAAGCCATCTGTAAACAGAGGTAGAATGAATCATCTCATAATTTCCATAGTAATGGGGCTGTCTTTGATTTTGCTCACAGTGCTTGTTCTGTGTTTGATCAGTTCTAATGCTTCAAGCACTTTTCAGGCCGGTTGTGATAATATACTGGGAAGTCTCATTAGTGGCCCAACTCTCCCTTTGTGCCTATCTATTTAGATCTTTAAGGTCAATCAATCAATGACATTTATTGGGTGCTTACTATGTGTGTAGCATTTTACTAAGCACTTGGGAAAGTACAATGCAACAGACATAGTAGACAAAATCTCTGCCTATCAAGGACTTACAGTATACAGGAGGGCACAGATATTTAAAAAAAATTATAGGTAGGGGAAATAAAGTGTAAGGATACTTTCATGTTTACATGAGTGCTGTGAGGCTGGGGTATCACAGTGCTTAAGGGATACATAGCCAAGGGCATTCATTCATTCAATTGTATTTACTGAGTGCTTACTGTGTGCAGAACACTGTACTAAGCACTTGGAAAGTACAATTCAGCAATAAAGAGACAATACCTGCCCACAATGAGTTCACAGTGTAGAAGGGGAGAGACAGACATCAAAAATGTAAACAGGCATCAATGGCATCAATATAAATAGAATTATAGATATATATACATCAAAACAGGTAAACAAGCATTAATATAAGTAAATAGAATTATAGATATGTACATATATACACAAATGCTGTGGAGCAAGGAGGGGGAATAATAATAATAATAATGGTGGCATTTGTTAAGCACTTGCACTTACTATGTGCAAAGCTCTGTTCTAAGCACTGGGGAGGATACAAGGTTGTCAGGTTGTCCCACGTGGGGCTCACAGTCTTAATCCTCATTTTACAGATGAGGGAACTGAGACACAGAGAAGTTAAGTGACTTGCCCAAAGTCACACAGCTGACAAGCATTGGAGCCGGGATTATAACTCATGACCTCTGACTCCCGAGCCTGCGTTCTTTCCACCGAGCCACGCTACTTCTCTGAGGAAGCTCAGTCTGGAACTGAGGGCTTAGTCTGGAAAGGTTTCCTGGAGAAGGTGAGCCTCGGTAGGGCTTTGAAGGGAGGAAGAGTGATTGGCAGATTTGAACAGGGAGGGTGTTCTAGGCCAGGGGTAGGATGTGGGCCAGGGGTGGTGGGGGGGACAGGTGAGAACGAGGCACAATGAGAAGGTTAGCACCTGAGCACAATGGATAAAATGCATAGTTGACACAGAGGGGAAGGCAGATAGGGCAAATAAGAAGTTAATAGGGAAAGCCTACATTAAGAAGAATTTTTTAAAAAAACCCATCTCTCAAGTCAGTAAGCACTCCATTTCACTCATTTTTGTTTCCAGTTACCTTACAAGATTTAGATCAGGACTCCAGATTTCTTTTATCTCATTTGAAGGCATTTTTTTCTAAATGTTTTCCTCTTTCACGATCAAAACCTTGTCAAGATTTCAAAGACAGAATGAGAAAATTATCAACAGGTCCAATGTCATCAAACATGACACTGGACACATGGATTGGATTTTATTGATTAGCTCTGCCTCTTTAAATAAAGTGGCAAAGCCTCCACTCCTACTGAATATGAATTCAGAGAAGCAGCATGGTCTAGTGGAAAGATCACGGGCCTGGGAGTCAGAGGAGCTGTGTTCTAATCCCAGCTCCACCACTTTTTGGCTGTGTGATCTTGGAAAAGTCATTTCACTTCTCTGTGCCTCAGTTACCTCATCTGTAAAATGGCGTTTGAGGCTATAAGCCCTAGGTGGGACAGGGACTATGTCCAGCCCAATTATCTTTTCTCTACCCAAGCACTTAGCACAGTGCCTATCACATAGTAAGTGCATAACGAATACAATAATAATGATAATAATTCATGAGTTTTCTCTCTCAGGAACAGAAGGGTGATGGTGGGAAAGGGACTAGGGAAGAGAGTAAGCAAAGAACACACAGTTAAAGGAACAAATTAGGGTTTCATCAGAAGAGAATAGTTTGGCCTAATGGATAGAGGATGGGCCTGGGAGTCAAGGATCTGGGTTCTAATCCCTGTTCTGCCACTTGTCCACTGTGTGACCTTGAGCAAATCACTTCACTTCTCTGCGCCTCATTTCCCTCATCTTTAAAATAGGGATTCAAACTCCGAGCCCCATGTGGGACAGGGACCAGGTCCAACCTGATTAATTTCTATCTACCCCAGCCCTTAGTACAGTGCCTGGCATGTAGTAAGTGCTTAACGAATGCAACAATTATCATGATTATTGGTGTCAGTCTAGTCAACTTTGAGTGGTAAAATCTACCTGCTTTAGAATAATAATAATAATGATGGCATTTGTTAAGCGCTTACTATGTGCAGAGCACTGTTCTAAGCACTGGGGTAGATACAGGGTAATCAGGTTGTCCCACGTGAGGCTCACAGTTAATCCCCATTTTACAGATGAGGGAACTGAGGCCCAGAGAAGTGAAGTGACTTGTCCACAGTCACACGAAATGCAGCATCACATGTACTGGGGGCCTTTCAAATAAAACATTTCATTTATTGGATTATTTCAGTAAGAAATCTTAAAAAAAAGTGAAGATAGGGCTTCCTAATTAAATTCTAATTCTATACGATTTATCTGAAATATTGAATTTGCTACTCCTATAAATTCACTTATCAAATATCTGAAACTGAAACCCTCATGATGACAGAGCATTATTTATGGCTGCTTTACGTTTCAGCCATTTCAATTCACTGGATCAGTTTCACCTATAAGAGGACCCTCATCATCCTTTCTCCTTTGAAGGGTCTTCCATTATGGAAATCTGCCTACACTTCCCCTTGCCCTTTCACTGAAGACTCACCAATTCTGGCTTAAATCCTGAAACACATTCACTTTGAAAAGATCGCTGTTTTCATCAACTCCATAATCCTATTTTTATATTCTCATGTGGTGAATTCATTTTATTGTGCGTTGAAAACCTGTGGAACTATTTTAAGTCACAACATCAGGAGTGTGTGCTGTGTATGCATACACTCTGTGGAATGTTTTTCTCCCTGATTTTCTCAGTAAGCCAATCTTTAAAAGCATTCGAGCTGGATTCATAAAAATTCACAATTTCAAGAAATGTAAAGTTATGTAGTAAAATGTTTCAGATTTGCAACCCAAATTTACAGTGGTGTATTTAATCAATCAGCATATTTATTGAGCACTTGAGTGCAGAGCACTGGTCTAAGCACGTGGGAGAGTACCATATAATAGAGTTGGTAGACACATTCATTCCCTGCCCATAAGCAGCTTATAGTCTAGAAGGGGAGACAGACATTAAAATATGTACATCAAATGTTGTGGGGGAGAGGGTGGGGTGAATAAAGGGTAAAAATCCAATTGCAAGTGAGATGCTGAAAGGAGTGGGAGAAGAGGAAATGAAGGCTTTGTCGGGGAAGGCTTCTTGGAGGAGGTATGCTTTAATTATAGGCTTAGAAGGTAGGGAGACTAATTGTCTGCTGGATATGAACAGGGAAGGAGTTCTACGCCAGAGTCATGATGTGGGCAAGGGGTTGGCGACAGAATAGATGAGATTGAGGTATAGTAAGTAGGGTGGCATTAGGGGAGCAGTCAATGGGCTGGATAGTAGTAGAAAAATCAGAGAGGTAAGGTAGGGGGCAAGGTGATTGAATACTTTAAAACCAGTGGTAAGGAGTTTCTGCTTGAGGTGGAGGTGAATGGGCAACCACTGGAGGATTTTCAGGAGTGGGGAGACATGGACTGAACAGTTTGGTAGAAAAATGATCTGGGCAGCAGAATGAAATATGGACTGAAGTGGGAAGAGAAAGGAGGCAGGGAGGTCAGCAAGGGGGCTGATGTAGTAATCAAGCGGAATAGGATAAATGCTTGGATTAACATGGTAGCAGTATGGGATGGAGAAGAAAGGTCAAATTTTAGTAATGCTGGGAAGATTGAAATAGACAGGATTTGATGACACTGAATATGTGGGCTGAATGAGAGAGATGAGTCAAGGATAATGTCATGGTTACAGGGAGGATGGTAGTGCTGCCTACAGTGATAGGAAAGTCGGGGGGTTATAGGATTTGTGTTGGAAGATAAGGAGTTCTGCTTTGGGCATGTTAAGCTTGAGGTAATAATAATAATGGTGGTATTTGTTAAGCGCTTACTATGTGCAAAGTACTGTTCTAAGCGCTGGGGGGATACAAGATGATCAGGTTGTCCCACGTGGGACTCACAGTTTTAAACCCCATTTTACAGATGAGGTAACTGAGGCATCGAGAAGTGAAGTGACTGGCCCAAAGTCACACAGCTGGCAAGCAGCAGAGCTGGGATTAGAACCCATGACCTCTGACTCCCAAGCCTGGGCTCTTCCCATTTAGCCACGTTGCTTCAATAGGACATGCAAGTAAGGATGACCTGAAGGTAGGAGGAAATACAAGACTGCGGTGTAGGAGAACCATCAGGGTTGGAAATGTAGATTTGGAAATCATCCACCTAGAGATGGTAATTGAAGTCAAGGAGTAAATGAATTCCCCAAGAGAATGGGTATAGATGGAGAATTGAAGGGGACCTAGAACTGAGCCTTGAGTGACTCCCAGAGTTACACTGTGGGAGGCAGAGGAGGAGCCCCTGAAAGAGACTGAGAATGAGTGGTCAGATACAAAGGAAGAGAAGCAGGAGAAGACAGTATCACTGAAGCCAAGGTTGGGTAGTGTTTCCAGGAGAAGGGGGTGGTCTACATTATCAAAGGCAGCTGAGAGGCCTAGGAGGATTAGGATGGAGTAAAAGCCATTGGATTTGACAAGAAGATGATCAATGGTATTTAGCTTCATTTAATTGCATTAATTGTCTTCATTACGATTTAGCTTCATTAATTGCATGGAGTTTCCTTAAAAAACTGTTTTCACAAATGAACAAACAAAAAAACCCCAATACTTACCGCTTGCTTTGTCTCAGGATTTCTGGTCCCTTTTTCCATGAAATAACTGCCTTGGGTGAAGCATCTGGTTTGCAAGCTATTGTAACATCACCGCCAACTTGGACAACTGATATTTTCCGCACAGGCTTTTTAGAAAAATCAGGGGCGGAAGCTAAAGAAAAAAACAAAGTGAAATGAAATTAAAAAATGTTAATTATGAAATCAAGGGACTGCATAGAGTGATAATATATAATAATGTAATAATGATAATATATTAATTCACCAATGCTTGTTTTTTTAAAGGGAGTTAATCATTAGAAACATTTTCTATTTTCCAAAAATCAATCTGCTCTCAAAAGCTCAGATAATAAAGAAGTTTTATCACTTTCATTTCATGCAGGGGAAACTGAGGTCTTGGTACATATGCAAAGACTTCTCCTGACCTACTCAGTTGGTTTAACCATTAGGTCATTTCTTCATTTTAAACATAGTAGGGAATTGTTCTAGCCACTTTGGTTTGAATTTAATGCTGAATTTTTAGTGCTGTTGAAACTCTCAGTTCATCTAAATTTTACTTTTCCTTCTCTAATACATCTAAAAATGGCTTTCAAATATGCTATCTGGGATAAAAATCAAGAGTTAATATTGAATGACCCAATCAACTCAACTGTCTCTGGGCCCCTGAAAAACTGGTGGGCAGCATAGTGATTATCTGCTTCAAAAGCAGTTATATATGCTTTCCAGACAGTCACCAGGGAAGCAGCGACCTGTTTGCTATCAACCCTGGTTTAAAGTGAACTGGATGAATTTTGGCCTTCTTTTGGTGGGGGGAAGGGAAAGAGAGAGAGAGAAGTGGAGAGGAGTACAGTAAAATGAAAAATCACTTCCCAAGATTTTAACCCATGGAAACACCACCACTCTGAGTCCAAACACGCTCACACAGTCAGAAGAACATTCCCTAATTTCATGAATGTATTCTAGCCAAAGTGCATATTGAAAAACCTGTGCTATGAGAAGCAGCATGGCCTAATGGATAGAGATGGGCCTGGGAGTCAGAAGGATCTGAATTCTAATCCTGCCTCTGCCACGTGTCTACGGTATTACTCTGATCCAGTCACTTAACTTCTCTGTGTCTCAGTTACCTCATCTGTAAAATGGGATTAAGACTGTGAGCCCCATGTGGGATAGAGACTGCATCCAACCTGATTAGCTTGTATCTACCCCATCACTTAGTACAGTGCCTGGCACATATACCGGGGAAAAAAAACCCAACTGAATGGATGTCATGTTTGAGATTATAAAGGATCACAACCAGAAACTAGTGACATATTTCACCTAATGGTTCCATATGTATAACTTACCTATGACTCTTAATTCAGCATTAGAATAAATGGTATGATATTTATTTTCTGCAATGCATTGGTAGAGACCAGAATCTGACATATTCAGTGTAGTTATCATAAGTGTCCCATTTTCTATTTGGATTCTGTCCTAATAAAAGAACAATATGTAAATATATGGTCATACTAACGAGAATAAAAACTTTATATTGTATGTAAAAATAGCACAAAGGGACCCCTGTGTGGTCCTTAAAACTTGAACAACAGGGCTCAGAGTTTCCAAGCCTCTTGGCCAGTACCCTGATTTCCAGTTTAGGAACTGCCATTCTACCATCCCCACATCACCATGGAGATCCTTGAAACTGAAACAATCCTTGTCCAGATCCTTCTAGGACACACACAGCCCAAAACAGACTTCCTGAAGCTGACCTGAATTCAGGTACTAGGTTGCCCCGTGGCACAAAAAACACTGGCAACCATTACATCACCAATCTTGTTCAGAAATGACACCTTAGGCCATGTACTATCCTTGGGGGGGAGGAGGGGGAATATTCTCCCCCTGTGTAATCTGTACATCTGTACAAATGGGGGTACTTCCAAGTATTTCATAGGTCATGTAGTGGCCATTATGACAATGGCACTAACCACTCCTATCCTTGGATATGTTGCTTATTTCTGCTCAGAGAAGAAATCTAGAAAACCCAGCAAGAAACAAAACATCTGTTGCAGGTGCAGGTCAGGTAAAAACTTCTCCTGTCACTGCTACCACCTCTCTGAAGTTTGGAAGTTCATGTCTCCATTGGGAGGCCAGTAAGAAGCAGGCCCTTAGCTAGGAACAATGTAGGAGTGATGTTGTTGGTCATCTGCACTGAGGGTTGCTGTTGGCTTGGCTCCAGGGCAGTGTGTGGGAAACAAGGTAAGGAAAAGGGCAAGGGCTCTCTGGGTGAGGTGGTGAGGGTTCCATGCAGGTGTGGAAGTATTTCAGGTGAAATATCAGAACTGAAATAGTACAATTTCTTTAAAACAGTTTGAAAACCCCCAATTTTGAAAAAATGAGAACAAACAATAATGGCTACACTTGCTTATTATAGTTAAATTCACCTGCAAATTAAAGAATTTCAGAGCAAAATCTTCTAGTACTAAGATTAAATACTTATTTCATATGAAAAATGTTTTGTTTTGTTTTTTACCTCTGATTCAAGAGGTTGACCATTTTTTAACCAAGCATAGGAAGGACTTGGCTTTCCTCTTGCTTTACACTCCCAAAACAAATTGTCTTGGACAGATATATGTGCATCTTGGAGTTTTTGTTCCCACTCTGGAAGAGCTGTATTAAAAAGAAAATCAGAACCTTTTGTAAGCTAATGTCTGGAGTCAATATATGAAGGGGCTGGGACTAATGAAAATCAAGTAAAAGAAGAAAATAACATAATGGCACATTCATGACCGGTGGGAGTTAGGCAATGCTTTCCACCCTTTTGATGAATCTATTATAATGCATTAGTGAGCAAGCTGCACATAGCAGTGGGAATTCTACTTTGTACTGTAAAATGTTTACAACCTATAATGTTCATGCACCTCTGTAACAACTCTGAAGATACAGAAGAAAGGATAACATTTGGAAGGGATGGATATTTACCAACTTGTAGGATAACTCTGTGCTCTATAGCTGTGTTTAGTAGTTTGAGGTATAAAATGAGTGCAGCATCCAAGCACTTGAGGATAAACACATCGACATATTTACTTGAAGGTAAGAGAGTAAACTAATGCCGTATTCAGCTCTAGTCTGATAACAAAGAAGCAGTCTGGAGAAGCATGTGCTGCAGGCTCAGACTATTCAGGGGATCTCCTTAATTTGACTCCCTGGAGTCAATCCATTAATCAGTCAACTAATGGCAACATATTAAGCACTTATTGTGTTCAGAGTACTGTACTAAATGCTTGAGAGAGTATAATAGGGAAACAGAGCTTGAAGATGTTATTGCACTTCTAATGCTGCTGAAGAAGATTGGGGAAGAACTAAGATTAAGGCAGCACCAATTCAGAGAGGAAACCCTCCTCATCTGATTTCTTTGATTACATAAAGAGAATCCCAGCTGAATTCCTTACAGGCTCGGATTAGAAACCCTCCCACATGTTCATCAGAGAATGTCCCGCATCATTCCCTGAGGAAATATTTCTCCAAACACCCTTAAATTTGGAAAGACAACCTGCAACTCCAATTGGTGGAGTCTCCAACTCGTTTAACCCATCCCACTGTCTTCCTGCTATTTCAGGTCATGCTTTTTTAGAAATCACTCCTCCTAGAAATCCAGCCCCTTGTGAACCTTAGTAGTGCTCTGCAAACAGCAAGTGCCCAATGAATACCACTGATTGATTGAATCTCATTCTGCATTTATCTTAAATAATGAAATGGTCATCTTAAATCTAAAGCACAAGAAAACTTAAATTGCCAGTTTTCAAGGTAAGAGCTTCCCCTGAGTCAATCATATTTATTGAGTGCTCACTGTATGCAGAGCACTAAGTACTTGGGAGAGTACAACACAACAATATACCAGACATATTCCCAAGACATCATAGTTCATATTCATGGAAATTCAGATGGGATAACCGATCATTTCAGATGTTCTTAGCTGCTGAGGGGATAACTCAGAAATAGGGAGAGAATTGATCATAAGGCTAATAACTCTAGTCCAGTGTTCTTGACTCTTACATTCCCTGCCCCCACCCTACCCCCGGTATCCACACTGACTTCCCAGATGGCTTCTCCCCATATAGCAAGTAATACTAAGAATAACTGCGGTATTGTTAAGCACTTATGTGCCAAGCAGGAATATCAGATTGGACACAGTCCCTGTCCCACTCATAGCTCTAAGTGGGACAGATGGTCTAAGTGGGAGAGATGACAGGTATTGAGTCTCCATTTTACCTACGAGGAAACTAAGGCACAGAGCAGTTAAGTGACTTGCCCAAGATTACACATTAGGCAAGTGGCAGAGTCAGGGTTAAAAACCAAGTCTCCTGATTCCCAGTCCCTTGCTTTTTCCACTAGGTCATGACACTTCTCACTGCTGCTCTGTGGCTAAAGGAAGCCCAGTGCCCCTCACAGACTAATTTATCTGGGACCACACTTTCCACCTTGCATGCCTTCCTTGTCTCCAGAGTTGCTCTGCCTCCTGAAATAAGCCCCAGGCTGGACAGAAGCAGTCTGTGAGGGCATTGTGTTGCCAGGGGCATAGGTCTGAGGCCTAGACTTACCTCACTCCCAAGCCTGCTCCCCAGTAATGCCGTATCAGTTAATAGGTTAGTGCCACTGCCAATAATAGTGAGAAACTACCACTTATAGTCAGCTATCACCAGGCAGGCAATTTTATAACTTCACTTCACCCACTCTCCCTAAGCAATTAGATAAATTGACTCTACCTCGCTTGCCTTGTTTTTTTCCAAGTCTCAACTCTCCCCATCTATCTTCTTTTGTTATTCTGTTGTCTCATCATCAACCCCTTCCCATGATCTTGTGATCCCACCTGCTTTTCATAGTGGTGTGAGTTCCCCTGCCTCCTCCTGATGCAGAGTCTGCCCCACCTTTCTTGAAAAAGCAAAGCAACAACTAAACAAAAGAACAGTCCCCACCTCCGCCTCGCATCCTCATTCCTGCCATGTCCGTTCCATGCCCCCCACCTTCCCTCAAAATCAAGATGGGGAAGGCATGCGGGGACAGGGCTGGTAAGGCAAGTATGGGGATGGTGTCAGTGAGTGAGGG